>NC_090270.1:313089502-313690216 GCF_040414725.1 Anabrus simplex
TCGTGTGGATGAAGCAAGTGGAGAAGGACCTTTCGGAACTCCACATAAATCAAAACGACATAGCTGATCGGAGTAACTATCATACAACTCTTAAAACTAAATCCTTTGTAACATCCCTCACAGAAGTTACCCACAGACCAAAAGACGAGACCAGGAAATGGTCTGAGGAACGTAAGATTGAATTTAGCCGGAAAATGAAGGAGTACTGGGCCATCAGGAAAGCTCGAGGTACCAACAAGAAAACAGCTGCCAAACCAGCCGCTAAGAACACCAATTGTGGCAAACAACGACGATGACTTCAAGAAACAGCTAAAACACAAGCACCGTGGTCCATAGATGGCCCTAACGAATTAAAAAAAAATATAACTACTGAACCTGCATCGCTCCGCAGCATTCTTTATAAATAGGTCTGATAACTCGTCTTCCTGTGGAAGTCATATTATTTTGCCTGCGTTTTAAATAGATTTATGAACATGTAATGCCGGTAATGTAGTTTATAACACTTCTTTCCATACAATATTCTCTGTGTCTCGACCATTCGGGCGGATTTAGATCTAGACATTTTGAAACGGTCTTGCCCGAGATAGTGCAACATGCAATTGGTTGTGACTGAATACTGGTTCGGGTAAGTAGACACCCAATTTTCCAAGAATTTGTCCCTGCGCTTTATTAATGGTCGTACAGAAGGCCAGTGGACTTGACACCTTCCCGTCTGTGCATACGTCGATGTTTTCTCTTCGACACAATTTAAATAAAGCTGTTCGCCGCAGTATTAACTTGTGACATTCATCGTCCCACCAATGTATTTTCTGATAAGGACGGGGACAGAGGGAGGATGTTTTTGCATGGATGAAAAGTCTCAACATGTGTGGAGAGAATGCGTAGAAGGGTGGGGTAGTCTAAGGTGGCGGGCGTGTATTAAAAGAGATGGGTGTGAAGGAAACTAAAATACGATTGTTTATCAAAATTCCGGAAATACCGAATATTACTGAGCTGGGAGGGTGGGGATGAGGAAAAGGGTGATTTACAAACGCCATAAGAAATAATAATAGGGAATTGAACACTCAAATGAGTGTCACGGAGTGTACACCACACGGTATTTGGAGTCATGTGGTCATGGCAGAGCGAAAGATCAACAGCACTAGGGGGTGCTCCAGGAGGGGAGAGCCGAGTTGCGGACCCATCATTTAAAAGGGTAAAGTGATGCGATTGAGATGCCGTAAGAAAATGTGTCCCTTTAGATGTATCTTTAGAACTACCCCAGGCAGAATGGTGGCAATTAAAATCACCACAGAGAAAAACATGGTCAATCGAATCAAACTGGGTAAGGAAGTGGGACCATTGAGAGGCAGAGATGTAAACACCAGGAGGACAATACACATTGATGAAATAAAAATTACGCACAATAATACCTAAATCCAGAGTATTTGGAAAGAAATGCGTCAGAGGGTAGAGGACATATGGAATAGACTTATGAATAAAAATGGCAAGGCCGTCACTTCCATTAGTATCAAGGCGATCGACGTGAAAATCAGGAATTTGAAAAAGGGTGTCTGCATAAAACCATGCTTCTTGTACGAATTACAATGATGTTAGCAAATGTTTCCTGAATTAATAGTCGAGTTCATGTTTTTTTTAAAAAAGGCTTCTAGCGTTCCACTGCAAAACGGGCATCATATAGGGTAAGGATACGAATGATGCGACCTTGTAGTTGATAAATTACCGGTGAAATGGGAGGCTCTCCTCCCACATTCTGGAGAAGCAAGAATAAGATTTGTTGGATTTCTTGTTCTTTGCATTAATAGTTGTATCGTAAGAATATGACGCTAGCTAATTATTTAACATTGAAACGCCGTAATGAATGTATAAAGCGCATTTTAATGCAAAGAAACGCGAGTTTTGGAAAGCCTTCATCTCCTCTTAATCACCACGTATCTGCAACTTTGGAATGCCATTCGCGCGCTCACCCGTGTTACTTCTGTGCACCCTGCGCGTTCGATTATTCTGCCTAATGTCCTTCTTTCTTTTATATATACTTTAACACCTGCTTCACAATTCCACCTCCCTTTTCTTCCTTCCGTCCCATATCTTCCCAATTTTCTGTTTTACTTCAACCCATCCAACTGTCCGAATTACAGTCCGTTTTACAAGCAGTTCGTAGTTCGTCTCCTGGTCCTGATAGTATCACTTACAGTATGCTCCGCCTTTTACACCATTACGGACATCTTGTTTTACTTCTCTCTTTACAGGTGCCGACACAGTGGAACGACATTCATTTCGTCCCAATTCTTAAACCTGGGAAAGATCCCTCTTCTCCTTTAAGTTATCGCGGCATTGTTTTAAGTTCCTGTATTAGGAAATTTTTTCAAAAATATTATACTACAGCGTCTTCTCTGGGTTATGGAGAAACATCAAATCTTTCCTAAATATCAGTATGACTTTTTTTAAAGGACGTAGCACACAAGATCCACTCAGTTTCTATTGACTGATCTCCTACTAGCTAGACATCGTAAACATAGCACCATTACCGTTTTTCTTGATATTCAAGGAGCTTATGATTCCGTTCCTTTACACCTATTATGATCTTGCCTTGATTCCCTTGGTTTTCCCTTTGCTTTTATTTCTCTGTTAGAATGCCTATACATTTCTCGAACTCTCATTGTCAAATTCCCCTGCCCCCCGTTTCCAGGAAGACACGTTTCGCATGGAGTCTCACAGGGTGATACACCAAGCGGTATCCTCTTTGCACTTTATGTGCGAGATTTAGAACGTATAATTACAAACAACGCCCGAGTTTTAGCTTACGTCGGCGACTATGTTTTATACGTATCACATGATAGTGTT
The DNA here is from genome assembly GCF_040414725.1 of Anabrus simplex. Classification (NCBI taxonomy): domain Eukaryota; kingdom Metazoa; phylum Arthropoda; class Insecta; order Orthoptera; family Tettigoniidae; genus Anabrus; species Anabrus simplex. The sequence goes on from NC_090270.1 coordinate 313,092,347, forward strand.
GATGTGTGTAGGAGAAAAATGGAGTGTGTCCTTCATGAGGTTGCTCGCTGGTTACATCAAGCGATTCCAACTGAGGTGCTCCCACGGCCCCAGCTGGCCCTGGCTGGCCCCGGCTGGCCTTGGCAGCAGCTCCGGCGCTGTGCTCTAGCATCGTTGGAGTGGTGGGGGAAGGAGGAGAAGTGGCAGAGGCAGAACCACAGATCGTCAAGTCAGCGCTCAGCTTATGAAAACAATATTATTTATGACATTTCTGTGAGCACATAAACACACAATTTATTCTGTACATACAGTGCGTTTGCCTTAATGTACATTTAGCGTTTAAGTCGATTGTTGAGATCGTTTTGCGGGAACTAATTTACCAATATTGGGTACAATCGATTTGGCAGTAGAAATTCTAAGTACAGCCTCTAAGTCAACATTAGACAGAGAAATCCTGGTTTTCCATTTACTTAAATTCAGAATTGAAAACATCCGTTCGCATGCATACGTTTTAAGGCAAGTGCTTGAAGTCTAGAAAATTATTTTGAATGAACCACAGCCGACTACTGTTGGAGATGGCTATGGAATGAACACCTTTGTAAAAGGAAATTAAATCGCCGCTGTAGTGGTAGTACCTGTCCTTTAGGACTGCGTCACACTGTAGTTTTATCTGTTCTGTTTGCAAATATGATGGTGATTTTTCAAGACGCGCTGAAAATGCGGTCATAAATATTTCAGAGTGCAAAGTCTGTAACAACGTCTGATAGTATACAAGATTTTTATAAGTAGACAAGTAGTGATTTTAATGAAAGAAAATTGTCAAAATTTCTCGCTTCAAGCTGACTTTTCAATAACAAACTCTGCATTTTGAAAGCCTTAATTCTATCACACATTGTGCTAATCAATTTGTTTCTCCCTTGCATTGAAATATTTAAATCATTCATATAAGGCGTTATGTCTGCCAAGAAAGCGAGGTCAGCTACCCATTGTTTATTCCGCAAAGCTGGTAGTGGAGAACCCTTCATCTCCATGAACATAGCAATTTCTTCAATTATTGTAAAGAAACTTGCTGGCACGTACGCGCAACTTAACCAGCGCGCAATACAATAAAAGGGAATGTCGCTACATTCTGCCTCGAGATCTTTTAAAAATTCTTTGAACTGCCGCTGGTTCAAACATTGCTTTCTGCAGAAATTTACACATTTTGACACAGTATGCATAACAGATTTAAAGTTGCGAAAGTTCTTTGGGTATAATTGTTTTTGATCTAAAGCACCGATAATATTGGAGGTAACCCAACATCGTGCACCTTCGTTCTTGATGCGGCCAGTAAAACCTTGCCCACCCGACGACTTCGCTGGTGCTCCGACAGTAGCGACACTAGACAGATTTCCGAGTAATAAGCCCATATCGTCCATTGCGTCTTCAACAGCTGCAAATGTATCTGCGCAAGTGGTAGTATCTTTGAGGGGAGTGATGTCCAGTAGTTCCTCAGCTATAGCGAAATCTTTTTGGACTCCCCTGACGAAAATAGATAGCTGTGCCGTATCACTTTAGTCACGAGTCTCATCGAGAGCAATCGAGTACTTCAGGTAAGTGCCGCATTTGTTCCGCAATTGCTCTTTCTAGTCGGCACCACGTTCCTGTACACGACGAAAGACTTTTTTTGACAAGCATATCGCCTCAAACTGGGCCACAGCATGTGGACACAATACTTCCGATCACTCTTTTAAACATTCTTTTACAAATTCACCATCAGTAAAGAGTCGTCCACTTTTTGTAATTTTCAGAGTAACAATAGCCCGCAACTTGCTCCACTGCGCCTTCTAGAGTGTTGGGTTCAAGTATCTGTGGGACAGGAAAATAAAATAATTATCTTTGTGTTTTCTTAGCATCACATCTAATTCTAAACAGTTCTTAATAAAAAATCCCAAAACGAAAACAAATCCCCTAAATTGCATGTAAAACAATTCCTAATGAGTAAGTTATTACGTATGTCTGAATAACTTGGCAATTCCGATTTTAACTTAGCATTTCGTTCAGTTCTTAGTGCGCCAACAATGTCATCATAGACTGAAATATGTTTATTGTGATAGTGCAGTCGAACGATTGAAGACTTTACGCTTAAACGACATGACAAATTAAACATTGAGCTTTCCCTTCGGTATTGACAACAAAATATGAATCGATCCATGAAGGATTAAACGACATTTTTATTGAAGAAGAAACCAACTGCTCCCCTATCTGTTCTATCGAATATGTTATACTGAGAATGACACACACACAACGAGAGAGAGAGAGAAAAAGAGAGAGAGAATGAAAGTACTGTCTCTTACGCACACATGCTCCACCACTGCGTGAAGTAGGTGGAGAAGGAGGGGAACGGTGCTGCGAGTGCAGCGCTGGTGCGCCCCAGCACTAAGTGCTCGAGTTGGAAAGCCCTGGGTTACATGAACAAGGCTTCTCACTCTCGCCTTAGAAGTATGCTGCAATGCTTTTTACCCATACTCGCGCGCCTAACCGTTCTCCTCTCCTTCTTGATCGTCTTACCATTCCCTCTGTCAATCAGCATCCCTACCTTGGAGTCATAATAGACCACAAATTATCGTGGACTCCTTATGTGGTATCACTTCAACGTAAAACTGATCGTTTTATTACTATATTATGTACGATCACCCATCAAAATAAGGGCATTGACCCCGTTACAGCTATTCTCCTTTACAGAGCAACTATTTGATCCTTACTAGATGATTGCGCTCTTTTTATCGACATCGCTTCTGCTACTACCCTGGCACGTTTAAATACAACACAATAGCGCGCACTACCTGTCTGTTTAGAAGCACTTAAAACTACACCAACCAACGCCTTATTAATAGAAGCCGGTGAACAGCATTTAGAGATTCGGTGCCAGACCCTAGCCGCTAAGTATGTCCTCAAACATTTTTCTGTCACCCGGTCTCAGCTACAACTTTTACATTCTTATTATTCTTCACAACCTCCCCGTGGAAATCTTGTCCCTGCTTTATTTACCGCTTTTTGTTCTCTTATCTTGAGAGAAGTTATACTCTATTCCTTATGGCAGTCATTCCTTTTTGTCCTCCAGTAATTATACCTTCTTCTGATCATTTTCTTGTCTAACACATTCTACTCCTCTTTCCCCTCTTGCAACTAAACGTATTTGACTTTCCCTCTACACAAGAGAAGTAAGTATTTATACTGACGTGTCTAAATAAGTTCACGGAATTGGAGCACCCTTTTATATCCCTCAACTGTATACTCTCTCTGAATTTTCCCTCCCTTCTGACTTTTCTGTTTTTACCACCGAATTGTTTGCTGTTCGACAAGTCCTCACTTCCATCAGGTCACATGCGTATGATAAGGTTACGATTTTCACGGATGCACAAAATGATGTGCACGCCTTATGCTCGTCTCTTTCTTCCCATAATTGGTACTTACATAGCGTTAAGTATATCTTATGCATCCGGGAGATAGTAGGTTCGAATCCCACTATCGGCAGCCCTGAAGATGGTTTTCCGTGGTTTCCCATTTTCACACCAGGCAAATGCTGGGGCTGTACCTTAATTAAGGCCACGGCCGCTTCCTTCTAACTCCTAGGCCTTCCCTATCCCATCGTCGCCATAAGACCTATCTCTGTCGGTGCGACGTAAAGCCCCTAGCAAAAAAAAAGTATCTTTTATATATCCTTACTCGTTCTGGTGTTTACGTAACTCTGGTTTGGGTTCCCAGTCACTCTGGTATCATGGGGAACGGGACTACTGATGAGGCAGCTAAACGAGCATCACAACAATCTACCCCTCTTTCTCTAGCGATCCCTCCTGATCTCATTCATAACGTGCGGGCTATCTCGTATCAAGAATAGCAGTCCGATTGGAATGAATCGTCACGAGAAAAGGGACGTTTTTATCATCAATTATTATAATCTGTTATTCCTCCTAAACCGTGGATTTATTATGGCACGTACGCTCGGCGCCATATCACATCTATTATACGCCTAAGTTTTAATCATGCTCTTACTCCCCAATATAAAAATCGTTTTCATCTTTCTCCCCAACTTCCTGTGTTTGTGGCTTTCTTGATGCTGACAGTAATCACCCCTTTTTTCACTATCCTACTTATACTGTTTCCCGAAAGCGCTTTCTATCACCTTTGGTTGTAATGAACATCCTCTTCTGCAAGTATTTCGTGTTTTTTTATCCTTCCTCACTCCTACTATTGTTAACAGCTTAAACCAGTTTCTTGATGATGCACAACATTTTTGTGTCATCTTTTCCATTGCAAAATGTTTATCATAATCTTTGGTGGTATATAGATCTCCTTCCACCCTTTATTATGTGAGGTCATCATGTCTCGTGTGATTCATGTGGCGTATTTTTCTGATAACCACACTATTTCTGTTAATTGTGAGTGATATATGTGTAAGTGTTGACTTTAATAACCAGTGTTTGTGACTGGACGATAACACATGAGTCCAACCACACCTCTCCAGAAGAAGAAGAAGATTTTTTTTCTCTTAACAGCATGTAAGTTAATAGAAACATTCTGCCATGTGCTGAGTATATTCAGAAGCTGAAGAAGGTCAGAAAATCAAAAAGAGTATCTAGCAGAAAATATCATTCTTCTATCATCAGAGGAAGTGTATACTATTTGGCTTCACAGGTAGTAATCAAACATGGCTGCATGTAATGACATTACTAACGATGGAAATCACATATACATTGTGCGAAATGAAACCCATTGCGGCATCTTGGAAGTGAAGGTATAAGCATACTAGAAATATTTTTGAAGATTATTTTTAATTGATTGGCTTTAGGTGCCAGACCAAACAGCCAGCTAGAAATACATAAGAATACAAAGCATATAATTAAATATACATTGAGAATACATATACACATATGAATCTTCCATAATATTATACTGGTATGACATTCTGAGCCCGTACAGAATGTACACACACACATACAAAGAGAAAAAGGAATAAATTGAGACACTGCAACTGTAGTATATTTACGTAGTTTTTCTGAAGTAGTAACACGTAAAACTTCATAATATTAAATCGGTGTCTTTTAAGAATAGAGCGATTGCATTATAGACGTCTGGTTGTTGGGATGATAAAATGCACTGGATGTTGAGTGGTAGCTGGAAGTTCAATGAAAGTAAAGTTGATATGAATTTTTCCCGCTGTACATTATAAAGATGGGACGAGAAGAAGATGTGGTTGAGGTCAGCGATTGCTTGGCGGTCACAGGAACAGTACGGCGAGATTAGGACTCCTATCCGATAGAGATGATTAGCAAAACTGCCGTGATTGAACCTCATACGAATAAGAGAAGTGATATATCGGTGAAAAGTATTCCATTTAGAGAACCAAGGTGAGTGAGGAGGGTATGGTTGTACTGCAGCGTATTGTTTTCCCCGTTACCCTTTTGTAACATACCATTCTTCTCCAATTTGCGTCCAGGAACGCTGTTTGATACGAATAGATACTGGTGAATCTAGCCGTTCGCCCAAATGCGTTGCTGCTCTAGCGAGCTGGTCAACATACTCGTTGTGTTTGATACCTTTATGACTAGGTATCCAAAGAAAATGCACGGCAATACTGAGACGAGTAAGTTGTCGAATTCTCTGAATGATCTGAATTTGATGAACCGTTAGTTTGTATGTAGCAGGTGACTGTAAAATCTTCAAGACACTGAGAGAGTCAGTAATTATAAGAACTGAAGAAGGTTTAACTCTTAAACTGTCTGCTAGAGCTTCGGAAATAGCGACAGCTTCTGCTGTAAAAATAGTCCAGTCATTTGGTAAAGTGAATAAACGAGATTCTTCAGTTGTGGGACAGCAAATAGCGCATCCCACTGCAGGCGGTGAGGGTATTTTTGAGCCATCAGTGAAGATTTGAAGAGCATTGGGCCACTGTCTTTGAATATATTCCACAAAGTAAGACTGAACTCTGGTTAGAGGAAGTAAGTCTGTTGTAAAAAGATGTATTGGAACAGAAAACAATAAGTAGGAGTACGGAATCTCAAAAGCAGGGCAAGACTTATGGGGTGTTGATGATGGAAGTATGGGGCGTAGGGTTACGTGAACGCTTGTGATCCACGAAATATCACTGTAATATTTGTCACAAATGGAAGGTAATCATTGATCTACTGAAATAAAGTCTCAAATCCCAGGTAGATTAAGAAATACCGTCGTTACTAGCAAGAAATATGAGTACGTACATACGAGCTGTAAACAGGAGTCCATTATGTTGCATTCCGCTGCTTGCGCCGTTTTTTGTTTCTTTCTTGAGGTCCAGGGCTGGCACCGATGAATGGGAGTGCTATGTCTGTGATCTTTGTCATCTTTGTCCATATGTCTTGCATTCCGCTGCTCGCGCCGTCGTTTGTTTTTTCTTAAGATCCAGGGCTGGCACCAACGAGCTCTAGCTCTCTCTCTAGCTCGTTGGCTGGCACCGATGAATGGGAGTGCGGGTATTTTGTTGAACCAAATATAGCATGATCCCTGGACCAATACATATATATATTAAAAGGAAAATAGCATGATCCCTGGACCAATACATATATATATATTAAAAGGAAAATAGCATGATCCCTGGACCAATAAATCGTTTAATGAATCAGTTATAGTGCTCTTGAAGCGACAGCCCATCAAATTACATCGAATGAGAAAAATCAATAAAACGACACCAAAGAACTTCAGTGAGCAAAGACATCACAGACGACAGTGTTGGACAAACAAAACACTTACGGAAGAGCTGCGACGTAGCAGAAATAGTTGTAAGGCAGTAAAGTATGTATTCTCTAAAATAAAATATTTCGTATTACATCTTAATCAACCTGGGATTTGAGACTTTATTTGAGTAAAAACAAGTACTCTTCAATTTGTGACAAATATTACAGTGATATTTCGTGGATCACCAGCGTTCACGTAACCGCCATTGCTCCAATGCAGGTTCTGACACAGCTATATTGTATTCTGTCCAACTTGAGCAAAGCGATTTTGCTTCCGTTATGATAAAACATACTCCCATAATCCATTTTGGATCGGATCAAACTGCGATATAGGAGAAGGAGAACAGAGGGATCAGCCGCCACCATGTTCGGGTGAGAGCACGAAGAATATTCATAGTGCCCCCTTTATGCCGGGCTCAGCTCGCCGGAGAGCGAGGGTCTCAGTGGTGGACCGTTCGCTATCGGCTGCGCAGAAAATTTTAAAGGCAGGGATAGATGAAGGACTAGCGACAAATGAAAGGAGACTAAATTAGGTTTACACATTTATTAAACTAACACTCTTTTAAAGAAAACAATTAAATTAACAAAATCTGGGTTGGATTCTTGAAAAACATCTTCTCCTCGTGCTTTCATTCGTGAGGGATCTCGCTCAAATAAATTTTCAATGATTGTTCTTTTCTGCAATAATAAATATAGAAACCATTAACTTACTGAAAAATTGATTGGAAAACAAAATAATATCTAATATCCTTCTCTTATGATGATAATCCAATTATTAAAATTAAAATCTTCCCTCCTGGGTTTCAATTATTTTCCAAGAAAATGACTATTTTCTCCTCCTTATTTAAATTATTGAAAATTATTTAATTCATTAATTTATGATTAGCAAGTCTTCCCTAGACTTTCCTTTCAACAATTACTTCGTTTATATAATTATTGATTGAATAAACTTCTTCTAATAACTTTTACTTGAACTTATATCACCTTAACTTTTGCTCAATTTTATGCAGAAAGTGACTGTACAACATCTAACAATTAAATCTCGTGACATCAGTCCACGGACGTTGCCTTCTCTTATTCACTTTGAGTTAGTAAATTAGGCCCTAATCAACCTTAAATTACGATAAAATCTTCTAAAGATTCAAAATTGATCCAATTACGGACACGCGAAATAATACAAGTCGGTCAAAACTTTGACGCACATAATGAAAATTACCTTCACAAAATCGTACATGAAATATTCCAAAAAACACAGAATAGGATCAAATCTCACATCACACATTCACACAGGGTTACACGGCATTATTATAACATTATTTACACGAACACTAACCCATTATTATTAATTTTAGGATTTAATGCAAATTAGGGAAATCGTTCTCTAGATGACACTATCACACACATCCCAGGTATCAATTCAGAGTGTGATAGAATTAAGGTTATCACTTATACAAAAAAATTAACTATACAACGATGTTCAAGGAGTATTTTAAACAGAAATCATCCTAATTTAGCGAATAGAATAATTGTAACACAGGTCAAAATAATAGAATACGCGCTAACGGTACATGAGTTGCGGCATTTATTTTTATTCATCATAATGTCGTGGCTCTCAATTATTCTGCACTGAAGCTCGAAGAAATCATGTCCAGTGACACATCTCTTCCCAAAATTGACTCTAATGGGTGCATAAATTATTACTCAAAATATAATGCCCATCTGCAAGTCATACTCAAATTCATAGCGCAGAAATATACCTATAATTCGTCGATACTCCGTCCGGAGAATTTGCCATGTTCCAGGCTTACTTTACATAAAGTGAGCACACGATAATACTTCCCAAAAATAACTAACATTAAACTCATGACCTTATTAAATCATTTTAGCCCGTAATTAGCTTTAATTATTTTTACTCATTATTATTATTATTATATTCCTGACCGTGCCTAATCTCATTCGTAAAGTTGTCGTGTGAAGTTATACGGATGACTCTAAATAAATTCGAACCCATAAACATGTCGTACAATCATAGAATGAAATTCTACACGAAGAAAAACACTAGAACACTGTCCTAATTTGTTTCAAATAACTTTCAAATTATTTCAAAACTAATCAAAATTAACGCGGGGTTCATTTAATTTTTATCTCACCTGTCTTCTAAATTCTTAGGACAGTTGAGGTCTCTCTCGATGACTCACATTCATTTCTAACTCATAGAGCAAACACACACTCATTCCAAGGGTTCTAACTACCTCTCACCAAAGAAAGAAGAATGAAAAATCAAACTACTGCAAAACTAATAGAAATCCAAAGGAATAAGTAAGGCTACGTTTACAGATATTTACAAAGATAGAAAGCAATTGAATTCTTAAAGAATACTCATGTGACTGGTGTGAACTGGATTGTGGCTGATGACCTAGCACGTGGTCACATCACCTTCCATCGAACGAAGTCTCGCCCATGTCCGATGCCTTACATGTTTAGTGACTCATGGAGGCGTTGACGATGTACAGGAACTTGCAGTATTCTTCGTGGAGCTGGATAACCATCTTGCCGTAAACTCGAACTCAGGACCTTTCTTCTTCCAAGTTCTTGTAGAAAGCTGAAACTAACAAAAAGTCTTAGAAATAGCCCAGGATTCACTCTCGATGCTTTATAATCTGGCTGAAGACACTTATCTTAGAACAGCCCTAAATTAATCGTAGTGAAATTTTTCGAGTGTCTGAATTGCTGTTTATACAGTCCTCGATGCCTTCTCCAATGTAAAGTCTTCCCATGAAGCAAACGACGTCCAGTCTCTTCGGTTGCTGCAGTCAGAGTAATGCTCAAATTTAGCGTTCAGAAGTATAAAACCCTCTACCAAATTTTCCTCTGGAATTACCATTAATTTCCTGTCGTAAGACATAGGTGTGTCTCTTAATTACATCTAATTGGTGGATTTGTTGAATTCCAGTGAAGGTTGTCACTTTTATTGGCTGCTCCAGTTTTACGTCACTTGACTTTCCATTTATTGATCGATTGAGATCTGCCTGCTCGCCGTGTCACGTGGTACGCACACATGTGTCTGAAGGCCACATAACAGGAATTCCAGCCTGCTCCCTCGTGCTCTCTGTAGGTCGGGAAAACCGGTTCGCGAAGTGACTAGCTCGTACTGGCACGAAATACGGAATCTCACCCTCTTGCCGATTAAAATAATGTCCCAACACACTGATGAAATAAATCATTTTCTTTCTAATAAAATATTACCACTTTTGAAGGGGACATATTTCTCCCTTGGTTAAATAATGATTTGATCTGAAGATGGAATCATTATTACAGGAAATCTCCAATTAACATGTTCCCTGAAAATTTAGGTGGTAATCAGGTGTCACTTCTATTTAGGGTTCTGTTCCAGCACGAAGCCTCGCGTTGTCTGCCTCGAGTGCAGCACCAAGCCGTCGAAGTTGATCCATTACCTTCTCTTGTAATTCACGGCATTCTTCACAAATCTCATCTTGTAAATTTACTTGGGTCGAAACATGGTGGTAGGTTGGATCTTCATCTGTATCTGGCGGTGTTTCTTCTTCTATTATGAGATTGATATGATGACCATCTACAGGTTTAGAAGAATAATAACTTTTTAAATTCTGGGCGTTATGAATACCTTCATAATTTTTATCTAAACTTTGGATTCTGTAAGCGTTATTCCCATAAACTTTTATAATTTTATAAGGACCTATAAAAAGTGGTGCAAATTTGGCGTAATATTTGCTGGTTGTTTCTGACGTAGCTGGCTTTTTCAAAAGAACATACTCATTGAGTTTGAGGGGTCGGCAAAACTTTTTATTCTTCACTCGGCGTTGTCTACGCTCAGCTTGTTCGCGCAATGAAGTGGCGGCTTTCCGAATGTTTTCTTCCAGCGTAGGTTTCAGATTACCGGGGCATTGGACAAGATCGTCCCAAGGTCGATGCGGTTGTCGGTCGAAGTGAAGAGTAACAGGAATCTGTGACGTAGCTTCGTGTACTGTATTGTTCAAACATTCCATCATAATGGGTAGAACATCAATCCAAAGCCAGTGTGCATTTCCACAAAATATCCTGCAGAATTTAGATAATTCTTGCATCACTCTCTCTCTTCCTCTCTCCAGTTTCTTTTCCGTCTCTCAGGTCTTCTATTCTCTGGTTCTCTTCTCCATCTGTCCCTATTGTTTTCATATGGTCTTCTTCGGACATTACGTCTGGAATAATTCCATTCTTCATCATCTCGGCGTCCTGGTCTCGGAGATCGGTCTCTGGGTTGTCTTCCTTCGATATTTCTACCCCAATTTCTCCCTTGGTTAACAATGTTCCTTTCTTCAGATCTGGTAACATTGGTTTGGAAAACTTGCTGTTCTTGGCCGGAATTTCGCCTCTGTGGTTCTCTAGATGTCATGTCGAGCTGTCTCAATATGGCTTCAGCTTGAATTGCGGTTTGTACATTTGAGGCAATCATAATTCGTTGCGTTTCTGCTGGAAGTTGCCTGGTAATAACCTTTATTAATTCAGCTTCCGATGGCGGTGTGTCTAGCTCTCGTAGCTTACGTAGCTGACTGGAGAAAAATTCTGAAAATCGTGTTGGCGTGGATAAGGCATACCTCTTAGCGTACAACTCTGTTTTGAGATTATGTTGAATGTCCGTGTTCCAATATTTTTCTAGGAAAGCCCTCTTAAATCCTTCGAAATTGTCGAATGAATATCGGAACGCTGTGAACCATGTCAATACAGAATTCTCCAAATATCTTTCCGTTACTCGCAGTTGGCGCTCTTCTGGTATTTTGTTGTCCCGAAAATATTCTTGTAATTCATTAATAAAACTCCTGGGAGTTACCCCTTTTACGTTATTAAATTTTTTTGGATGGTCTTCCTGCATTCGAATTATATTTACTATCTGCGTTTGACCTGACGTATTGAGTTGACTTACTCCTCCGCTATTATATCCTTGAGCTGGATTGGTGACATTTACGTTGTTATGGGCATTCATTTGGTCGTCCTGCTTCGGAGTTGAAGATAAAATTTCTCCGGATACCTTCCTTTCTAAATTACTTTGCCTCTCTAACAATGTATTGGTTACAATATTATGACTTTCGCCTTGCAATTTAAGCAATTGTAATTCTTTAGTGAGTTCCTGAATTCCGTTCTGTAGTTCTTGTTTATAGGATTCCGAACTAGCTTTTACCTCTCCTATTTCTTTATCTATTGAGGTTTTCATAGTTTGCAAACTCTGTTGTGTCTCCTCAATCGTTTCGTAAAAATATTCAAGTCGCTCTGAGTTGGTGACTTGAGCTACTTTTATTTCAGCAATAACGCCCTTTTCTACCTGTTTCACAGTTTCGAAAATTTGAGTGAATTTCCTAGACCATGCTGTTTTGGTTGCTGTTAAGTCCTGTGCATTCTCATCGATTTTCTCCTCAATCGCTTGAAATTTATCTTGCACCTCGTCCTTATATTTACCTAATCCTTGCAATATCCCAGTTTGTACTTTAGCCAGTCTTTCACTAAATTCATTAGACATAGCTGACATGGCATTGTCTATTCCGACCTGGATTTCTCCCTTTAAATTTGAAAAATTTTGTTTCACAGATACCAATTCACTTTGAACTGAAGCTAACTTCCCGTTAAATAATTTAACGTCCATGTGTAGCTTTTCGATATTTTCCTCTGTCTTGCTTTGGATTTCCTCAATAGTGTCTTTGAGTTCCCTCTTTATTAACTCACTATTCTCGCTAAGTTTTTTCTCTAGATTTACACTATTTTCACTGAGTTTTTGTTCTAATGATACGTTATTTTCACTAAGTTTTTGTTCTAATGATACGTTATTTTCACTAAGTTTTTGTTCTAATAATTCGTTATTTTCATTAAGTTTATGCACTAACAATTCATTAAGATTCTGCTCTAGTTTAGTTTGGTTTTCATTCATGTCCCGCTTTAAATTATTTTGTAAGTCTGTCACTACTCCGTCTAAGAGTCTACGTAAATCCTCCATTGTTACAGTACTCATCTTTCTTTTGAAATAAACGGCAATTCAGACATGGGAGGACTAAGTTCGATGGCCATATACCAGAATCCAATTCATCAGTCACAAGTGGATTGATGTCACAGCCATCAGAGAAGATTAACATCGCAAAATACAATCCTACAGCCTAAGTCAAAATTATGCGGAAAATAGCCGCTACAAGAATTTTGACAACTACCATCCAGATTTTGTTTATAATTAAACAACAAGGCCCTTCCTAAACTTAACCTGAGTGTAGTTCGCCACAAAATTTTGGGCTAATAAATGTTTCAAAAATAACCTGGAAAAATTTTATTTGTCGCCGCATCTTGTTTTTGTCCAAATTCTGGACTACAAGATCGAGTCCTTTTATTGGTACAGCCAATAAATCGGGCCTAACCACGTTGGCCGCCAAATCTATTCCTGCCCCCTTTATGCCGGGCTCAGCTCGCCGGAGAGCGAGGGTCTCAGTGGTGGACCGTTCGCTATCGGCTGCGCAGAAAATTTTAAAGGCAGGGATAGATGAAGGACTAGCGACAAATGAAAGGAGACTAAATTAGGTTTACACATTTATTAAACTAACACTCTTTTAAAGAAAACAATTAAATTAACAAAATCTGGGTTGGATTCTTGAAAAACATCTTCTCCTCGTGCTTTCATTCGTGAGGGATCTCGCTCAAATAAATTTTCAATGATTGTTCTTTTCTGCAATAATAAATATAGAAACCATTAACTTACTGAAAAATTGATTGGAAAACAAAATAATATCTAATATCCTTCTCTTATGATGATAATCCAATTATTAAAATTAAAATCTTCCCTCCTGGGTTTCAATTATTTTCCAAGAAAATGACTATTTTCTCCTCCTTATTTAAATTATTGAAAATTATTTAATTCATTAATTTATGATTAGCAAGTCTTCCCTAGACTTTCCTTTCAACAATTACTTCGTTTATATAATTATTGATTGAATAAACTTCTTCTAATAACTTTTACTTGAACTTATATCACCTTAACTTTTGCTCAATTTTATGCAGAAAGTGACTGTACAACATCTAACAATTAAATCTCGTGACATCAGTCCACGGACGTTGCCTTCTCTTATTCACTTTGAGTTAGTAAATTAGGCCCTAATCAACCTTAAATTACGATAAAATCTTCTAAAGATTCAAAATTGATCCAATTACGGACACGCGAAATAATACAAGTCGGTCAAAACTTTGACGCACATAATGAAAATTACCTTCACAAAATCGTACATGAAATATTCCAAAAAACACAGAATAGGATCAAATCTCACATCACACATTCACACAGGGTTACACGGCATTATTATAACATTATTTACACGAACACTAACCCATTATTATTAATTTTAGGATTTAATGCAAATTAGGGAAATCGTTCTCTAGATGACACTATCACACACATCCCAGGTATCAATTCAGAGTGTGATAGAATTAAGGTTATCACTTATACAAAAAAATTAACTATACAACGATGTTCAAGGAGTATTTTAAACAGAAATCATCCTAATTTAGCGAATAGAATAATTGTAACACAGGTCAAAATAATAGAATACGCGCTAACGGTACATGAGTTGCGGCATTTATTTTTATTCATCATAATGTCGTGGCTCTCAATTATTCTGCACTGAAGCTCGAAGAAATCATGTCCAGTGACACATCTCTTCCCAAAATTGACTCTAATGGGTGCATAAATTATTACTCAAAATATAATGCCCATCTGCAAGTCATACTCAAATTCATAGCGCAGAAATATACCTATAATTCGTCGATACTCCGTCCGGAGAATTTGCCATGTTCCAGGCTTACTTTACATAAAGTGAGCACACGATAATACTTCCCAAAAATAACTAACATTAAACTCATGACCTTATTAAATCATTTTAGCCCGTAATTAGCTTTAATTATTTTTACTCATTATTATTATTATTATATTCCTGACCGTGCCTAATCTCATTCGTAAAGTTGTCGTGTGAAGTTATACGGATGACTCTAAATAAATTCGAACCCATAAACATGTCGTACAATCATAGAATGAAATTCTACACGAAGAAAAACACTAGAACACTGTCCTAATTTGTTTCAAATAACTTTCAAATTATTTCAAAACTAATCAAAATTAACGCGGGGTTCATTTAATTTTTATCTCACCTGTCTTCTAAATTCTTAGGACAGTTGAGGTCTCTCTCGATGACTCACATTCATTTCTAACTCATAGAGCAAACACACACTCATTCCAAGGGTTCTAACTACCTCTCACCAAAGAAAGAAGAATGAAAAATCAAACTACTGCAAAACTAATAGAAATCCAAAGGAATAAGTAAGGCTACGTTTACAGATATTTACAAAGATAGAAAGCAATTGAATTCTTAAAGAATACTCATGTGACTGGTGTGAACTGGATTGTGGCTGATGACCTAGCACGTGGTCACATCACCTTCCATCGAACGAAGTCTCGCCCATGTCCGATGCCTTACATGTTTAGTGACTCATGGAGGCGTTGACGATGTACAGGAACTTGCAGTATTCTTCGTGGAGCTGGATAACCATCTTGCCGTAAACTCGAACTCAGGACCTTTCTTCTTCCAAGTTCTTGTAGAAAGCTGAAACTAACAAAAAGTCTTAGAAATAGCCCAGGATTCACTCTCGATGCTTTATAATCTGGCTGAAGACACTTATCTTAGAACAGCCCTAAATTAATCGTAGTGAAATTTTTCGAGTGTCTGAATTGCTGTTTATACAGTCCTCGATGCCTTCTCCAATGTAAAGTCTTCCCATGAAGCAAACGACGTCCAGTCTCTTCGGTTGCTGCAGTCAGAGTAATGCTCAAATTTAGCGTTCAGAAGTATAAAACCCTCTACCAAATTTTCCTCTGGAATTACCATTAATTTCCTGTCGTAAGACATAGGTGTGTCTCTTAATTACATCTAATTGGTGGATTTGTTGAATTCCAGTGAAGGTTGTCACTTTTATTGGTTGCTCCAGTTTTACGTCACTTGACTTTCCATTTATTGATCGATTGAGATCTGCTTGCTCGCCGTGTCACGTGGTACGCACACATGTGTCTGAAGGCCACATAACAGGAATTCCAGCCTGCTCCCTCGTGCTCTCTGTAGGTCGGGAAAACCGGTTCGCGAAGTGACTAGCTCGTACTGGCACGAAATACGGAATCTCACCCTCTTGCCGATTAAAATAATGTCCCAACACACTGATGAAATAAATCATTTTCTTTCTAATAAAATATTACCACTTTTGAAGGGGACAATAGATCGTTCCAGTTTTGGTGTAAGCTCAGATATATGCACCGAGCTCGATAGCTGCAGTCGCTTAAGTGCGGCCAGTATCCAGTATTCGGGAGACAGTAGGTTCGAACCCCACTGTCGGCAGCCCTGAAGATGGTTTTCCGTGGTTTCCCATTTTCACACCAAGAAAATGCTGGGGCGGTACCTTAATTAAGGCCACGGCCGCTTCCTTCCCACTCCTAGCCCTTTCCTCTCCCATCGTCGCCATAAGACCTATCTGTGTCGGTGCGACGTAAAGCAACTAGCAAATATATGTGGCGACCATGTCAGTCGAGCGTCATATGTGAGACCTGAAAACCTTGCCTGAGGTTTGACTCTGAAGTTGTATGGTCCCAAGTTCACGGTTAAGGGTGGGACTATCAGGTATTTACGCGTAAATATCACTACTTGAGACTTGGAAGGCGATAGGGATAAATTATTTGCAAGGGGCCAATGGTCTAATTGATATACAGCTAAAGCCATGTGGGCTTCTACAGTTTGGAGAGAGCTTGCACTAGTATATACATACACATCGTCAGCATATTGTAATATTTTAATCCTGGGTGAAAATATGTTCTCTAGGTCACAGGTGTATATGGTGTATAGCAGGGGACTAAGCACAGCACATTGAGGCAGACCTTGTGAGACTTTCCGTGGTCCAAGTAGTTTGTCATGATAACGCACATATATCCATCTGGCGTGTAGAAGATTGTAAATGCCCTTGATAAGCGGATGAGGAAGGCCGAGGTCCATCAATTAAGATACTAATCTTGAGATATCAACATTGTCATATGCAGCATAAATATCCAGAAAAAGGGCAAGCATATAACTGTTCGTAGCAAATGTCTTATATATGTCCTTAGTGAGCAGTGCATGACTATTGTACCAGGAAGGCCTAGGTCCTGGTCCATGTTAATTGAAAGAAATGATATTTCCAGCATTAAAGATCCGACCGACGTACGAACATCCATGTAAAGAATGTTCCAGTATGTGCCCGACCCTACGAGTGCGCTAGGCGGAGTCAAGTGACGTCACCTGTCGCTTGAAGCTCACCTCCCCTAGAGATATTTCTCGAAAGAAATTTTCTTTTAACAGCTTTTTAACGCCTTAACCAATTTCAACGGGACAAACGCTGAATTATAGCAAACATCATAAAAGTTAATCCCTGTAAATTTCAAATTAATTCATCAAACGGTTGTTGAGTTATAATAATTTAAAGTCTCAACGAAATTACGTAATCACGGTCACATGGCCGAGAGAGCCGCCACCCCTCCCTGCGCTGGTATCTATATATGTCAAGGCCAGACAGCCCGCAAGCTAGTACAAGGACAAGCAAACAGCTGTGTGAGTGAGATAGCGAAGAGACCGGCCCGTGTACAGTATGTTCGCGCAGTCACGGTAGAAGTACTTTCCGTCGTATCTCCGGAACGCGAAATTCTATCACCGATAGAATTATTAAAAGACGTCGCACTGCAGTTAGTATACCGCGTCGCGATTACAATATAATCCTAAAGACATTTAAGACTGTAACGCGAGTGAACTTATTGGAGTACAAATATTAACTATTTCATTACGTGTGGACTTAAGTAACTTCAAGTAACATTGAACTTCTACTGAGCCTAATACTTAGAATTACCAGAACTCATATTCACATCACATCAACATAAGACTCACAGTAGTAATTTGAGTGAAAAAGTGAGAACTTTTCTGTGTTAATATAACATTATAGTAACAGGATTAGCAGAAAATAATCCCTAGGAACTTCAGACTGTGTTCAAAGACTGTGCTTATCGACTTACTTTCTTTTTTTTTATGTGAACTGTGTGATTATGAACGTTTCAATAACGACTGTAAATAGCATTTCGTACAGAAAGGACTGTGATTCTTCATACGCCATAAATAGTGTTCAACAGTGTCAGTGATAAACTACTCACACTAAGTAAATTTTCGTGTGCGAAAATCACCCGAACAAGCTACAACTCAACGTGATCCAGTTCCAGCTGTCATCACCTCATTGGGAACGTCAACATCGCCAATCCTGATTCTACATGGAACATTCCAGACGTCCATCTTTCGACATTTGGTAGCAACAGTTCTTGTCATAAGTGAGTAACAAACTGACTAAACTTTTTCATTTATTTTGAACAGTGAAACTTCAGTGTCGCGTGTGAACAATTTTCATAATTTCTCAAAAGTGATAAATTTAATTTCAGTTTCATTTCTCGTAGAAAGACTGTAGGCTTTCAAGTGTGCTATATATCGAGATTGACGAACTGAGAACTGAAAACTTTGATAATTTCTCGTATCCATTTACAATTATAAAAGTGTGCTTAGGTTTAAAAAGACTTTAGGTGGAAATTCCCACATATGAAAGACTTTGAAACCAATGATATTTATGCCATTTTTTTCGACATTTAATTTCTCTGCAAAGTTTGAGTTAATAATCATACCGCAGGGTGAAAAATTAATAAATTGTTTAAAAAAAATTATTTACCATCTATTATTCGCTCTGCGAGACTATCCTTCTCTGTATCGGCTCCAAAACCCAGTTCCACTCCCTGAGGTCCTACTCATGCCCTTTGCCCACAACTTTTCCTGGTACACTATCATAGGTACTTCTTCCTTTTCGAAAACCATTCTGAGTTCGTGGTAAAAGATTGTGAAATTCTAACCACCATTCGAGTCGAAGTTTAATCATTCGCTCGAGGGTTTTCAGTATACATGAAGACAAGGCGATAGGATGGTAAGCATTCGGATCCTCTGCTTCCTTTCCGAATTTGAGGATGAGTATCACAATCTGTGTTAGCCAGGATATTGGAAATTCACCTTGACACCATATTTCGGATGGGAAAGGGGAATAAGTAAGACGTAGTGGGGGTGGAAGAATGGCGATGAATATCAGTCGCAAGAGGAGACAGGGTGAGAGCTTCAGTGATCATATGATTGTGATTTCGAAGAACTTTAGTAAGGTACTGTAGTTAAGGCCGAAGTCATGGGTATGCGTGAGGATGGAAGGGAAGGGATAGCACGGATTAAAATCGGCAGTAGGAATGTCGTAAGGGAAGTGGTAAGCAATGCGAATGGCTTGTCATTCTAATTTAAGAAGTTTGTTTGTCGTCAGCAGTCAACCATGTCAGTGAGGCATACGTCACTATGGGACGGACGGAGGTTTTGTATACATTTATAATTTGTGAGGGTCGGAGTCCCCATGTACTTCCGGAGAGAATACGGAGGACCCGAAACCGTTGAAGGGCTTTCTTATAGACGGAATTAAGATGATGGAACCATTAAGTTTGTTTTGGAAAGTTGCGGCTAGGTATTTAAGGAGAGGAGTTTCGGTTAGTGGGACATTGCACATGATTAGTGGAACTCGGTGTCTAGGGCGACAAAGGCAGGATTTTGCTCAAAATACTATAAATTGGGTTTTTTGTATGTTTAACAGTTATATTCCAAGAATTCAACCAAGAATCCAGAGTGTTAAGGTATGTTTGGAGATTTCGAGTAAGAGTGGTGACAGTGGGAGTAAGGACAAGGACAGCCAGGTCGTCTGCATATTGACAGAGTCGTAATGGAGGGTCGGGATGAGGAATGTCATAAGTAAATTGGACATAGAGCATTGGGGGAGCTGGGTGATCCCTGTGGCAGTCCAACTGTCATAGGGAAGGAATAGGAAGGAGTTACATGGATAATAATTTGAGCAGTAAGATGTTCAAGGAAGTTACTAGTAAGTCGGATGATGGTGATAGGAATCGGAAGATTGCGGAGTTTGAATAGTAAGCCCGGATGTCAGACAGAGTCGTAGGCCTTGT
This sequence comes from Anabrus simplex, assembly GCF_040414725.1. Taxonomy (NCBI): domain Eukaryota; kingdom Metazoa; phylum Arthropoda; class Insecta; order Orthoptera; family Tettigoniidae; genus Anabrus; species Anabrus simplex. The sequence goes on from NC_090270.1 coordinate 313,112,204, forward strand.
CGACATCCAGACAGACCAAGATGGTAGTTCTTCGAACACGGAGGTAAGCTTTAAGGGAAGCAGAAATATGAACTAGATGGTCTTGGGTTGCACGGAGAGAGCGGAAGCCGACTTGAGACTTAGGGAAAAGTCTTAAAGAACCGAGACAAGACTATAATCTCTTACTCAGGATTCTTTCTAGGATCTTTGAACGGATTATCAAGAGGGATACTGGACGGTAAGATCGAAGATCTGAAAGGGGATTATTCGGTTTGGGGAATAAAATGAAATTGGCATTATCCCAGTGTGCGAGGTAATATCTAGTATATAGAATGAAGGTGTAGATTATTGTAAGTTGTTCAATCAGGAGACGGTAGGTGATTCGATCTGGGCCTGAAGAGGTGTTTTTCTTGTTCCGGAGAAATTGGCGGATGTCGTGCGGAGTAATAGAGACATTTAAAGGATGGGTATAGTCTACGGTAGGGAAATGATGAAAGGAGGGTTGGAGTTCTGGAAGTTGGGGATGGTAATACTGAGTAATTAGGGGTTCAGCAGGGTGAAGCAGTTCAGGAGCTGTGGAAGGAGTAAAATCTAATCTGTAGTGGTCAGCAAAAAGGTCGGCTTTGTCTTTGTCAGTGAGGGTGTAGTAGGGAGAGCTAAGGATGGGATAAGTAGGAAGGAGTTTGTTTGTTTCAGTGAGTCGTCGATAAGTTTGCCAGAATTGTTGAGGGTCGCGGTAGTTGGCTATCTCCGTACATTTGGTTTAATAGCTTTAACATAGGAGCGAGCGTGACGTAACGTTCGATGGTCTTGTTGAAGAGTAGTGGAATCCCGAGTTCTAGTATAATGATGATAAAGGCCATGAGCTAGCCGTAAAAGACGCTATGTTTTGGGGGGAATGGGAGGTTTGGAAGGGTGGTAGGAGTGACGAGGTATATGAAGGGTGTCGGCAGTGATAACGGTGTGTTCAATTTGTGTGATGATGGTTTGGATGTTGGGGATTGAGGTGTGTGGAGGTAGATGTTGAAGGTGGTTAAGGATTGTTAGCCATAAACGTTCCAATTAGTATGTGAAAAACGTCGAGTGGGTGGGGATAAGGGAGGGGAGCGATGTTTAGAAGGGAGGATATCTGGTAAAGTGACGAGAGCGGGGGCATGATCAGTACCAACAAATTGAAGCTTTCGAATGGTAATGGAGATGGCTAAGGATGGAGAAAGAAGGAGGACGTCAGGAGTTTTATTATGTAAGGGTAAAGTATGGAACGGTAAGGGAAAGTGTAGTGATCGGCAAAAATACCCGTATTCGAGCGGGATCGAGCCGACCCGATACGCGTGAGGTTCGAGCCTGTTCGAAGCAAGCTCGAGCAGTCACGTGACTGAAGGCGAAGTCTGACTCGGGCTACAGCGCGAACGTGCAGATAAGCAAATAGCATATGAGGTGAAGCACTGTTCACGCAGGTGTGTGTATGATATTGATAACGAAGGTGCGTGCTGTCATATTTTACTATAGTCAGTCATTGACGTATATGTTATGGGGAATAAAATTAGAAGGTTTGGATTATGATAGACTAATATGCTATGAAAAGGACAAAGCATGTATCCGTAATATTCCCTGCGTATTAACGGAAGTATTTCCTCCCAAGGCAGTAGTTGTGCATCTTGTAACAACCGTACGTTTGACGCAAAATTATAAATACGGTAATATTATTTCAATCAATCAATACTGATCTGCATTTACGGCAGTCGACCAGGTAGCAGATTCCCTAACTGTTGCTTTCCTAGCCTTTTCTGAAATGATTTCAAAGAAATTGGAAATTTATTGAACATCTCCCTTGGTAAGTTATTCCAATCCCTAACTCCCCTTCCTTTAATGAATATTTGCCCCAGTTTGGCCTCTTGAATTCCAACTTTATCTTCATATTGTGATCTTTCCTACTTTTATAAACGCCACTCAAACTTATTCGTTTATTAATGTCATTCCACGCCATCCCTCCGCTGACAGCTCGGAACATACCACTTGGTAGAGAAGGTCTTCTTCTTTCTCTCAGTTCTTCCCAACCCAAACCTTGCAATATTTTTGTAACGCTACTCTTTTGTCGGAAATCACCCAGAACAAATCGAGCAGCTTTTCTTTGGATTTTTTCCAGTACTTGAATCAGGTAATCCTGGTGAGGGTCCCATACACTGGAACCATAATCTAGTTGGGGTCTTACCAGAGACTTATATGCACTCTCCTTTACATCCTTACTACAACCCCTAAACACTCTCATAACCATGTGCAGTGATCTGTACCCTTTATTTACAATCCCATTTATGTGATTACCCCAAGGAAGAACTTTCCTTATATTAACACCTAGATACTTACAACGCTCCCCAAAAGGAACTTTCACCCCATCAACGCAGTAATTAAAACTGAGAGGACTTTTCCTATTTGTGAAACTCACAACCTGACTTTTAACCCCGTTTATCAACATACCATTGCCTGCTGTCCATCTCACAATATTTTCGAGGTCACGTTGCAGTTACTCACAATCTTGTAACTTATTTATCTCTCTATAGAGGATAACATCATCCACAAAAAGCCTTACCTCCGATTCCACTCCTTTACTCATATCATTAATATATATAAGAAAACATAAAGGTTCGATAATACTGCCTTGAGGAATTCCCCTCTTAATTATTACAGGGTCAGATAAAGCTTCACCAGCTCTAATTCTCTGAGATGTATTTTCTAGAAATATAGTAACCCATTCAGTCACTCTTTTGTCTAGTCCAATTGCACTCATTTTTTCCAGTAGTCTCCCATGATCCACCCTATCAAATGCTTAAACAGGTCAATCGCGATACAGTCCATTTGACCTCCAGAATCCAAGATATCTGCTATATCTTGCTGGAATCCTACAAGTTGAGCTTCAGTGGAATAACCTTTCCTAAAACCGAATTGCCTTCTATCGAACCAGTTACTAATTTCACAAACATGTCTAATATAATCAGAAAGAATGCCTTCCCAAAGCTTACATACAATGTACGTCAAACTTACACAGGGGCTACTATAGCAACTCTCCATTCATCTGGTATAGCTCCTCCGACCAAACAATGATCAAATAAGTACTTAAGATATGGTAATATATCCCAACCCATTGTCTTTAGTATATCCCCAGAAATCTGATCAATTCCAGCCGCTTTTCTAGTTTTCAACTTTTGTATCTTATTGTAAATGTCATTGTTATCATATGTAAATTTTAATACATCATTGGCCTTAGTCTCCTCCTCTATCTCGACATTATCCTTGTAACCAACAATCTTTACATACTGCTGACTGAATACTTCTGCCTTGTGATGATCCTCACATACACACTCCCCTTGTTCATTAATTATTCCTGGAATGTCCTTCTTGGAACCTGTTTCTGCCTTAAAATACCTATACATACCCTTCCATTTTTCACTAAAATTTGTATGACTGCCAATTATGCTTGCCATCATGTTATCCTTAGCTGCCTTCTTTGCTAGATTCAATTTCCTAGTAAGTTCCTTCAATTTCTCCTTACATCCACTGGCGTTTCTAACTCTATTTCTTTCCAGTCTGCACCTCCTTCTTAGTCTCTTTATTTCTCTATTATAATAAGGTGGGTCTTTACCATTCCTTACCACCCTTAAAGGTACAAACCTGTTTTCGCATTCCTCTACAATTTCTTTAAACCCATCCCAGAATCTGTTTACATTTTTATTTACCCTTTTCCAGCGATCATAGTTACTTTTTAGAAACTGCCTCATGCCTGCTTTATCAGCCATATGGTACTGCCTAACAGTCTTACTTTTAAGACCTTCTTTTCTATCACATTTATTTTTAACTACCACAAAAACAGCTTCATGATCACTAATACCATCTATTACTTCAGTTTCACTATAGAGCTCATCTGGTTTTATCAGCAGCACATCCAGGATACTTTTCCCTCTGGATGGTTCCATCACTTTCTGAATCAGCTGTCCGTCCCATATTAACTTATTTGCCATTTGTTGGTCATGCTTCCTGTCGTTCGCATTTCCTTCCCAATTGACATCTGGCAAATTCAGATCTCCCCCTACAATCACATTTCTTTCCATGTCGATTCCCACATAGCTGACTATCCTATCAAATAATTCCGAATCCGCGTCAGTGCTCCCCTTTCCCGATCTGTACACTCCAAATATATCAAGTTGCCTATTATCTTTAGAAATGAGCCTTACACCTAGAATTTCATGTGTCTCATCTTTAACTTTTTCGTGGATTACAAATCCTTCTTTCACCAGAATGAACACTCCCCCGCCCACCATTCCTATCCTATCTCTACGATACACACTCCAGTGCCGTGAGAAAATTTCTGCATCCATTATATAATTTCTCAGCCATGATTCAACTCCTATTACAATATATGGTAAATATATATCTATTAAATTACTTAATTCTATTCCTTTCTTTACAATACTTCTACAGTTCAACACTAACAATTTTATGTCATCCCTACTTGATTTCCTGTTCCCTGTTCCCTTATCACCGCTCCCTAGGCCATTCCGTTTCGCTGAATGTACTCTCCCTATTACCCTTTCAAATAAATTTCTAACTTATAAGTACCACTGCGGTTTAAATGAAGGCCATCCGAGCGCAGATCCCTAGTCACGCTTTGGGTGGCTAAGACAGCTGTGTAACGTGGCAGGCGATAACAATCCTTAACCGCCTTCAACATCTACCTCCATACATCTCAAATCCTAACATCCAAAGCATCATCACACAAATTGAACACACCCTTATCACTGCCGACACCCTTCATATACCTCGCCACTCCTACCACCCTTCTTAACCTCCCATTCCCCCGCCCCCAATGCATTGCGTTGGGGGGGTTTGAATCCACTCCTTGGGAGAGAATTACCCTTTTTGCTCGTATAGAAGAATTTGAGTAAAAGAGGATTGATATCTCATCAATCATGTACACAAATACATGTATACATATTATTATGCAGCAATGTTACTGTCCGGTTACGCGAAATATATATGAAAATCAAAAGTGACTCGAAATTTCAAGCTGTATCCTTTACCAAACTTCAGGTCAATCGGTCCAGTAGTTTTCAAGCACATCCGAAACAAACAAAACAAGACACCATCGCATGGTGTAAACAATCTTGAACCTGCCGGGAATCGAACTCGAGACCCCTGCAACCAAATGCCAACACGCTACCCATTTAGCCATGGAACCTAGCGAGAAATGTGCTAACAACTAAAGAAAAAATATCATACATTTTAGTCTTATAACCATTCAAATATGTAATTATTTCGTACGTATAACGGTTTCCTTTTTTCTGTATTTACTATACGGCCCAAGCAACACATTTTAGTAGACAATTGGTTTATTCTCATGGAGGCATTTGAAACGAATCATCGCACAGATACAAAGTTTGACTGTCTCCAATATACAGATATGGGTCGAAATTATATTATGTACAAAAGGCACGGAAGTAACAGTAAACAGAGGACGAACCGATACCGTGCAACATAATACACTTACACATCCTTCTCAAGTTCGTCTTCTTCTTGGTTAGTTTTGGACATCGTCGTAAGACGCTACGTCCAGTCACTGGTTTGCAGTTGAAGTATTGTCTAGGAGAGGTGCCAAGTTAGGAAAATTAGTGCACTACAGGAGAGTAGGGATAGCTATTTAATGTAGCTAATTCACAGCGGGTAATGATAAAACATAAGAAAGTACAAAGTTATTTAGGGTAACTTACCAGGACATAACATAAAAACATTGGGACACAAGGTTCTAATTCTTCACGTCTGTGTGGTCCGTCACAACGTCTTACTGCAAACGAACTAGACCGGATCACAAATAAGGGTTGGGATGAGAAAGGATATCCCTGATGGAAAAGAAAATGTTACAATGAATGTTACAGGCAATTAAAAATTGAGAATTAAGTCTACAATAAGAAACGTCGGTTAGTACACTAAACACGAAACATTTAACGGCAGTTGGTAACTCGCGTTAAGAAGCTTAGATATGAACTCGCGTCGTTGATGGTCGTATGTCTGACACTGAAAAAAGATGTGATTTATAGTCCCGTGTGCCTGTCCACATGGACATAATTTACTTTCGGTAATACTAAGGCGATAGAGATGTGCAGGCGTACATACATGATTTAAACGGAGCCGTATGATTGTAGTATTATGACGGCGAGTGTATTTACCAAAAGCGAACCACGGTTTGTTAGGAATGTCAGGCAGAAACGTAAATAAATGCTTACCTTTTGTCTGTGATGTTCGTCGCCATTCTGCATTCCACTGGTCTTTGATGAAGTGACGACAGTGTATGATGTAGAAGACATCTATGGAGGATCGCTAGTGTATTTTCAAAGATAGTACGGGATTTTATTACCGTTTCTTTAATGGAATAAATAACTATTGACGTCCGAAACGGGGGAGGAGCTTACTGTCAGCTGTTTCCAATATGGCGGCGAGATAGTGACGGGAAGCAAACACGACAGTGATCGGGTGTGCGTCTGTAGGATTTATTAAGAGTTCAAAATGTCTTTGGTGTCGTATGCGCAACTGTTGAGAGTTGTCGAGATTTCACGCGTCCATTAGTGGAAGGGGAAGAAATATTCAAGCGTAATTACTTGATATGTGTAGGTAAAAGTTTTGAAACAGAAGATTAAACTGGTGTTGTAGCGTTGTGTTTAATCATCCCACATCGATTCAAAACCCCACAAAGTTAATGTTGTCTTGAACAAAGGGGGTGAAAATGTGAAGTGCAACTGTACATGTAAAGCGGGTTTGTCAGAGAAATGTTACCGTTGACACGCTAATTCACCTTAACAGTTAAGCTACTGTAATTTTCCACTATTAGAGGTTATGGAATAATTTCTTGTAGATTTGGTCCATGCCAAAGCCTTAGCCAGGTGACGGGGGAGTTACCTATTTTGTAAACTGTAATCTTGGGGAAGAAATAAAATAATAATTCTACTAAGTAAATGTTGTAAAGCAAATAAATCCTAGGCTTTATACAGGCTTGTGTTGGAACAGCCCACATAATCTTAATGATCTTCCATTTTTACCATCAGCACAAAAGTTAGAACTTATAATTTTTATACTTATTATTGTCGGTTCTAACTACCTACACAATATGCAGAGCAAAGTTTGAAAATTATAATTTAAGAGTACTATAACCTCTACAGTCGCAGCTGTTTCGGGTTGAAGAATACCTGGTTTGTCCAATTCTACCAAATAATTAGGTTATGGCTTCTAATTTATGATGACCGGGCGAGTTGGCCGTGTGGTTAGGAGCGTGCAGCTGTGAGCTCACATCCGGGAGATAGTGGGTTCGAACCCCACTGTCGGCAGCCCTGAAGATGGTTTTCCGTGGTTTCCCATTTTCACACCAGGCAAATGTTGGGGCTGTACCTTAATTAAGGCCACGGCCGCTTCCTTCCCATTCCTGGACCTTTCCTGTCCCATCATCGCCATAAGACCTATCTGTGAAGGTGTGACGTAAAACAAATAGCAAAAAAAATATGATGGCAAAATACTACATATTTTCTTTCATTGATAGAAGTATTTTATAAGCAATTTAAATGCAGTGCTTAATTACTACCAGTTAAATATATTACTCACATGTAGATAGTTAAATTACTGACTCCTGTTACACTTATGAAGAAGTTTACAAAGAGCGAATTACATTCTATGTGCGGCACAGAAGTACTAGGCTACAAGTTTATCAGTATTTTTGATGTAGCTAAATCTTTGTGAATACAAATTAGAGACAATAACTATCAATGAGTACAATGAACAGTACCGGTACCTACGCTGTGGAAAGAAGTCGTCTTCATGAGAATGCAGACTGCACACTGTCATGTATCGCGTAACGCGTTTTCCAATTGACAGCGCGGAAGCCCATCTTTCTCTCTGAACTTTTTGTACAGGAAAGTAGTGAAGAGATTTCGCATCCGTTTTATACGATTTGCAACCGTATACCGCCTCAAATTTCACAAATTCTTTTCTGTTTCCATCACGACGTCAATTCTTCGCCATGTAAATAAATCTCACCAGTCACTATCTTGCAGCTTCAACATCCTACCGCGTGGCTGCGCCATTCAACTTTTCTGACGTCAATATCATCAGCGTATTGTAGGATCCTAGCATGTTGAGTAATCACCTGCTCTAAGTCAAAGGTATATAACAGATACAAGATCGGGCTCAAAATGTCACCCTGTGGAAGACCTTTGGAAGTGTACCTAGAATCAAGAATCTATCCGTTGCTTTTTACAAAAATGTGACGAATAGTTAATAATTGTCTTATGATATTAATAAACGGAATAGGAAATTGCCACTTATGTAATTTGGCGAGAAGTACTCCGATGTCCACATTATCGTATGTTCCTTTTATATCGAGAATCAGAGCTGTCACAACGTCACCTCGACTTCGAGGGAGTAATTCTGTAAAACATATGTTAAGGGCGTCTGTCGTACTTCTGTCTTTCAAAAAACCAAACTGATAGACTGGAAGTATATTATAATATTCTAAACACCATAGAAGACGGTACAAGAGAATTCGTTGGAAAGTTTTTCGTAAGCAGGATCCCAACGCGATCCCTCTATACCCGTTTTTGTCTTGAGGATGTTTATCTTTTTTCAATATTGGTATGATTTGAAAATCATGCCGATCGACAGGAATTGCATGGCTATCGAGAATGGCGTTAAATTTATGTACCAGCGTTTGCTTAGCATGGGACGGTAGACGCTTCAACATTTTATAATTTATAGAATCTCTGCCCGGACTAGAATCTTTTCGATGTTCGAGTACCATATCGAGTTCATTAAGGGAGACATTTTGTAGGAGACTAAAAAAATTCGCGGAGGGAAGTCTGAAACTATATTCGTAGGATGGTTCCACGTAATCCTGTGTCAGTTGTTGATAAAATTGGGCAATTCCGATCGGGTCCGATTGAGACACAAGATTTGTGTGAGCATTACTTAGATGTTTGATGGCTGCCCATATATCTTTGATAGGAGTGTGTCTATTGAGAGATGTGACAAATGCATTCCACGCTGTTCGTCTGTTTTCATTAAAAATATACTGTATAGAAGCGACTGATGTTTATACTGAACATAATGATCATAAGTACTATATTTTCGATATGCTTTTTAGGCAGCTTGTCTTCGACGGACTAGGGAAGCGCATTCGGAATCCCACCAGTGAATAGAATTGTTCTGCTTTTTAAAAATCAGCTTGTGTTGGGTGGGATGATAGGTGTCTAAATAGGAATGAATTAATTTTAAAAGTAGATCATAGTCAAGAAGATGTGTATGTGGAAGTGTAGAGCGTCCATTTTTGCTAGGGGTTTTACGTCGCACCGACACAGATAGGTCTTATGGCGACGATGGGATAGGAATGGCCTAGGAGTTGGAAGGAAGCGGCCGTGGCCTTAATTAAGGTACAGCCCCAGCATTTGCCTGGTGTGAAAATGGGAAACCACGGAAAACCATCTTCAGGGCTACCTACTATCTCCCGGATGCAAGCTTACAGCTGCACGCTCCTAACCACACGGCCAACTCGCCCGGTAGAGCGTATTTTATCAGCAAGAAAGGTTGTGAATAAATCAGGATCAAACGAACGGAGATTACGGGATGTAGTAAATTGAGACACATTTCTGTAAACGTGTGGGCCTATATCTATTATTATTGGGAAATGGTCACTTTGATATGTATCATAAATTACACTCCAATTTGTTTTGTGTGCTAAATCAACTGTCCAAATAGCGAGATCTACTGCACTTTTATTAATGTTAGGGGCTGATAATTGAGTAGGAGAGCCGTCGTTGAGGATAACCAGTTCCTGTTATACGGTGATTTTTTCGATATTCCTCCGTTTTGGGCAGCTAGATATGCTCCCCCAAACAGGACTGTGGGCATTAAAATCTCCAGCTATGAGAGTGTTATTTTTGTGAAAATTGCGAAAAAAAAGTCCCATTGAGCATAGGCCTAATTACCTTTTATCCACGGCGGGCAGTATATTGAAACCACGTTCCAATCTTTAATTTGTACTGAATTGGCTTGAGTTCCCGGTATAATATAGTTTAATGGAGTTTTCTGCAAATAGATGTCTTGTTTGATTAAAATGCATGTACCTCCAGAGATGGGTGCATCATGCCGTAGCGCCGAAAAACATTTCATATGAAAATGAAAATAAGATTTCAACCAACTTTCGCTCAATAAAATTAACTCAGGATCAAAATAATTTAACAAATCCACTAATACATGTTTCTTATTTGGAATGCTCCTACAGTTCCATTGCAATAATCGTATGTTTTACTTGGAAGTAGTGGAATGTCCCAATAAAAGAAGAACCTCATCATGTAAAGACTTTAACAGATGCTTCCATTGGACGTTTTGTCCCATGTAGTCCATTAAGACTTCAGATTTTTTAGAAACGATTCGACATTTCTCATTAGAATTAACATTTGGATTACAATTTAGAGCCGCGACAGAGGTAGATGCAGTCTCATTAGGATTAGCAGGTATCAATCTCACTATTGGAGTGCCAGAATTTGCTGTAACTACCCTCGGATTACTTAACAAATTAAGATACACTATCCTGTCATAACCTGGTTTAATGGGTGGGCGGGGAGGATTACTAACCACTATAGTATATTTACGCTTTCGAGAGAAAGTTTCTTCAGATTTTGGTGAATTTCTATTTGATAAAGAAGGGAAATGTTGTGGCATCATAATGGGGTTGGATATGGACTCTAATGGGGAAAAATAGTTTTTTTACTTCTAAATACGATTTGTTTTCAACACTCATAATTATTTTATTTCTTTTTGTTGTTTGTGAATTTCACATCGTTCAGCCCCCGTAGGATGATTTCCTGCACTATTAGCGCATTTAATTTGTTGTTGAGTGCAATCGTCGGTAGTGTTATTAAGGGAACATTTACCACATCTCGGCTCCCTTGAACGACAATTAGTAGCGGTATGGCCATACCGCTGATAGCGTTTGCATAATAAGGGAGAAAATATAAAAGCCTGAACCTCTAAAATGACCTTAAAAATGGAAACACTTTTCGGAAGATGTTGACTTTAAAATACAACCTTCACAGTACTTGTAGGGATATATTCAGTTTTGCCCTCTTTCGAGGATCGTCTATTAAGACGTTGTACTTTCACAACCGGATATGGAGATTCTAAATATGTTAGAATGTCGGATTCGGAAATAGTAGTGTCTACCCCACGTAATGCCCCTACTCGATGAATATTCGAGGATGGAATAAACGCTTTCATTTTTTCCTTAAGAATAGGATGAATAAATAAGGCGCTTGCAGCCTTACTAGACAGGAAAGTAATCTGGATCTTATAATCACAGCAATAGAACCAGCTTTTGGGTGGTTAGGCCGTGTGCATAATGCAGAGTTTCGTCCAAATGGCAAATGGCACGTCTGGACGAAACTCTGCATTATGCACACGGCCTAACCACCCAAAAGCTGGTTCTATTGCTGTGATTATAAGATCTGCGGCCGTGAAAGCCTTTTTTGAAATCTGGATCTTATTTCTTCCCTTTCCATGAATGGCCTTGACTTCACCAATTTGCCTCTCATAGAAAATCTGACCCAGAGTCATAGGGTGAATATGTCCAATTTTATTTTGAGATTCTATCGATTCTACGTATACTATGTAGGGATCAAGATGAGTTTTAGAATATGTAGATACAGGAAGTTGATGACTTTGATCCATGTCACGTACTGTATCTTGAGAACCCTCTCTTTGAGAATCAGTATTAATATCGTCCATTCGTAAGTCCTCACTCATGGACTTATTGCCAATATCGGGGGTCTCCCTAAAGGGCCGCCTCCACTATCTACAGGCATAGTACACCTAAAGGTGATTACACTATACTATCAACGAAACAACTACAAGGGAAGAATTACAAAGATACAAGCACAAACACAAGACACTCTACTTTTCTACAGACGTGGGAAGTCAAAAGCCGCTGCACCAGTGGCCGGATAGAGAGGCGTGCACTTCACAACAGCCGAACACCGAATGTCCTTCTCAAGTTTTCTGGGTATTAGTAAGAGCAAGACGCTAGGTTGCGGCGCGCACAAAAGTTCGAACAGCTCGAGCCGGGCTCAAGCACATCACTAGCGAAGTGTATACTCCGGATGTTTGCACAAAGATCATTAAATTCTACGTGTTGAGCAGGGCTGTATGAATTTATATTAATATCGGCCAAGATAATATAATCTTTGAGCCGAGGGACAGTTGTTGTTGTTGTTGTTTTCATTTCCCGCGGGGCGAAGCGGCCCCCTAGAGCGTTACGCTCACTCTCGGGCCGGGAGAGGTGGAGAGAATAGTGAGATGTGTGGAATGAAGAAGGTTAGAAAGGCTGAGATAAGTTGATAGAGGAGAAAGGGTGGAAATTATGATGGATGCGTGTGAGGAGTGAATGTTTAATTGAGAGCGCTAGGATGGAGTTGAAGGGTTAGAAGTTGGAGGGTTGCTGTGATATTGCATAATGAGGTGGTGAGGAGTCTGAGGAGTTCAAACTGCAGAGAGGTTGATAGAAGAATTTAGCTGGGGGTAGGGGTGTCCTTTCTTCTATGTGAGGACTGTATGATGATGCTGTTGCTTGCAGTGTAACCCCTAGATATTTGAATTTGTTAACTCTCTCTAGTGGATTGCCTGAAAACACAATTTTGTCAGTCGCTGCTTCTTTTCCACCCTTCCTAAAAGTAATATGTACAGTTTTCTCTTGGTTTATGGTGACATCGTTTTCCCTGGCCCAATTTTCCAGCTTGTAAATTGCTTCATGTACTTCTGTCCTTATAGGAGACCCGATCACCATGTCATCTGCATATAGAATTATAGTTGTATTCGAGTTCTCCTTAACGATTTTCATTATGTCTGCTGTATAGATGTTAAATAGTGTAGGACTGATAGGGCCCCTGTGATACTCCATTTGTTTGAATAATCTGTCTCGATATTTCCACGTTGTTATTTATACATATGTAGTTATATTCCTTTCCCTTTATAGAGAATCTTCGTTGTTGCTGTTCTCCACCTTTCGGGTACCTGTCCTAATTCAATGCATTTGTTCATTAGATCTACGCAGAGATCTTGCTTAATATCAATAGATTCCTTCGAGTGCTCGATGTAGATATTGTCTGGTCCCACTGCCTTTTTTATTTTTCCCTCTTTATCGCCCGCCTTACTTCCTCCTTCGTTATTGGATCATATGCGTGAACCTGTTTTATTATTGGATCATATGCCCGACCTTTCTGTTGCTGGTTTAGAATTTTGCTGAAGTGGTTTGCCCTTGCCTCTATTGGTACTTCTCCTATAGTGGGTGGGTTCCTCTTCCTTAGAGCTATGAAAGGGTCAACCCTAGCGTCCTCTGCCTGTTTCCTTGCTTCTCTCTATATATATGGTCAGCTCTTTTCTGCTTTAGTAGACGTTTGTATTCTCTTCTTCTCTCAGCGTAGAATGTTAGGTCCGCTTGCTGTTTAGATGATTTGTCTCTGAATAGTGCTCTTGGTGGTTTTTTTCTTTCTGTAGCATTCCTGGTCGAACTATCTTTGTGCTCGCCTTGTCCTCCTTTCTGTGGTGGCTGTTTGCATTCTTTTGTGGATATTTCTAAAGCCTCATCTAATTTTCATTTTTTGATAAGGTCCCTTGCCTTCCCTATTTCTCCCGTACTATTCTTCAAGAATTTCGAGATCCAGTTTCCTCGAGTATTTGATTCCCTCCAACACACTTGTCTTTGTTTAGTTTCCATTTGAAACAGCGTTATAATTGGGACATGCTTCCTTATGGGTGCTTCTGAGGAGGTCCAAGGTCCTTCTTCCTTCTTTAATTGTAGCCTGTTCCCTCTGTAGAAGACAAGGTCGATTGTGCTAGTTCCATTTGGGGCTACCTATGTAGGTAGATGTTTGTTGTTTGTCATTTTAAAACCTTGCTCTTCTAAAGCTTCCATAAGCAAGTCCATCTTAGTGCAGGGTTTGTCAGTTCTGCAGTTGAAATCCCCAGTGATTTTCCTCGTTTCTTATTTGTTCTGTTACCTTGGATACAGTTTCTATGATGTTTCCCGTTGGTTCGCCCGGTGGGATGTATATTCCTATAAGAGTGACCATTGTAGTCCTAATTATTACCATATTCTCTTCTTTAGAAGTACCCTCGAAGTTTCCCAAATTGCCTTTATAGTAGCATGTGACTCCTCCTGCTGGCCTTCCAGCTGTCGGTGTTGCCAATGCGTGCACTGCGTAGAATGACTGCAGATTCAGTGGTTCTGTCTCAGTAAGTATCGCTCCGTCAATGCCCTTTAATGTACAGTACTTTCCTGTATGTTGGCAATGCATTCCTTAATCCTTCGATATTCTATAGAAGTAGTTTCATGAGTTTATTCAAGTGATCCTCTCTCTTCCTCATCTCTTCGTGGGTGTCCCCTCCAAAACCGAAATCTCCTCACAAATACTCGCTTCGGCCAGAAACCCGTATTCTCCACGTCAGCATGATTCTTGAATGGTATTCCCACCTTAAACGCTTTGTAGTTCCCCTTAATATTGAGATCCTTACACGATATACTCTCTGTGATTGCATTTTTTATTAAGGAAGCGCATTAGAGATTCACTGGTGGTGCTCTTCTTCAGTCGTCCCACATATAACCAAGCAGTCCTTTTCTCCTGCTCGTAGGTCTTCGTCCTCTTTCGTCCCTACTATTATTGGTGTTCGCGGCGAGATCTGTTCTTTTCCCTTCCTTTTCACCATTTGCGTCAGTTGGCTGGTATTTCCTTCTCCCTCTGCATTTTCTGCCTGCATCCGTTTGTCTGCTACTCGTTTGTCTGTGCTGTTCTCGTATGCATTCGGTTTAGCCATCCTATTACCTTCTGTTCCTCCTCCGTTGTTATCCTTTACTGGTTTAGCTTTTGGGATTCCTTGCGTCACTTATGGTCTCTGCTTATTCAGTGATTTTCCTATTTCTTCTATCGATGCTCCTAGCTGGTTTTGTAGGAAATCCATATTTGAGTCCACTTTCTGAGCCAGCTCATCTACCTCCTTTTCTTCTTTGTCCCTTTTCTTCATTAGCCGGTGCTTGCATGTCTCGCACATCCACGACAGTTTGCTGTTTTTTCGACACAGTGTGTCAAACTCCCCTATAGTCATGCCTGTGCACTCTTTGTGGTGCCATTTCTCACATATGCCGTCACATTGTATCGATATATCGTCATCTCTGACCTTCTTATCGCATGTTCCACATAGATCCTGGTTTTCTTTTGCACCTGTCATTTCGTTTCTTGCATTCCTGATCAGTCAATCGAAGTTCTAACTTCTTTGTAGTTCCAATATGGCGTTTTGGTATCTAGTAAGCCGTGATTTCAAAATTTCAAATTTTAACAGTCACTATCGACTGTTAGTCAAGAGAGAACAGTCCGTTCGTGAGTCTCGTACGGTGCGGATCGTTCTTTGGTTGCAGTCTGGTGTTGGCCTGCGGTGACAAGTAGTGTGTGAACGTTTGGCGAGTGTGTGTCTGTGTACGCTTTGGTGATGGATACTGATAATGGAGGAGATGAGGCACCGGATCCCTCATCTAATGCCAATGTTGGTCGTGAAGAAACTGTGCCGATGCAAACCGATTTGATTAATCTCACTTCAAATATGAATTCATTACAGCCGCCTTTACAACCTCAACAGTCTAATGACGCTCAGCCGCCTCCTCCACCTCCTTCACCTCCTGAAGGGTTGGAGGTTTATCAACAGGCTCATTTTGGTCCATTTATTGTCTTCGTTGAATCAACTAAGTCGAAAAATTATGGTGGGCTACATCCCATGGCGCTTGGGCGCTTGTTTTACGATAATGATATTTTTGTGAAAGGTATAACGCCCAAAGGACGAAATAGATTATTGGTGGAATTTAGTTCCGCGATCCAAGCTAATTCCTTTCTACGTCGTTCAATACTTGCAACTCACTCATTGAAAGCATATATTCCCAGTGCCAATATCTTTCGTGTTGGACTTATACGCGGTGTGGAAAACAATGTTTCTGATTCTGACATTCTTAAATACCTCAAATCTGATGTTCGGGTCAAATCGGTCAAGCGGCTTAACCGTAAGGTTGTAGAGCCCAGTGGAGTGACCTACGTTCCTATTGGAACAGTTAAGATTGTTTTTCGCTCTCAGACTCTTCCTCAATACGTCTCTTTGTTTCAAGTGCATTTAGAGGTTTACCCTTTCATATTTTCTCCGATTATATGTTCAAAATGTCAGCGATATGGACACACGATTAAAAACTGTCAGGCTAAGTCACCCCGATGTGGGCATAGTGCGTTACATCACCTTACATCAGAGTGTCAGGAAAATATTCGCCGCTGTGTTCACTGTCATCAGGAACATTATACTGGCTCATCAAACTGCCCTACTCATCAACAGCAAACTGCCCTTAAAAAGCTTATGTGTACAGAAAATCTATCCTTTTCCGAGGCGTCTGCTAGAATGCCCTCGACCCAATTTGACATGTCCAATAATACCCATCATTTTCCACCTCTTCTTTCAACTAGTTCCTCTTCACCCGTGGAAACCCCGAGGAAACGTAAATTTACTCAGGTAGTTATGAAAAAGCCCCGTCCCATTCCAACACCTGGTTTCGATAAGTCTGAGTATCTTAATCTCATCAGACCCACTCCAGTGTCTTCACATACCTCGGTCTTTCCATCCACTTCATCTTCATCCTCCCCGTCCCCGATTCCGTCTACGTCCCGTAATTCTCAGTGTTTACCTTCAGCTCCTTCTCAATCATCTAGTTCCCCTGTGCTACGCCAAAAGGCGTATCTCCAAAGTGGTCTTCATCAACTATTTCTACAACTTATTCAATTATTAGGGGACCAGCCAAATGTCCCACATACACTTTATAAGCTTCGTGACAGTGTGCACACTATGTTCTCTTTAGATGCTACGTATCCTGCAGTGGAATGTTAGGAGTATTCCTTCTAAACGGTATGAGTTACAATTTTTGATAAACGAAATTTCCCCATTCATTATAGCATTACAGGAGACTTGGTTTTCCCCATCCTCTGAGTTTTATTTAAATGGCTTTAATGTTGAACGCTGTGATGGTTTTGGTTACGGTGGTGTTGCTTTATTTATTCACCATAGTTTATCCTATTAACGTCTTCATATCTCGTATTGTCTACCCCATACGTTTGTTATTGGTATCTCATATAATCGCCTTTCCATTATTAACTTTTATTGCCCTCCAGATCTTTCTATTTCTCATATTCAATGGTGTCGATTCTTGCAGCAATTTTCTTCTCATAACGAGCTTCTCCTCTTGGGGGACTTCAATCTTCATCATTCTATGTGGGGAAGCAGTAGTGATACTTCCCTGGGTTCTTATTTCCTCACTGCTTCCCAATCACATGACTTTGTCATTTTAAACGATGGTTCTCCCACGCGCCTCACTCCCCCCGGCTCTCCTCCCAGTGCTGTGGATTTATCATTATGTCGTCCTGCAATGGCTTCGATTGTAACTTGGCACCGTCTTACTGATACACATTATAGCGACCATTTCCCTATTATTCTTACGTATGGTCTTGGTAGGTTTCCTAGTTCTTCTTCCGCTCCTACATGTATCAGTAATGTTCGCTCCCTCCGTCACTTTGATAGAGTATCTTTTATTTCTTATGTTACCCATCGTATTGAGCTTATTTCAGATACTATTTTGTCCTTTTCTACTTTCTTTCAATTTATACAAGATTATCTCGATCTTTACAATCCCTATAAACCTATTTCTTCTCACTCTGCTCGCCCCTCTTCCTTTTTACGATAGTGGGACTCAGAGTGCCATAATCTGGTTCTTAAACGACGCCGTTTATTCTTAAACAACACATTGCTTACACTAGACGAGTTTTTTCTTTCTAAACGCCGTGCTGCATGGCGATCCTTTATTTCCTCCCTAAACGCTCATACTTCGTCTTCTCACTTATGGAGTGCAATTCGTTCCCTTACCCGAGCTTCTCAATACATTCCACCCTTTGTCACCCCTCCACAGATTCTATCTATCTTTCTCAACTCCCTCACTCCTGATTATGCCGTGCCCGACTTTACTATCACCCTGTCTCCATGCTCTTCCCGCTTTTCTGTATTACTCCAACCTATACACCTTTCTGAACTTGAGGCCACCTTGTGTAACGCAAAGAGTTCGTCTCCAGGCCCTGATTATATATCGTATGATATGCTCCGGATTCTCCCTCTACGTGCTAAACAAGCTTTATTAGCTCTGTATAATAATATACTTCTCACTACATCTGTTCCTACCTCTTGGAATTATTTTTTTAGTGCCTATCCCCAAACCTGGTCAACTTCACACTGACGCTAACAGCTTTCGAGGGATTGTCCTTGGTTCATGTATCCGCAAGACGTTTTTAAAAATTCTCCTTCAACGAATCCTGTGGTCTCTTGAATATTATAATTTGGTTCCCAAATATCAATTCGCCTACTTTAAAGGTCGTTGTGCTCAAGATGCTATTAACAATTTACTTATAGATATTTTTTTAGCGCAAATTCGTAAGGATTGTCTTATTGCTATTTTTTGGACATACGAGGAGCTTTTGACTCCATACCACTTCATCTTCTCTGGACTAATCTCGCACAGAAAGGTTTTCCTGCTCATTTTCTCCACATCTTGCGTAATTTGTTTACGTATCGGAAACTTTCACTTAAATCCGCTTATTCTTCTCTTCCTTGTCGTCTGTCATCTGTCGGTGTTCCTCAGTGAGAAATTTTAAGTGGTCTGCTTTTCGCCCTGTATATGAGTAATCTTGAACAATTGGTTACCCAAAAATCTCGCATTCTCTTTTATGCTGATGATATAGTTCTTTATTACTCTCATAGTAATGTCGATGTGTGTCGTCACCATATATATCTGCTAATGGAGCAAGTCATTACATGGCTTACTTTCCATGGTCTTCAACTTTCTACCTCCAAATGCTGTGCAAAGTTTTTTACCTCTAAGCGTAGGTTTAACTCAGAGCCACTTGTTTTCGATTCTCATGTCATTCCTTTTTGTTCCTCCCATAAATACCTCGGTGTTATGCTAGACCGCTCGTTATCTTGGAAACATCATATTACTCAGTTACGTAATTCTTCTGATACGTATATTAAAATTCTCCAAGTGGTTACTAGACGATCATGAGGTGCTGACCCTGGCACAGCTCAGTTGTTATATTCCGCTACTATTCGCTCTAGACTCGACTACTGTGCGCATGTTATAGATACTGCGCCGGATTCTGTTCTTAACCACTTAAATACTTTACAATTTAAAGCCCTGAGAACTTGTGTTGGAGCATTGTTGTCTACCCCTACTAATGCTCTCCTTGTCGAGACCAGTAGTATAATACAGGGATTCAGCGGCCACCACCTCCTCCGGCACCCAGAGGCCACCTCCACCACCACCACAGCCAGAGGCTTCCCAGGGGCCACCTCCACCACCACCACAGCCAGAGGCCTCCCAGATGCCTCCTCCACCACCACCATAGCCAGAGGCCTCCTAGAGGTCTCCTCCACCACCCGCGGGAACTTTGAATTTGTAAACAAAGCCACGTGCTTTTTGACAGCTGTCATCGACAACAACGCATCGCTAACCTCAGTACTGCTATCTTGACGGGCCTAAACCTCAGTAGTGCCAACTTAACCTAACTAGCGCGAGGTAAACAAAGCCACGTGTTTTTGACAGCCACGTGCTTTTTGACAGACAACAACGCATCGCTAACCGCAGTACTGCCATCTTGACGGGCCTAAACCTCAGTAGTACCAACTTAACCTAACTAGCGCAAGATAAACAAATCCACGTGTTTTTTGACAGCCACGTTTTTTTTGACAGCTGTCAACGCCATCTTTAATCCAGAGAGCACCGTGCTGCCCTCTTTATCGTAGTAGCTGCAAATTCGTCACCTGTCATCCGCAGTGCTGCCATCTTAGCGGGCCTAAACCTTAGTGCTACCAACTTAACCTCACCAGCTCGAGATAAACAAATCCACGTGCTTTTTTGACAGCTGTCATCCGCCATCTTTAATCCATAGAGCACAGTGCTGCCCTATTTAGCTACTTACCTTTGAAATGTGTGGCGGATAATTTGAAAAATGCTTTTTGATAGCAGCCATCTTTAACCTAGAGAGCACCGTGCTGCCCTCTTTAGCTAGATACCTGTGGTGGCAGGCAATTCCACGTGACAGCAGCCATCTTTAATCAAGAGAGCACCGTGCTGCCCTCTATGTGGTGGCAGCAATTTGAAAAATTCTACATGCTCTTCTTTGGCAACAAACTCACGCGCTTTTTTGACAGCTACCATCCGCCATCTTTAATCAACAGAGCATAGTGCTGCCCTCTTTAGCTGGATACATTTGAAATGTGGTGGCGGCAAATTCCACGTGCTCTTGTTTGGAAACAAAGCCAAGTGCTTTCTTGACAGCTGTCATCCGCCAACTTTAATCAACAGAGCACTGTGCTGCTATCATGCGGGCAATTTCATCACCTGTCATCCGCCATCTTTAATCCACAGAACACCGTGCTACCCTCTTTACGGCTACTACCTTAAGCACGTAGCAGCGGGCAATTTGAAAAGTTCTGTTAGCTATCATCCGCCATCTTTAATCAAGAGAGTACCGTGCTGCCATCTTTTGCTAGATACCTTTGAAATGTGGTGGCGGCAAATTGAAAAATTCCACGTGCTCTTGTTTGGAAACAAACTCACGTACTTTTTGACAGCTACCATCCGCCATCTTTAATCGACAGGGCATAGTGCTGCCCTCTTTAGTTAGATACCTTTAAAATGTGGTGGCGGCAAATTCCACGTGCTCTTGTTTGGTAAACATAGCCACGTGCTTTTTTGACAGCTGTCATCCGCCATCTTTAATCCATAGAGCACAGTGCTGCCCTCTTTAGCTACTTACCTTTGAAATGTGATGGCGGATAATTTGAAAAATGCTTTTTGATAGCAGCCAACTTTAATCTAGAGAGCACCGTGCTGCCCTCTTTAGCTAGATACCTGTGGTGGCAGGCAATTCCACGTGACAGCAGCCATCTTTAATCAAGAGAGCACAGTGCTGCCCTCTATGTGGTGGCAGCAATTTGAAAAATTCTACATGCTCTTGTTTGGAAACAAACTCACGCGCTTTTTTGACAGCTACCATCCGCCATCTTTAATCAACAGAGCATAGTGCTGCCCTCTTTAGCTGGATACCTTTGAAATGTGGTGGCGGCAAGTTCCACGTGCTCTTGTTCGGAAACAAAGCCATGTGCTTTCTTGACAGCTGTCATCCGCCATCTTTAATCAACAGAGCACTGTGCTGCTATCATGCGGGCAATTTCATCACCTGTCATCCGCCATCTTTAATCCACAGAACACCGTGCTTTATGGCTACTACCTTAAGCACGTAGTAGCGGGCAATTTGAAAAGTTCTGTTAGCTATCATCCGCCATCTTTAATCAAGAGAGTACCGTGCTGCCATATTTGCTAGATACCTTTGAAATGTGGTGGCGGCAAATTGAAAAATTCCACGTGCTCTTGTTTGGAAACAAACTCACGTGCTTTTTTGACAGGCACCATCCGCCATCTTTAATCAACAGAGCATAGTGCTGCCCTCTTTAGTTAGATACCTTTGAAATGTGGTGGCGGCAAATTCCACGTGCTATTGTTTGGTAAACATAGCCACGTGCTTTTTTGACAGCTGTCATCCGCCATCTTTAATCCAGAGAGCACCGTGCTGCCCTCTTTATCGTAGTAGATGTAAATTCGTCACCTGTCATCCGCAGTGCTGCCATCTTTAGCAAGATACCTTTGAAATGTGGTGGTGGATAATTTAAAAAGAAATATTCTACAACAGCCCTCTCTCGACGCTAATTGCATAAGATGGCGGCTATACATGACTCCTTATGAGACGCCCTTGTGATGCTTGCGCAAGATGGCAGTTATACATGGCTCCTTATTAGATGCCCTAGGGATTCTTGCGCAAGATAGCGACTGCTCTTATGGGATGGCTTAAGGGTCCTTGCACAAGATGGCTTGAGACGCCCTAAGGATGCTTGCGCAAGATGGCGGACACAAGATGGTGGCTATACACAACTCCTTATGAGACGCTTTAAGGGTGCTTGCGCAAGATGGTTGCTACTCTTATGAAGAAAGCTAGCTTAGAGGCTAACGTGTCGTGCTAGTTCGATTCATTAAATTTAGGGCTTAAATGCAAAATGTTAAATATATCGAAAACGGTGCACCGTAGAGCAAAACGGACAAACATTTTCTGCCTAATATCTAGGTTCGCAGTATGAGGAACAAGAAAACCATAGTCTAATGATGGGATCAACGGTTCGGTTCCTACTTAGGCCCTTTGACATTTGCTCTGTTTTAGCTTGTATTGAAGCGAGTCTTCGTAACATGATCAGGTCTAGCTATGGTAGAGAGTATAACGTACCGTGCTGGTTCGATTCATTAAATTTGGAGGCTTAAATGTAAAATGTTAATTATCTCGAAAACGGTGCATCGTAGAGCAAAACGGACAAAATTTTTCCGCCTAATACGTAGGTTCGTAGTATCAGGAACAAGAAAAAACATAGTCTAATGATGAGATCAACGGTTCGATTCCTACTTAAGCCCTTTGGCATTGGCAGCTATCTATTTCTACAAGATGGTGGCTGCTCTTATGAGACACAAGATGGCTTGAGACGTCCTAGGGATGCTTACGCAAGATGGCGGACACAAAATGGTGACTATACATAGCTCCTTATGAGACAGCCTAGGGGTGCTCGCACAAGATGGCAGCTACTCTTATGAAGAAAGCTAGCTTAGAGGCTACTGCGCAAGATAACAGCTGCTGTTATGCATGCGGTGGAGGGCAATTTGAAATTCTATGTGCTTAATCAACAGATCACCCTGCTGCCCTCTTTAGCTGAAATGTGGTGGTGGATAATTTGAAAAAAATTTTGACAGCTATCATCTTTAAACAATGGCGACTATACATAGGATGTTAAGGTCTTATCATTCTCCTCCTCCTCCTCCTCCTCCTTCTCTACCTCCTCCTCCGCCTCTTATGTCAAGGCATAGCTTTATATCGAACAAGTTTAAACCTGCATCGCGAAGGCAAGCGTGTGCAGCGATAACATTATCGTGCATGTTTAGACTTTCGAAACATAAGAAGAGTAGAATTAAATGCTGTACTCGATACGACATGTGATCAGAACATTGATTGATGCGTTCAGAAAACAAAATAAGTGATCAAGACTAGAATCGAACACTGTACTCAATACATCATATGTTTAGAATATGTCAGGGGATACCCTTGTTCTAAGAAGATCAGATTGAAACATAACAAGACTAGAATAGAACACTGTAATCGATGTTGTTAACTTCAACATGTGATCAGAACATTGATTGATGTGTTCAGAACACAAAATAAGTGATCAAGACTAGAATCGAACACTGTACTCAATACAACATGTGTTTAGAACATGTTAGGGGGTACCCTTGTTCTAAGAAGATCAGAATGAAACATAACAAGACTAGAATCGAACACTGTAATCGATGTTGTTAACCTCAACATATGATCAGAACATTGTTTGATGTGTTCAGAGCAAAAGTACAATTTTGATGATTTGCTTAGTGTAAAATAAAAAACTATGGAAACACACTGTGCACATATCGCGTAGCTAACTCGCTCAGTAAGCAATATTGCAAAACTACAACTTCAATGATTTGTCTAGTGTAAAAAGTCAAAAACACACTGTACCCATACTGCGCAGCTAACTCGCTCGGTAAACGATATAGCCAAAGTATAACTTCAAATTATTTACCTTCCATCATTCGTCTTGTGTGAAAATCAGTCGAACAAGTTATCGCATAAACATGTAACATGAAATATCAGTCAGTCTGTTGGCATGGGTTACAAGCATGTAGCTTATGCGGGAAGTACAATTAAACAGAACGCTAGTGCTATAAGAAATACTCTGCTTACATTTAAGTCCCTAGCTGTTGAACAAGTTATTACATAAATATGTAACATGAAATATCGGTTCGGAAACATATTGTTTCAATCTGTTGGCATAGATGACAAGCATGTAGCTTATGCAGGCGAGGGCTACAATGCAAAATGCTAAGCCGAAAAAAAAATCGTGATAGGGTATGGAACCCAGGGGTTACATCTTATCAGAAGGGCAAAAAGGATGAAAGGACTCTTCCTCCTCCTTACCGCACATTCCTTGTACGGCTAATTGGCTGAAGGGCTAATGAGCAAAAGGCCTATGGGCTAAAGGGCTAATGGGCAGAAGGGATAATGGGCTAATGTGCTAAAGGGCTAAAGGGCTAAAGGAGCAACAACCTCATCGATCGCTATCAGCAAGAACGCTTGTACTTTGTTAAGTGTAGAAAATTAATCTTTATTGGTAAATGGTTTTATGTTCAGAACAAGGAATGGGACCTAGGGGTTACGTCTTACCTAATAAAATCCCTGAGGTGCGATGAGTTACGTTTTTCGAACTAGTGTTTGGAACACTGAACTTTTCAAGATGGCAAGAGTGAGGTTAGCAATGTTCTGTTGTTGGATTTTAAATTCTACGCTATAACATGCATAAGGTGGCAGCCTTGAGGTTTACCGCCGTAAAGATGGCAAGAGTGAGGTTAGCAATGTTCTGTTGTTGGATTTTAAATCCCCCGCTATAACATGCATAAGGTGGCAGCCTTGAGGTTTACCGCCGTAAAGATGGCAAGAGTGAGGTTAGCAATGTTCTGTTGTTGGATTTTAAATCCCCTGCTATAACATGCATAAGGTGGCAGCCTTGAGGTTTACCGCCGTAAAGATGGCAAGAGTGATGTTAGCAATGTTCTGTTGTTGGATTTTAAATCCCCCGCTATAACATGCATAAGGTGGCAGCCTTGAGGTTTACCGCCGTAAAGATGGCAGCAGTGAGGTTAGCGACGCTCTATTGTCCTTCAAAGTGAGGTTAAGGTTCGTCAAGAAGACAGCTGTCAAAAAAGCACGTGGCTATGTTTACCAAACAAGAGCACGTGGCTGTGACGTCACGGTCACGTAGTATGCTGCTTCAGCATTTAAAGTTCAATGTCTACACCTACGCAGTTAACACTCTGCTATGTTCAC
Source organism: Anabrus simplex (assembly GCF_040414725.1). Classification (NCBI taxonomy): domain Eukaryota; kingdom Metazoa; phylum Arthropoda; class Insecta; order Orthoptera; family Tettigoniidae; genus Anabrus; species Anabrus simplex. The sequence continues at coordinate 313,137,337 of NC_090270.1, forward strand.
AAGATTTTTACACATAACTATTCTTTATGTTTTAAGTTCATGCACATAGGTTATGTTAGGATAGCAGCACACGTACAAGCGATGGTCGCACGCTCGCGTAGAAGTTGTTTAGTACGATAGTTGATGTATGCATTATCAAAAGGTGATATATACACGCTTTTAAACCTTGCTATTCTTACTGCTACTATGTTCGCAAGATTTTTAAACATCACTATTCTTTATCCTTTAAGTTCGTGCGCATAGGTCATGCTAAAGTAGCAGTGCAAACACATGTGAACGTTGTACATTCTAGCGGAATGTGTTTGTTATAATAGCTGATGCATGCAAAATCGATAGGTGATGTGTACACGCTTTGAAACTTAACTATTCTTCTTGTTTTATGTTCGTGCACATAGGTTATGCTATGATAGCAGCACACTCTAGCGGGAGAAGTTTAGTACTCTAGTTGATGCATGTATAATCGATAGGCAATGCGTACACGCTTTTAAAACATTGCTATTCTTACTGCTGCTGCTATGTTCAAAAGATTTTTATACATCGCTATTCTTTATGCTTTAAGTTCATGCGTATAAGTTATACTAAGTTAGCAGCATAGTTATAAGGTTGACGCACGCTCTAGTGGAAGAAGTTTATTACGAAAGTCGATGCATGCAAAATCGATAGGTGATGTGTACACGCTTTGAACTTGGCTATTCTTTGTGCTTTAAGTTCGTGCACATAGGTTATGTTAAGATTGCAGCACATACAAGCGATGATTGCACGCTGTTGTAGAAGAAGTTTAGTACGATAGTCGATGCATACATCATCGATAGGTGATGTGTACACGCTTTAGAACATAGCTCTTCCTTGTGCTTTAAGTTCGTGCACATGGGTTAGGGATAAACAAAAGCGATTGCTACATGCTCTAGCGGAAGAAGCCTAGTACGATAGTCAGTGCATCCATCATCGATACGTGATGTGTACACGCTATTCTTTATGCTTTAAATTCATGCACATAGGTTGCAGCACACAATTGTGATCGTTGTACGCTCTAGCGGGAGAAGTTTAACTTTATACACATACGTTAGCAATACACATATGCGATCGTTATACGAAAGTCGATGCATGCAAAATCGATAGGTGATGTGTACACGCTTTGAACTTAGCTATTCTTTGTAGTTTAAGTTCATGCGTATAGGTTATGCTAAGATAGCAGCACAATCTAGCGGAAGGAGTTTAGTACGAGAGTCGATGCATGCAAAATCGATAGGTAATGTGTACACGATTTGAAACATGGCTATTCTTTGTACTTTTAAGTTCATGTGTATAAGTTATGCAAAGATACCAGCACAATCTAGCGGAAGAAGTTCAGTACGAGATTCGATGAATGCAAAATCAATAAGTAATGTGTACACGCTTTGAAACATGGCTATTCTTTGTACTTTAAGTTCATGTGTATAAGTTATGTTAAGATAGCAGCCCAACCGAGCGGAAGAAGTTTAGTACGATATTTGTTGCATGCAAAGTCGATAGTTAATGTGTACACGCTTTGAAACATGCCTATTCTTTGTGCCTTAAGGTCATGCGTATAGGTTATGCTAAGATAGCAGCACAATCTAGCGGAAGAAGTTTAGTACGAGAGTCGATGTTTGCAAAAACGATAGGTAATGTGTACACGCTTTGAAACATGGTTATTCATTGTACTTTAATTTTATGAGTATAGGTTATGCTAAGATAGCAGCACGATCTAGCGGATGAAGTTTAGTTCGATGGTCGATGCATGTAAAATCGATAGGTGATCTGTACACGCTTTGAAACATGGCTATTCATTGTAATTTAATTTTATGGGTATAGGTTATGCTAAGATAGCAGCACGATCTAGCGGATGAAGTTTAGTTCGATGGTCGATGCATGTAAAATCGATAGGTGATGTGTACACGCTTTGAAACATGGCAAGTCATACTGCTGCTCTGTTCCCAAGACTTTTAAGTATAGCTAATCCTAATGCTGCGCTTAACGACGTCGAGGTAAGGATTGATTACGTGACCGTGACGTCACAGCCACGTGTTCTTGTTTGGTAAAAATAGCCACGTGCTTTTTTGACAGCTGTCTTCTTGACGAACCCTAACCTCACTTTGGAGGACAATAGAGCGTCGCTAACCTCACTACTGCCATCTTTACGGCGGTAAACCTCAAGGCTGCCACCTTATGCATGTTATAGCGGGGGATTTAAAATCCAACAACAGAACATTGCTAACCTCACTCTTGCCATCTTTACGGCGGTAAACCTCAAGGCTGCCACCTTATGCATGTTATAGCGTAGAATTTAAAATCCAACAACAGAACATTGCTAACCTCACTCTTGCCATCTTGAAAAGTTCAGTGTTCCAAACACTAGTTCGAAAAACGTAACTCATCGCACCTCAGGGATTTTATTAGGTAAGACGTAACCCCTAGGTTCCATTCCTTGTTCTGAACATAAAACCATTTACCAATAAAGATTAATTTTCTACACTTAACAAAGTACAAGCGTTCTTGCTGATAGCGATCGATGAGGTTGTTGCTCCTTTAGCCCTTTAGCCCTTTAGCACATTAGCCCATTAGCCCTTCTGCCCATTAGCCCTTTAGCCCATAGGCCTTTTGCTCATTAGCCCTTCAGCCAATTAGCCGTACAAGGAATGTGCGGTAAGGAGGAGGAAGAGTCCTTTCATCCTTTTTGCCCTTCTGATAAGATGTAACCCCTGGGTTCCATACCCTATCACGATTTTTTTTCGGCTTAGCATTTTGCATTGTATCCCTCGCCTGCATAAGCTACATGCTTGTAATCTATGCCAATAGATTGAAACAATATGTTTCCGAACCGATATTTCATGTTACATATTTATGTAATAACTTGTTCAACAGCTAGGGACTTAAATGTAAGCAGAGTATTTCTTATAGCACTAGCGTTCTGTTTAATTGTACTTCCCGCATAAGCTACATGCTTGTAACCCATGCCAACAGACTGACTGATATTTCATGTTACATGTTTATGCGATAACTTGTTCGACTGATTTTCACACAAGACGAATGATGGAAGGTAAATAATTTGAAGTTATACTTTGGCTATATCGTTTACCGAGCGAGTTAGCTGCGCAGTATGGGTACAGTGTGTTTTTGACTTTTTACACTAGACAAATCATTGAAGTTGTAGTTTTGCAATATTGCTTACTGAGCGAGTTAGCTACGCGATATGTGCACAGTGTGTTTCCATAGTTTTTTATTTTACACTAAGCAAATCATCAAAATTGTACTTTTGCTCTAAACACATCAAACAATGTTCTGATCATATGTTGAGGTTAACAACATCGATTACAGTGTTCGATTCTAGTCTTGTTATGTTTCATTCTGATCTTCTTAGAACAAGGGTACCCCCTAACATGTTCTAAACACATGTTGTATTGAGTACAGTGTTCGATTCTAGTCTTGATCACTTATTTTGTGTTCTGAACACATCAATCAATGTTCTGATCACATGTTGAAGTTAACAACATCGATTACAGTGTTCTATTCTAGTCTTGTTATGTTTCAATCTGATCTTCTTAGAACAAGGGTATCCCCTGACATATTCTAAACATATGATGTATTGAGTACAGTGTTCGATTCTAGTCTTGATCACTTATTTTGTTTTCTGAACGCATCAATCAATGTTCTGATCACATGTCGTATCGAGTACAGCATTTAATTCTACTCTTCTTATGTTTCGAAAGTCTAAACATGCACGATAATGTTATCGCTGCACACGCTTGCCTTCGCGATGCAGGTTTAAACTTGTTCGATATAAAGCTATGCCTTGACATAAGAGGCGGAGGAGGAGGTAGAGAAGGAGGAGGGGGAGGAGGAGGAGAATGATAAGACCTTAACATCCTATGTATAGTCGCCATTGTTTAAAGATGATAGCTGTCAAAATTTTTTCAAATTATCCACCACCACATTTCAGCTAAAGAGGGCAGCAGGGTGATCTGTTGATTAAGCACATAGAATTTCAAATTGCCCTCCACCACATGCATAACAGCAGCTGTTATCTTGCGCAGTAGCCTCTAAGCTAGCTTTCTTCATAAGAGTAGCTGCCATCTTGTGCGAGCACCCCTAGGCTGTCTCATAAGGAGCTATGTATAGTCACCATTTTGTGTCCGCCATCTTGCGTAAGCATCCCTAGGACGTCTCAAGCCATCTTGTGTCTCATAAGAGCAGCCACCATCTTGTAGAAATAGATAGCTGCCAATGCCAAAGGGCTTAAGTAGGAATCGAACCGTTGATCTCATCATTAGACTATGTTTTTTCTTGTTCCTGATACTACGAACCTACGTATTAGGCGGAAAAATTTTGTCCGTTTTGCTCTACGATGCACCGTTTTCGAGATAATTAACATTTTACATTTAAGCCTCCAAATTTAATGAATCGAACCAGCACGGTACGTTATACTCTCTACCATAGCTAGACCTGATTATGTTACGAAGACTCGCTTCAATACAAGCTAAAACAGAGCAAATGTCAAAGGGCCTAAGTAGGAACCGAACCGTTGATCCCATCATTAGACTATGGTTTTCTTGTTCCTCATACTGCGAACCTAGATATTAGGCAGAAAATGTTTGTCCGTTTTGCTCTACGGTGCACCGTTTTCGATATATTTAACATTTTGCATTTAAGCCCTAAATTTAATGAATCGAACTAGCACGACACGTTAGCCTCTAAGCTAGCTTTCTTCATAAGAGTAGCAACCATCTTGCGCAAGCACCCTTAAAGCGTCTCATAAGGAGTTGTGTATAGCCACCATCTTGTGTCCGCCATCTTGCGCAAGCATCCTTAGGGCGTCTCAAGCCATCTTGTGCAAGGACCCTTAAGCCATCCCATAAGAGCAGTCGCTATCTTGCGCAAGCATCCCTAGGGCATCTCATAAGGAGCCATGTATAACTGCTTTCTTGCGCAAGCATCCCAAGGGCGTCTCATAAGGAGTCATGTATAGCCGCCATCTTATGCAATTAGCGTCGAGAGAGGGCTGCTGTAGAATATTTCTTTTTAAATTATCCACCACCACATTTCAAAGGTATCTAGCTAAAGATGGCAGCACTGCGGATGACAGGTGACGAATTTACATCTACTACGATAAAGAGGGCAGCACGGTGCTCTCTGGATTAAAGATGGCGGATGACAGCTGTCAAAAAAGCACGTGGCTATGTTTACCAAACAATAGCACGTGGAATTTGCCGCCACCACATTTCAAAGGTATCTAACTAAAGAGGGCAGCACTATGCTCTGTTGATTAAAGATGGCGGATGGTAGCTGTCAAAAAAGCACGTGAGTTTGTTTCCAAACAAGAGCACGTGGAATTTTTCAATTTGCCGCCACCACATTTCAAAGGTATCTAGCAAAAGATGGCAGCACGGTACTCTCTTGATTAAAGATGGCGGATGATAGCTAACAGAACTTTTCAAATTGCCCGCTACTACGTGCTTAAGGTAGTAGCCATAAAGCACGGTGTTCTGTGGATTAAAGATGGCGGATGACAGGTGATGAAATTGCCCGCATGATAGCAGCACAGTGCTCTGTTGATTAAAGATGGCGGATGACAGCTGTCAAGAAAGCACATGGCTTTGTTTCCAAACAAGAGCACGTGGAATTTGCAGCCACCACATTTCAAAGGTATCCAGCTAAAGAGGGCAGCACTATGCTCTGTTGATTAAAGATGGCGGATGGTAGCTGTCAAAAAAGCGCGTGAGTTTGTTTCCAAACAAGAGCATGTAGAATTTTTCAAATTGCTGTCACCACATAGAGGACAGCACGGTGCTCTCTTGATTAAGGATGGCTGCTGTCACGTGGAATTGCCTGCCACCACAGGTATCTAGCAAAAGAGGGCAGCACGGTGCTCTCTAGATATTTTTTTTTTGCTAGGGGCTTTACGTCGCACCGACACAGATAGGTCTTATGGCGAGCTCTCTAGATTAAAGATGGCTGCTGTCATAAAGCATTTTTCAAATTATCCGCCACCACATTTCAAAGGTAAGTAGCTAAAGAGGGCAGCACTGTGCTCTATGGATTAAAGATGGCGGATGACAGCTGTCAAAAAAGCACGTGGATTTGTTTATCTCGAGCTGATTAAGTTAAGTTGGTAGCACTAAGGTTTAGGCCCGCTAAGATGGCAGCACTGCGGATGACAGGTGACGAATTTGCAGCTACTACGATAAAGAGGGCAGCACGGTGCTCTCTGGATTAAAGATGGCGTTGACAGCTGTCAAAAAAGTACGTGGCTGTCAAAAAACACGTGGATTTGATTATCTCGCGCTAGTTAGGTTAAGTTGGTACTACTGAGGTTTAGGCCCGTCAAGATGGCAGTACTGAGGTTAGCGATGCGTTGTTGTCTGTCAAAAAGCACGTGGCTGTCAAAAAACACGTGGCTTTGTTTACCTCGCGCTAGTTAGGTTAAGTTGGCACTACTGAGGTTTAGGCCCGTCAAGATAGCAGTACTGAGGTTAGCGATGCGTTGTTGTCGATGACAGCTGTCAAAAAGCACGTGGCTTTGTTTACAAATTCAAAGTTCCCGCGGGTGGTGGAGGAGACCTCTAGGAGGCCTCTGGCTGTGGTGGTGGTGGAGGTGGCCCCTGGGAGGCCTCTGGCTGTGGTGGTGGTGGAGGTGGCCTCTGGGAGCCGGAGGAGGTGGTGGCCGCTGAATCCCTGTATTATACTACTGAGACCGGTGAGCTCCCTCTTCCAATTCGCCGTAAAATGATAACATCTAAATATTTACTTAAAAGATTTGCTCTGGCTCAACACCCATTGCTTCCTAAATTGCAGTTATTAGATGAATAGTCTCTACTTTCACAGGCCCGCCGTCGTAAGATGCCTGCTTTGTTGTATGCATATCAATTTCTTCTCTCCTATAAAAATACTATCTTACGCACTGCTTCTTCCCCCGTTTATTCAGTAAATTTTGATTGTTTATTTTTGTCCCTTCTGTCATTATCTCCCCTACATCTTCTTTTTCCTCTTCTATTCCTGGTTCTTCGTTGACTGGCCCTCCTTTTAAGAAGCTACGTTTTGCTCTAAGTGATTCTGGCGTCCACATATATACAGACGGCTCAAAAAAACTCTTCTGGCGTTGGAGCTGCGTTCTATATTGTCAATACCAATGTTGCTGAACTCTATCGTTTACCCAGTGACTTTTCTATCTACACTGCGGAAAGTTTTGCTATTCGTCAAGCTCTCATGTACACTAAGCATCATTCTATTCCTAAAGCAGCTATTTATACGGATTCTCTCAGTGCAGTTCAGTCGCTCATGTCATCTCATCTTTCTTTTAACTGGTATTTGTATCATGTTAAAAGTCTCATTTATACTTTGCATCAATCTGAGGTGGTTCTCACTTTTGTCTGGGTCCCTAGTCATATAGGTATCTATGAGAATGAACGGGCGGATTTATTCGCTAAGCGAGCTGCTCGTGATGAAAATCCCTACTTAAACTTGCAGTTCCTCTACCCGATTTTTACCCTGTTCTTAAACATTACGCTTATCGTCAGTGGCAAGAAGATTGGACTCGATCAGCTTCTTATAAAGGTCACTATTATTACAATATCCAGCCTTGTATTCCTCCCTATCCTTGGTATTTGAAGGGTAACTATTCTCGCCGTCACATTACCAACATTATTCGTCTTCGCTTTAATCATGCTCTTACTCCTCTGTATAAACATCGTTTTAAACTCTCCCCACCCCCCACTCCTCCTGTCTATGTGGTACTCTGAGTGCTGATCTAAATCATTTATTATTCCAATGCCCTGTGTATGATTCTTTTCGTCCGGGTTTTATTTCTCGTCTTCTCAGTCTTCAGAAAGCTCTCCCCACCAATGTCTCCTGTTTGCTTACCGATATGTCTCCTGCTATAATACATGCTCTCAATCAATATTTGGATGACTCTCATAATCATTTGTAAATTACTGTCTATTTATTGTTCGCACGGTTGCATACTCCTGCTTCCACTGTTTTTTGCTTGTACGCACTTCTTTTGTTATGTTACGCGCTACTTAAGATGTGTACATAGACCTGATGCTCAACTCTGTTCTTCTGACCTTCGTAGTGAGATTAACTGCGTGTGACCTTCGTAGTGTGACTAATTGCGTGTGAAATAATAGAGCCCATAACCTCTCCAACAACAACAACTATCGATTGTTCTTCCTGTTCACATCAACAATGGCTCGCAACGGCTCATGGACCGCGCAACACTACTGTACAACACTACTGAGATGCTGTATGGCTGGACACTAAACATTAAACCAATCTAAACTAGTATTGTGAATAACTGATCGAAAACCTTTCATTGAGACAGACCTCACTAGCACAGCAATGCTATACACTGTAAATCAGCTGCTGTGAAATAACGTACGAGCCTCATAGGTCCGAAAGAACTAGCTTGCCATCTATGAAACTTGATTATAACTACCTGTACGACTGTGAAGTCTACCAGCGGCCTTCAGCGCGATCTAAGAGGAATGCAGAGAACTACCAACTACCTGAAGTAGAGGCGGCAAACTATCGATAGTAATCGCCATCGATATTTTCCGATAATATGAGCTCTACTATCGATAGTAATCGATAGTTTTCAAAAAGTTGAACGAATGATATCATTATGCATGAAAATAGGACATTCACTGAACACAATCCACAAAAAAATTCAGTACAAATTACAACTATTTCATGTTATGTAATTTTAGAAATTCAAATAGGAATCACTTATAAATCTATTTAGTGGCACCTCCGAGACATTCTCGAGCTGCACGCGCTTGCCCATAACTTGACCGCCCGAGAAATTCTCGTTCAGCTCCAATGTTCATTTGTGATCGCCCGACATTTTCTCGGGTATAGTAATATCTTTGGAAAAATGTTTTACAGCATTCTGAACGGATGGCAGGAGAGTTTTCAGTTGCTTTCATGAAGCCTATGGCCTAAAATTTGCCTTATCTTCTCTCGCCTATAAGTTATACAATCTCTTGACTCACCAGCTGACAAGGTAAACAGAAATGGCGAGCGCGAAAAGAAAGAAATGCTTGTCTGATGACAAAATAAGTGACTCGCCTACATCAAAGATGAATCTCTAAATGATATTGGTAATTCAGATAGTACAGTAGTAATAATGATTTTTCGTATGATGACCTGGTATTTCTAATGAATGTGAGGAAGATATTTTGTCGGAAACAATGGTGATGTAGCACATACATTCGTGTGGAAAAATGTTAATATTGTAAATACTGAACGATCTAATATCATTCCATTTACGGATATTCTAGTGTAGGGGTTCTATTACAGTATTCCACACCCATTGCACTTGGCTAATTTTTCATCCTCACTACGCCTGAATCACTTCCAAACGTCAGGTATCTTCCTTTTGGGCATCTATATATGAATTTCACAATTTTAAACAGGTATATTAAAGTTACTACCAAGCAGTGAAACATCTGTACAATTTCCGTTAGTGCAAAGAATAATCCAATAACGAAAAAGAAAAACGATCGTTGACTATCGATAGTAGGCAACTGACTGTCGATGTCAGACGGTAGTGGTCGCTATCGATAACTATCGATAGCACTATCGATAGTTTTCCGCCTCTAACCTGAAGCTAGCTACGGAATGGTACAGAAAGCTCTACGTTAGTCTCGTCCGCGACATCGTACTGTACGGTTCGTAGTGTTCGAGGTATCGTGTTCGGTGTCTGAAGTTTCTAGAACTTACTCCTGCGTTCGAGTGCTAGCTTGCGTGTGATTGTGAAGTGGTGTCATGAGTTCTGATAGTGGAGGTACTCGGGACTTTAATCCCGCGTCAAATAGTAATGTTGAACGGGAAGAAGTGAAAATGGATACAAACGTGAATGATAGTTCTACTCCTACCCCTTCGTTGCAAACTTCGACCCAATGCAATACTAACCCTCCCCTTCCTGCTCAACCTCCTAATACTAGTGCATGTAATTTATACCCATTAAACCACCCAGGACCATATCTTGTTTTTGTTTCATCCAAACAAGGTAATAACATTGGCAACCTACATCCTATTCCTATAGGGCGTCTACTCCATGAAAGGAACTTTCCTGTTAAATCCATCCAGTATAAAGGCCGTAACAGGATTCAGGTAATCTTTCACTCTCCTAATCATGCTAATGACTTTTTGCAGAATAAGTTCCTTAATACACACAAGTTGCATGCCTTTATTCCTCACTCCAATATCTTCCGTGTGGGCATTATACGCGGTGTTGAGAAAGATCTAACTGAATCCGATATTCTTACTTTACTTAAGAGTGAGGTCAAAGTTCATTCTGTTCATCGCCTACGCCGTAAATCCCTCCAAGATGGTCAGGCAGTCTATCTACCTACCGGCTCCGTAAAGATTATTTTTTGTTCCAAAACGTTGCCCAAATATGTTTCAATCTATCATGTAATGTTAGAAGTCAATCCCTTTATATTTTACCCCATTATTTGTTCCAAATGCCAGCGTTATGGACACACCATACGCAATTGCCAGTCCACTAACTTTCGCTGTCGCAACTGTGGTTTGAATCATCCTACCTCAGACTGCCTTGCTAGTGTCAAATTATGTGTACATTGCAATCGGGAACACGAAACGGGTTCATCAGATTGTGCTGTTCATCAGAAGCAAGTGGAAATCAAAAAACTCATGTGCACTGATAACATCTCCTTCTCAGAAACTTCTGCTCGACTAGTTCCACCTACTTATTCTGAGTATAATAACATTCAACAATTTCCTCCCCTACCCTTTCAACATCCTTCTCCAATACCAGACGCCCCTTGCAAACGCAAATTCACACAAGTGATTGTTAAGGATTTGCCACCTAAGCCTTCTGCCGGATATGACAGAGCTGGGTATCTACAGCAAGTGCAATCCACTACATCCTCTCGTCCCTCTCAATCTCTGAGTTATCAATACCCCATTCAACCCAGTCAGCCAACTCCCTCAACATCGAGCCCGTCAATCCCTCTGCAACCCGCACAGCATCCCCAAACAGGTACTACACTCCCACAGCGAGAACATGTTCAACAGTGTGTTCTCAATCTTCTCGTGCATCTTACTCAACTAATTGGAGATCACCCCAATATCTTACCAGTTATTAGTCAACTTCGCGACAGTTTACACCTTATCTTTAATAATGGTAGTACGCATCCTTCAATGGAATGCTAGGAGCCTACAAAATAAACAATACGAATTCAAAATTCTCATGCACGAAACATCTCCTCATATAGTCGCTTTGCAAGAAACTTGGTTTTCTCACACAACTAACTTTTATTTTCCAGGATATTCTATCGAACGCCATAACGGACCAGGATTTGATGGTTTCGCACTTATGATACATACTTCGTTATCGTACACTCCATTACATCTACAATACATAATACCAAATACCTATTCCCTAGGTCTTATATATCAGAACACATATGTTATAAACTTGTATAATCCCCCTGATAACTACATCTCTTTTGCCCAATGGTTCAAATTTTTTAATCAGTTTCCACCTGATACCCAACTGTTGTTTTTAGGAGATGTCAATATTCATCATACTCAGTGGGGAGCCCCGCTCAACACCTCCAAAGGCACACAGTTCTTACATGCTGTAACTCAACATAATCTCTTGCTTCTGAACGATGGTTCCCCTACCAGGCTCACTCCTCCTGGTTCGTTGCCTAGTGCAGTCGATCTATCACTTTGCCGCAACTCTATTGCCTCTATAACCACGTGGCGGGTCCTCAGTGATACTCATACAAGTGATCACTTTCCTATCCTCATTACTTATGGCCACGGGTATATTACTAAAAACCCACTTAACGACCATTATATCGCTCCGCTACGTTCCATGAAACAGTTCAATGCTTCGTGCTTTAACTCCTACATGGTAACCCAATTGGAGACCTTCCTTGTAACAGAATTATCCTATCACTCACTTCTCAAAATAACACAGTATCTGGACCTATACCATCCTTTTACACTACCATCAAACTCCATGACAACTGGTGCCTCTAAATTAAAGTGGTGGGACAGTGAATGTCACCAATTAATCCTTAAACGCAAGAGACTCTTCAAAATTTATCGTAAAACTCTAACCCCTTCACACTACTTTCGCCTCAAACATCATCTTGCTCATATCCGACGTGTATTCAATCAAAAACGACGACAGGCCTGGAAAACTTTTATATCCTCTTTCCATAACCATATTTCTGCATCTCAATTATGGAATGCTATCCGTGCTCTCACCCGGGCTTCCACTCACGTCCCACGTCCTCAAATCCCGCCGACTATTCTGAATGACTTTCTAAGGTCCCTCACTCCAGATCATGCACTTCCACCTTATACTCCAGCTATCTCTGCTTCCACTCGTCAGTGTTCAGTCCTTTCTCGTCCCATCACTCTCCCTGAGCTCACGTCCGTTCTTAACTCCTGCAAATCATCCACTCCCGGTCCTGATTATATCTCTTATGCTATGTTACAACAGTTGCCGACCAAAGCCCTACACGTGCTTGTTCAGTACTTTAATTTTGTGTTACATACTACGACTCCTCCTCCAGAGTGCAACACTTTTTTCCTAGTCCCGGTTCCAAAGCCTCGACGTCCAATGACCTCCCCTCACAATATTAGGGGAATAATTTTGCCATCTTGTATACGCAAACTATTTCTTAAACTCATGCTCCAAAGATTTCTCTGGTACTTAGAATATTATTCCCTCCTTCCCAAGTATCAGTATGCTTACTGTAAAGGTCGAAATGCTCAGGATGCGATCAATATGCTTATAATAGACATCTTATTAGCTAAATCTCGAAAAGAACACACTATTGCTGTCTTCATCGATATACGAGGTGCCTTTGATTCCGTCCCTCTGAATATGTTATGGGATGTGTTATCACAGAAAGGCATCCCAACCACTTTCATAACTCTTCTACGTCATCTGTTAACGTCTCGCACTCTAATCTTCAAACCTCCTCTCACTACGCCATCCCCTCGGCAAGCTACTGTCGGCGTCCCTTAAGGTGATATCTTCAGTGGAATACTGTTTGCTTTATATTTATCCGGTCTCGAGCAACTTGCCCTCCAATCTGCCCGAATTCTTATGTATGCCGACGACATAGTTCTCTACTTTTCCCCTAAGACGTAGATGTTGCTCGCAAATACATAACACGACTGCTCATTCAAGTTCAGTCCTGGTTACACACTCATGGGTTCTCTTTATCACCCGATAAATGCTCTGCAGTAATCTTTACTACCAAGTGGGTTTACAACTCCGAGCCTTTACTGTTCGATACTTATGAAATTCCCATACGTTCGCACCATAAATATCTTGGCATTATCCTTGACCGTAAATTACAATTTTCCCAACATATACAACACCTACGCAACTGTACTGCCACGTATATTAACCTCCTAAAAGCCATTACACGTCGTTCCTGGGGAGCTGATCCTCTTACAGCAAAATTAGTCTACTGCTCCACCATCCGTGCTCGTTTCGACTACTGTGCACATATAATTGATCTTGCATCACCATCTGCCCTTCAATCCCTCAACACAATTCAAAATCAAGCACTACGAGTTTGTTTTGGTGCGTTGTCTACCACACCTACTAATGCCTTATTAGTTGAAACTGGTGACCCTCCTCTTCTCCTTCGACGCAGATTTCTAACATCTAAGTATCTCCTCAAACGACTTCTAGTGCTCTCCAATAACCTTCTACCCAAAATATAATTACTCGCTCAATCATTCTCAACACCTATCACACATCCTTGCCGAGCCCCTGCCTTAATTTGGGCATTTGAGTCTGTCTCCCCTTTTAAATCTACTATTATTCGTAGTCATGTGCTACCATACTATTCTGTGGCATACGACGTGATTCAATATACTCCTACTATTATTCATTCTAAAGAATCTTCTTTTGCTATGCTCCCTTACCGGCTTTCATTTTTTCCTCTACATTCTAAAAAAGTTCGCATTTCATCCACTAATGCCTGTCCCAATTTTTATACTGATGGATCCAAAAATTCTTGTGGTGTCGGCGCTGCTTTTTATTACGAACAGACTCAGTATGCTGAATTGTTTCACTTATCGTCCCACTTTTCTATTTTTTCGGCTGAATTACATCAAACATTCATCCATACAATCTGCTAATATATTCACTGACTCTCTCTCCGTGCTCCAAACACTAAAATCTAACAAGTTTACGCTGAACTGGTATGTTTATAATGTCAAACACATCCTCTTCAATTTACACCAGTTAGGTGTCCAAATAACCCTCATTTGGATACCTGCACATAAGAACATACCAGGCAATGAACGAGCCGATCGCTTAGCGAAAGAGGCTTCCCTCTTATCTACAACCCCGGCTACATTTTCTGTTCCAGCCACAGATTTCATATCTCTCCTCAAATCACAACAGCGACAAATGTGGCAAAACACATGGACAACATCTGCATGTCAGAAGGGCAAATTCTATCATAGTCTCCAACCCATACTACCTACTACTTTCTGGTATCAACACGCCACCTACACTCGTCGTCATATCATCAATATCATACGTCTTCGCTTTGATCATTCCCTTACACCTCTATATAAATTTCGATTTCGCTTACAACCACATCCCCTATGTCATTGTGGATCTGTAGATGCTGATATCAATCATCTCTTTTTTCAATGCCCATTGTACAACTCTCCTCGCCGATGCCTGTACTCCAGCTTAATACAATACAATTATCCACTCCCCTCGTCAATTGCATGTCTCGTATACAAGCCCTCTCCCACAATCATACGTATCTTAAATCAGTTCTTAGATCACTCTAATTTACAACTCTAACCCCACTTTCCCACAATACATTGACACTACTTACATATTTCATCATATTCTAATTTGCCTCCCGCCCTCCCTAACGCCTCCTCTTCAACCAAGACACATAGCTACCGTTTATTCACATCTCCCCCTCCAACGATCGCGTGCACATTTTCATTGATGTTCATATCAACACACTGTCGCCCCTCTTCATCCTTTGTTTACGATTTCACTGACACTTTGCGCTCTCTACATCCCCCATATACGTTGGTCAGATATTTCTTTCCATCTGTCCAAAGTCCTACACTCTCACATATATCCACCCCTCCGTCGTTCCACTGCCCTCTCCTGCTTATCTCTTATATGTTGCCCGGTGTGTATGTTTTGTAGAAGTCGCTGAGACGGCCACTCTAGCGTGAAGATTAGTATACCTTGTGTCCCTGTGCTTTTCCTATATCTCCTAGTCATGTATACGTATTTCCTCACTCTCAGTTGTCTAGGTGATACGTCTTTTCCTGAACTACTTCAAGTGCTTTGAACCCATTTTGTGAGTCCGCTGCATGGTCTACTTCCCTCAATCTTCAAGTACTTCGTACTCAGAAAACATTGTAAACTCAGTTCCCTCTTAGCAGTGCTAGTGGGCAGTTGAGTGGACAGTCGCTGTGTAGAGGTAGCGTGGACGGTATTGAGTAGTGATTCTACGAGTGTAATTCGTACGTTATGGGGGAGCAAAGTGGTGGTGAGGAGTCTCCTGATCCTTCAACCCTCAGAGTTGCTAGGGAAGAGACAGTTCAAATGGACCAGGATGAGGATGATAGTCCAAGTGAGAATAGTGGTACAGTGAATAAATCGTATACACCAAATGCGGTGGTGAATAACGAGACTGGTGCTTCGATTTCGAAGACTGAGTCGCAGGAACTTTATCCTAGTACTCATTATGGACCTTTCATTATTTTTGTGGAGTCCACAGCAACAGGCAATGTCGGTAACATGCATCCGATGACCCTGGGTAGAATTTTCTATGAGAAAAAAATTCCAGGCATAAAATCAGTGGCCCGCAAGGGACGAAACAGGGTACAAATAGAATTTGTATATGCCGTACAGGCAAATTCATTTTTGAAACACCCTTTATTAGTTGAGCTTAAGTTACGGGCATACATACCTAGCTCTAATGTATTGTGGGTAAGAGTTGTCAGGGGAGTAGAGAAGACCTTGAAAGAGGAAGCTATTTTAAAGCACTTAAAGTCTTCTGCTGCTATAAAATCTGTAAAGCGTTTGAACCGTAGAATTGTTAACGAAGAAGGAACACAGTATGTCCCTACTGGATCTATAAAAGTGGTTTTTCGTGCGCAGAAACTTCCCCAGTATGTGTCATTATATCAGGTGCATTTAGAGGTGGAGCCATATGTTTTTGCTCCCATCATCTGTAAAAAATGCCAGCGGTACGGTCACGTTGATAAGCATTGCAGAGCGACAAGTCCAAGGTGTGGGAAATGTGCATTGCACCATACTACGGCGAACTGTATGGAAACTTTCCTGCAATGTGTGCATTGTCGCGGCACCCATTCAACTGGAGATGTTGACTGTCCAACTCACCAACAGCAAGTCCACATTAAAAAGATCATGAGCCATCAGAACTTATCGTTCAAGGACGCTGTACAACAAGTCCAACCTAGTGAATATAATGTAGTAGACAATTCCCAAAATTTTCCCCCTTTAACTGGGGAGGAGCAGACTCCTACACAGTCGAATCCCCGTAAGAGAAAATTCACACAAGTAATTTTAAAATCACCGAGACCAGTACCAGCCCCGGGATATGATAAGGCAGGTTATCAAAATTTGGTTCGAGAGATTCCCCGCATGGAGATGGCAGCTTCAAGAGTTACACCTGTTTCCAATGGCGCAAGCCGGCGGATGGAGGCACCTTTGGACGAACCTGTTGCCACGAGTAGCGCCTCAATGGCGCAACCGCTTTCGTCATTTCATAGGCAAAGAGAATATCTTCAAAGTGGTCTTTATCAATCTATTCAGCAATTGGTACAATTATTGGGTGATCACCCCGCGTTAGCTCATAATGTATTCCAGTTAAGGGACAGGGTTTGTAGTTTTATTCAATTCTATGATCAGAATCACTCAATGGAACGCTAGAAGTCTCATGAACAAACGTCATGAGCTATTTAAATTAATTCAGGAAACAGTACCTCACTTTTTAGCTATACAAGAAACTTGGTTTAATCTTGAGACTCACATTAAGTATCCTAATTACAAAGTTTTACGAAATTTGGATACACTTCAAGGTACACAGTTCCTTAATGCAGTAAATAACCATGCTCTTGCTATTTTGAATGATGGCTCTCCTACGCGTTTGACTGCGCCTTCTGCCCCTTCTAGCGCTGTAGATTTAACACTGTGTAAGCGAAATATGGTGTCTATCACTACATGGCATACTTTGAGTGATACTTATTCCAGTGATCATTTCCCTATTGTTATTTCTTATGGTGTAGGCAGACCCTTTTCTCCACCGCAGCACACATTTCAAAATAACATGATTCGATCTTTGAGGAGATTTAAACCGCAAATACATACCGCTTACATTGAGGATGCGTTACAAAAAATACAGGAAAATGATTTTTCATATCAAACTTTACTGCAGATTTTAACAGATTATATTAATCTTCACCACCCCATCATCGTTTCACCCCCTTTAACTTCTAGGAAACCTGCGCATGTTAAGTGGTGGGACGAGGAATGTCATTTGCTGATTCAAACCCGCAAAGTAGTTTTCCGACAATATAGGCAGCACGCAACACCTGAAAATTACTTCCGGCTCAAACGACACATAGCACAAACTCGCCGCATTTTCCATCAAAAACGTCGTGTCGCTTGGAGGGAGTTTATATCGTCCTTCACGCGTCAGGTTCCACTTGCGGACTTGTGGAAAGCCATCAGGGCAATCACACGAGTTACGCAGCACTCCCCTGCCAATACCATCCCAGGTCAGGTATTATCTGATTTTCTTGTTAAAGAGACGCCAGATTTTGTTGTTCCACAGTATGTTCATTCCCAAGACCCACTAGACGCACGTTTTTCCGTATTGCTACAACCCTGCGATTATCAGGAGTTAGAGGCAGTACTCCAATCGTGCTCAAATTCCTCCCCAGGTCCAGATAATGTATCATACCAAATGCTCAAATTATTACCTATTAGAGCAAAGAAGGCATTATTAAACAGGTATAATGATATTTTTCGCAATCATAGTACACCTGTTAGTTGGAATGACTTTTTTCTAATTCCCATTCTTAAAAATAAGCAGTTACCCACTGAGGTTAGTAATTATCGCGGTATCGTACTCGGTTCTTGCCTCCGTAAAGTCTTTCTAAAGATCTTACTTCGAAGAATCATATGGGTATTAGAATACTATAACTTGACGCCTCGATATCAATATGCTTTTTTAAGGGACGCAGTACATCTGATGCATTTAATAGTTTTGTTATCGATTTACTATTAGCTCGTCATATAAAACATAGTACCATAGCGGTTTTCCTTGATATTCAACGGGCTTATGATTCCGTACCTTTGAACATATTATGGGAAAAACTTGCAACTCTTCAGATTCCTGAGGGATTTATTATCATTCTCAGACAACTTCTGACTTATTGAACACTCAGATTTAAATCGACACCTTATACAATCCAGCCACGGCAGGTAAGTAATGGGTTGCCACAGGGCGATATTCTGAGTGGTATTCTTTTCGCTCTTTTCATGAAAGATTTCGAAACGGTCATTTTACGTCATGCTCGACTACAGGCGTATGCTGACGATTTTTTGCTTTATTATACACATGAAGATTTACAGCTCTGTAGACAACATATTAGTTACACGCTTCATGAAGCTAGAACATGGTTAGAGGTCCATGGGTTAAATCTTTCCATAGCGAAATGTCGAGCGATGATATTTACACATCACCGAACCTATGACCGATCGCCACTTGTTTTTGATCAGTATGAAATACCAGTGGTTAGTCACCATAAATATCTTGGGTTATTTATCGATCAAAAACTTACATGGAAACATCATTTTTTTTATATTTGCGTTCGAAGAGTGAACGGTATATTCAGGTAATACAAGCTGTAACCCGTAGGCAATGGGGGGCAGATCCCGTTGTGGTGCTATCTTTGCACAAAACCACTATTAGATCGATATTGGACTACGGATCGCATATTTTTGACTTGGCATCGTATACTAACTTGAATATTCTTAACACTTGTCAATATAAAGCAATACGCTCCTGTATTGGAGCTTTAAAGTCCACACCTACCAATGCACTTTTAGTCGAATCCTGCGAAGCTCCCTTACAAGTACGTAGAAAAATACTTGCGACGAAATATTTACTTAAAATGTTTTCTTTAACAAGTCATCCTTTAATTCCGAAGTTACAGTTACTCTCGGAGTATTATTCCGTACGGCGTCAGGGTTTACGCAGATTGCCAGTACTGGTTCATGCTTTTGCTACATTGAAGTCGAAACAGAGTACCTTAATACACAGTGTTAATTTAATACCATATACCTTACCCTATCAGGTTTCTTATTATAAGCCTCAAATAATATGGCCTATACGTAATGGCTCTACTACCGTTACTTGTCTGCAGGGGACCGAGATTTGTCCTGTTAAAAGAGTGAAATTTTCTAATATTCCACGAAACATAAACATTTTTACAGATGGGGCAAAGAACGTTAATGGAGTTGGGTCCGCTTATTATATACCTTCTCTAAATGTTAAAGAACAATATGGTTTGCCTAGTGACTGTTCGATTTTTACGGCGGAGTTATTCGCTATACAGCAAGCTTTACTTTTTGTTCAGCGACAGGGATATACGCGAGTTACAATCTATACGGATTCGCTGAGTGCATTGCAATCTTTGGTTTTGTATGAGTTGTCCTATAATTGGTATGTATACAATGTCAAGAGCCTCCTTTATATGCTTGACAACGTCGGTATTTACATAACTTTAGTATGGGTACCAGGTCATGTGGGTATCGAGGGCAATGAAAAAGTAGATTGTCTTGCAAAACAAGCTTCTCGTCTTCCTGTTCCGAATACTAACAATATTGTTCCTGCTTCTGATTATGTAGTTGTTATCCGACAGGATGCGCGTCAAGAATGGCAGAACTACTGGAGCCAGACTGCACAAGTCAAAGGTAACTTCTATTATCATTTACAACCAACACTTTTGGTTAAACCTTGGTTTGTACGAGGATCATATTCTAGACGACATATTATTAACATCATTCGGTTACGGTTTAATCATGCCCTTACACCACAATATAGATCACGTTTCCATTTAACGCAGGATACAAACTGTTTGTGTGGTACAAATATTCGTAATGGCGACTCCAACCACATTTTATTTGAATGTTCTTTATATGCTAACCCCCGTAAACAACTTCTGACTCATCTCAAGCGACTCAAGCAGGTTTTTCCAACCAGTGTTTCTTGTTTACTCAGTAATCCTACGGACGAGATTATTAGAGTGCTAAATTTGTTTCTAGATGAAGCCAATATCGTGTTATAATTCTGTCTGTAATATAGGGTGAGAATTGCTCATGCTTTTGAAGGTTCCATTTGAGTGATTCCTCATATCATTAGTGTATTACTTGAGAGTGCTATTTTGGACTATTCGTGTGGGTGAAGGTTTAGAAGAAGTGTGATTGCAAGATTGGAAGTTTCCCGTATGAGAACAGTCTGCTCTAGCAAATTAGGGTTATTATGTGATATAGTGAAGATCATTGTTTTGTGTTTTCTACTTGCAAGCTCAAGCAACAATTATTGAACTGAAGTTTTTCATTTATACTAGTGGGTTTACATGAGTAAGCAAGTATTGACTGGGTGAAATGTCGTAGACACAGCCCATACGCATCAGCATGCAAGCAAGCAAACATTGTAAATTGCATTGGTGTACTGCTTTATTGAAATTGTGTGCGCGTGTAGGACTAGTACAAATATAATACAGTATTGTGTCTGGGTGAAATAACGAGCCCAAATCAACTTCACGAACAGAACAGAACAGAACAAAGCTCTACGTTAGGGAACAGTGTCGACTCATTTGATAATGACAATAAAATATTCTGTCGGTCTTGCTTAGACTATACCTGAACGAATATAATTTAGGAGCATTGTAAGTAAATGGCAATGATCGGCTCTTTACGGATACCTATGATTCAGCTTCAGCTATGATTCACCTGGGCACGCCTCTGCGTACGATGTCGCTGCCACCAAATTACGAGTTTCTAGTCGTATAATAGGGTTTTTTAATTTTTCTTTAAAACCAGTGTAATTTAAAGAGTTTTTAATGCTGGATCAGTTGAACTGTAGTATCATATTCATCTTTATTCCTTGGTAATACGGAAACATTTGCACACGATGATTGATTGATTAACAGAGGTAAGATATTAGATAGTGGCGATTTTTCCGTTGACACGCCTGCTGATGGGGTAAATCAACAGTATTACTACTACTACTACTACACAGATCAAAAACAAAATTACGGGAACATGTTTTTGAACGTATGCAGTGCTCCACAAAACAGTACCTCACACCCCGGTATATTACCAACTAATCCTTTACCGTTGAAGTATACAAAAGAACATCGATTGATTCGCGGTTTTTTTTTTTTTTTTCAGAACACAAACGGAAATGTCCAAATAGGGGCGAAAACAACGTAATAAAAGTCCTCCAGGGTGGATTTTTATCACAGTTGGAGAGCGTCAGTATGGCGTATGTCCTCCACAAGCATTTATCACAGTTTGGCACCTACATGGCATGCTCCATATAAGTCGACAGAGGTCACGTTGCGGTATCAGGTCCCATTCTTCAACGAGAGCCTGTTCGAAGTTTTGGAGAGTCTGTGATGGAACAGGACCCCCACTAACACTTCTGTCAAGCCCATCCCACACATGCTCGATAGGATTAAGGTCGGGACTCACTGCTAGCCATTCCATCTCTTGAATGTCCAGTTCTTGTAGGACACCTCTGGTGATGCGCGCTACATGAGTCCTGGCATTGTCATGCACGAGTATGAATTCAGAACCAACACATGCTGTAGCAGTATCTGCTCGGTGTTGCCCCCAGCAGTAAGATTACCACGGACGACGACAAGATCTGTACGACCGTCAATACTGATGCCACCCCACATCATCATAGAACCTTGTCCGAATCAGTCGCCTTCCTGGACAACATTTGGCATATACGTTGACGTCCATCCCTCTGTGTCAGGGGAAATCTGGACTCGTCTGCGAACAACACAGATTTCCATTGGCAAAGTTGCCGGTTGACATGGGTACGGGCAAACAGAAGGCAAGCTGTGCTATGTTGCTGCGTTAAACAGGGCACTCGAACAGGACATCGGGGTCATTAAGGACACTTCTCTTAACCTGTTCCTTACTGTCTGGTCAGACACCATGACTCCAGTGACCCTCCTGAAGTCTTGTTGCAGTTCACTGGCAGTTGCTGAATGACGCCACAACGCACAGATATCGGTAATCCTGTGGGGTTGTCATGTGTCCTCGACCTTGTTCAACCCTCCTTGTGAGCTGGCCTGTCTCATTGTAGTGTTTCCACAAGCGTTGAATAACTGACGGAGAGACATTGAGATCCACAGCAACACGACGAAAAGTCCATCCTTCTGAATCAAAGTGACGGCCCTTGCGACTTGAACCTCGTTAAGATGTCTCATGGGATGTGCTGGTTGACGTACAACGTGCTCAAGTGACCGCAGTAGTCTGTGTACCTCATAACCACACAGGGACGCACCGCTATTCACTTTGTTTTTAGGGGTCACCTAACAGTTTAATTCATGGCTATGCCTACAGATGGAATATAAGTTCGATCTGACATACCCTGAGTAGCTAAGGTCTCAAGGTATGCTGTACGACCATTGGAACGCCATCTACCAAATTAACGTTCACATACCAGACGTTACATAATATGTTCCCCTAATTTTTTTTAACTGTACACCTACTAAAACGTTTTCATTCCATACCCTCCTAGAGAGTGGTTCTTCCTTTCAGGCCAGGATATGTGTTGCGGTGATTTGAGATCTGGATAAGGTGAGAGGGTAGCGGCTGTGGCCTATAAAAGGAACTGTCCTGGCATTCGCCTTACTGAGGAGAGTGGAAAACCATTCTCAGGACAGCCAACGGTGGGACCCAAGCCCACCGCCTCCCAAATGCACAGCTGTAAAGACGTGGCCACTTGTTAGCCGAAGCTACTCTACTCGGTGAGGAAAATCAATCGATCACTACTGATCTTCCTTTAGGGCTGTCACCCAGATGGCGGATATTTTATCAGTTATTTACCTAGTCTTTTCTTAAATAATTTCAAAGAAGTCTGAAATTTATAGAACATCACCATTGTTAAATTATTCCAGTCTAGGGCAGGGGCGTAGCCAAGCTGGGACTTAGAACCCCCATGGAATTTAAAAAAAAAACACACAAACTAACAATAAACTAAATAGACATTAAGAGACATACTTGTAGAACCAATGTTTTCTAAGAAGCCTCGAAAGTTGGATTTTAGTTTTTAGATTGTAAACTGAACATACCATTCACTGTAAAACTGTTGACCTTGATCCCATTGTTCTTGTTCTGTAAGTTAATGTAAAATTGTGTAATGTACTGCAGTCTAAATATCAACATAATTCACTTGTATCAGTGACCTTATAATGACAAGTCTTGTATGCGTGCAGCACACATGCACAAGCACCTTCAGTGTGTTCTATCATCAAACTATAACCTTCCCCCCAATCGACCGATCCTGGCTACGCTACTGGTCTAGGGTCACCAGATGCAAATAGATTTTTAAAAAGAGGACAAAATTATTTAAAAAGGAGGACAATGCTGGAAAAAAAGAGGACACAAAAATACTTCACTGAGAGTCGGAATTTAGACATATAGCTTATTCTAATTTTCACATATAGGTACATAAACAAAATTTATCCATTTACATATCATACAGTAAATACCTACAAAATTTAAACAATGAAACTAATTTACACACCTTGCTGGTAACTTACTTTCCTGAAGATTCAGTTGCCTTCAGGAGTTTCGGTGTGTCTAACATATAAAAAAATCCACATGTAAATTCCCTTAGATTATATTAAACCATTAAGAGGATTTTGACAGATTCTACTTTGAAATGGTTTCTGTTATCGGTCCATTGTGATAAGATCAATGAAAGTACTGCTACGTTTGCATTGTGTCCTGGTATAGAAAAAAAAAAAGTATTCTGCAAGTTTTAATAACTCTGAACTGCAATCAACTGACTTAAGTGATCTAAAATACTTTGCCCATTTCTGACTACAAGGTAACTTGTTAAATTCAGGATCATTACTACTTTCATTCAGAAATTGTTTGAAATTGTAGAACTGATCAAAATATTTCACATCATCAATATGAAAGGTTTTAAACTTGGCTCACAAATACAAATTACATTTTTCAACATCACAATAATCAATATTACTTTTCAGCACCATCCATTTAAAACAGGCTTCCTTCAAATTCTGGGACATTCTATAACAAACAAATCAATCAATCAATCAATCAATCTCCTGTCACTTGTTACATTATTACCTGTCACACTTCAACTTAGTACTGCTGAGAGAGAAGCATGCATTATACAGAGTGGTAAATAGCGTCTATTATCACAATACAAGATACGAATCCAATAATTGCATATACTGTATATCCATAATCACATTTCTATATATCGATATGATATCGATGATGCTGTCGCATAGTGAAGAATACTTGTAAAATCAAAGTAGTAAAATAGATTACCCCAAAATGAGCAGATTCACTAAAAAAAGGACATTTTTGGGTTTTTTAAATAATCCACCCTTCCCGGACAATGGTTAAAAAAGGAGAACATGTCTGGTCACCATATTCCAGTCTTTAATTCCTTATCGTATAAACTAATATGAATTCCAACTTCATATTATGTTCTTTCCTACTTTTATA
The DNA here is from genome assembly GCF_040414725.1 of Anabrus simplex. NCBI lineage: Eukaryota > Metazoa > Arthropoda > Insecta > Orthoptera > Tettigoniidae > Anabrus > Anabrus simplex. Next base: position 313,162,166 of record NC_090270.1, read on the forward strand.
AACTCCATTCAATCTTATTCATCCACTAATGCCATTCCACGCCATCTCTCCAATGACAGCTGGAGCTTGTTGACTTCCAAGTCTTCCCAGCCCAAAGTCTGTGAACTTTTATTAACCCTCTCATGCATAGATCGATCATTACTGCCTACTAGCCATGGGTGCATATTGCAAAGAGCAAGTATACCTGCAAAAGACCGTAGGTTGATACCAGATGTATTACTGAAGCCTGTGCTAACTGGATGGGGAGAACCCATGAAAAATAAATGGTACACGTGGATATTAATGGGGTGGAAGGAATACCTTTGGGTGTAGGGCTGTTCTGCCATCTGTCATGCAATTTTTTTTTTTTTTTTTTTTTTTTTTTTTTTTTTTTTCTTGAGACATCACTGGTATTGACCATTACTATTGAGATTAAAAATAATAAAATGCATATGAGGTCCTCGTGCACAAGAGGGTTAAAACTACATTTTTTGTTGTCGGAAATTACCCAGAACAAACCATGCTACTTTTTTTTTTCTTACCTATACCAGTTCTCAAATCGAGTCTCCTGGTGAAGGACCCATACACTGGAAGCACATAGAGAAATGCTGAAATCACTACCGAAGAAGTGTCACTGGAAGTCAATTATCGCAGATTCTTCAGTTTAAAAAACACACAGATTTTCAAGGACACTTGAGAACAATATGGGATGATGATAATTATAATAATCAAGAAAAATATTCTACAATTGTGAATATAATAGTATATTAGAACTTAAAATATAAGAAAAATCCCAATTAATATGGGTAATTGTACTTGCACTATTTTACATACTGCTACTCCTCCTCCAGTCCAACTGATGAGCCCACTGCTACACTGGGGCGAAACGCTGGTGATTTCACAATTAGAAAAGCTTAAAGACTTAAAGAGTTTAAATGTTTTTAACATTTGCAATCTATGAAATTAAATTATGGTTTCCTTCTAGAAATTTTTTGATATAGGCCAAAGGCAGGCATTCATACAAGTGGAGGCACATGCTTCCCCTAGTGCACCATTGTCCTACATAAGTAGGCTTGCAGTGGTGTCTCAACGGCGCACTAGCTGACAGCATCTTGGAAAGTTATAGCAATCCAACTGATGAGCCCACTGCTACACTGGAGCGAAACGCTGGTAATTTCAAGATTGAAAAAGCCTAAAGACTTAAAGAGCTTAAATGTTTTTAATTACAGTTTGTTTGATTGGCACCAACAAACCTGTGAGATAGTGGTGGTGGTGGTGGTGGTGGTGGTGGTGGTGGTTGTTAATGTTTCAAGAGGAAGTACAACTGGGCAGCCATCCTCTATTAACTCTAATCAAAGGAAAAAAGGAAGAAATCTGACACTTTGAAAAATGAAGGTTCGGCCAAAGAAAGCAAGGGCCACGAAGGGCATGAAAATGAACGGCTCCCTAGGCCTCCATACGTAACACCGATGTGTCAGAAAAGACCAAGAATTAACCAAGGGAGGTCGGGTAGGATAGATGAAAGAGGAGGAAGCACAAGTAAGTGGAAGCAATGCCAAGACTCAGCGAAGGACCCCATAGTTGCAAACCCACGCTCCCAAGTTAAGAGACCCTGAGGCCTCTTTTAGTCACATCTGACGACAGGCAGCAGGTACCATAGATGCTATTCTACCACCCCCATCCACAGGGACCTGCATAGCTAACTATTTTTTTTTTTTTTTTGCAACAGTTGATATTTTTGTTATGTACTGAAATTGGGCTGCTGACATTTTTGATGATAATAATAATAATAGTAATAATCAGTACTGGGTTTTTACAAATAAATGGTTCGTTTTGTGTGAGGTTTATAGTTCTTCTCAAGAAATTCTAATCTTAAACAGGGCCTAATAATCAACAGCAGTTGAAGTGTCCCTTATTTTCATGCTTTTAATCTGGTCACCCTAGGGCAATCATATGAACAAGGTTATTAAGAAAGGTTACAGATCTCTTCACATGGTTTTGAGAGTATTTAGGGGTTATAGTAATTATGTAAAAGAGTCGGTGTATAAATCTCTGGTAAGACTCCGGTTAGAGTACGGTTCCAGTGCATTGGACCCACACCAGGACTTCTTGGTACGAGAACTGGAAAAGATCCAAAGGAAAGCAGCACAATTTGTTCTGGATGGTTTCTGATAAAGGAGTAGTATTACAAAAATGTTGCAAACGTTGGGCTGGGAAGACTTCGAAGTAAGGAGATGAGGTGCTCAACTATGAGGTCAGTGGCGTGATGTCGAGGAATTACATTAGTAGAAGAATAAGCTTGAGCGGAGCTTTTAAAAGTAGGAAAGATCATAATATGAAGATAAAGTTGAAATTCAAGAGGACAAATATGGGCAAATATTCATTTATAGGACAAGGAGTAAGGCACTGGAATAAATTAACAAAGGAAATGTTCAATAAATTTTCAAATTATTTGAATTGAAAACATTTAAGAAAAAGCTAGGTAAACAACTGATAAGGAATTTGCAACCAAGGTGACAGCCCTAAATGTGGATCATTAACGATTTATGGCAGTAGGAACAATGGCAGGAGGGTACTCAGAATGAGGAGATAAAGGCAAAATTAGGTATGAACTCAGTTGATGGAAGCTGTACGCATAAATCAGCTTTGCTGGTGGGTCGTGTGAGGCAAATGGAGGAGGATAGGTTACCTAGGAGAATAATGGGCTTGTCATGGAGGGTAAGAGAAGAAGAGGGAGACCAAGATGATGAGGATGATTAGACTCAGTTTCTAATGATTTAAGGATAAGAGGTATAGAACTTGATGAGGCCACAGGACTACTTACAAATTCACAGAGGCTTGCTGACTGAACGTTGAAAGGCATAGCAGTCTATGATGTAGATTTATGTGTATAGTACAGTATATATATTATCCGCACACTTCATCTTGGTGCATTTAGACCCTAGTGCTGAATCAGTCGACCTCGGCGATCTTCGAGATTCGTACTGGCAACCTTTGAAACACAAACTATGAATCTCTTAAGCATCGTTGTGCGACATCTGGCGTACACTTTACGTACTAGTACTGTTGTTGTTTACATAACAAAGCCAAAGTATAGAATTCATGCTAGGAACAAGATTCGCATCGAGAAATGTTTTATAATGTGTATGTGACATAGTTGTTGGCTTAAGATGATAACGGTTTAGAAATTTCATACCGATCGATCATATTCTCAATTCAATTCAGATTTCATTTTCATTCAGTTGGCAGCACCAGGCAGCACTATCGATACCGGGACAGCTCCCTCCTTACTCCTCACCCCTGTACACAAATGCACCAAGATAAAGTGTGCGGATAATGTGTGTGTGTGTGTGCGCGCGCGCGCTATCTGCGCACTTTTTAGTGATATAGATTTACACCCTAGTGCTGAAGTGGTCGACTTCGGTTATCTTCGAGATTCGTATTGGCAACCTTTGAAACACAAACTATGAATCGCTTATCATCGCTGTGCGACATCTGGCGTACACTTTAAGTACTCGTACTGTTGTTGTTTACACAGCAAAGCCAAACTATAGAATTCATGCTAGGAACACGTTTCGCAACGGGAAATGTTATATAGTATTATATATTGTGTGTGTGACACAGTTGTTTGCTTAAAATAATAAAGGTTTACAAAATTCATATCGATCGATCATATTATCGATTCAATTTAGATTTCATTTCCATTCAGTTGGCAAAATTAACGGAACCCTTCTTACTTCTCCAACGAGTACAAAAATCTATCACTAAAAAGTGTGCATACTATATGTATGTATGTATGTATGTGTGTATGAAGGATCCATTAATAACATCTTGAAGAATACAGTATTGGAGGAAAGAAAACTGAAAAGCCTCCACTTCACTGTCAAATATTCATAGGACAGGAGTTAAGAGCAATGTAGAAACCTGACTATTCCTTGAGGACATATTAAGACATTTAGAATCTCCATATTTGGGAATATGTTGAGAGCACAACAGAATACATTTGTACAGGAACTCATAATGTAACCTTTTAATCTAGACAGTTATAAAGAAAGTGTGTATCTTTGATTCTCTTGAAGTTTGAGCATGCACTGTTTTTCCTATAACACAGTTTCAAACTGCTGCACTAAAGTTCCCTGTGTGGCAAATAATGTAAATGAATATAAAAAAGGAATGTTTGTAGGAAGTAAATCATCAAAGTTTCAAGTCAATTTACTGCCATCAGTGAACCTCTTAAACCACAGATTTGTCCCATAAAAATTTCCACCTCTCCTTCTTAATGACTCTTTAACTGTAAGTGAGAATATCACTTACATAAACAGAAAATAAGCAACAGTATTGAAAGTTCTCCATACCAGCCAACATTATGAGAGTTTGATAAAATGCTTATTTTAATATAATTAATCAAACAAAATACTATAAAGATACTCAAAGTGAACAGCCAATAGCAAAGAGCGCTAACATGATAGATTTAAATCAAAGTCATCGATCCATCTCGATTTTGAATTAAGGTAACCCCTGTAAATAAAAAGTACACTGGAGACATTTAGGTCCTACTTAAAACAGTGCATGATGGCATAAACACCGTAAGGATACTACAATGGAACTGTAGCTGAATATACTGCAGAAAAACAAATTTTTAAGACTTCTAGAAAAAATGAAATAAACTTCCTTAATGAAATATAGTTAAGAAAATAAGTACCATTTTAAAATCAAAGTTTATTCAACTAATTGTAACTAGGGTAAAGAGCAACATGTTAAGAGAATAGAAACAGGAAAAGATTTGATTCAAAATAACAAAATGCCAACTAGGATTACTGCCCCCTATTAATGAAGAAGAGTGCTGTAGATTTAACAGTCTGTAATAGATATCACTCGCCCATCAGTCGGACAATGATTAGCTATGGTGCCTACTACAACTGTGAACAGAGTACATTCCAGCTCAGAATAACTGGAAGAACAAGCAGAGGGAAATGTTTTCTTGTGGAACAATACAAAATTAGATGCTTGGAATGATGGCAAATGAAATTGATCTTGAACTAAATGAGAGTTTTCTGGGACTTCACTGTGCAACAGACACAACAGGTCAGGCTATAGTAGTTATTGTACTGGTCGTATTAAATAGACTAAATCTACCCAATAGTGTGTTTTGCGCAGTAGCGGTGATTGGAAATTAGAAGTGGGTGGGGGTGGGGGGAAATGTACAAACAACAAAAAGTACCCGGGTTTGTGGGATATAGCAGTCAGGAGGGAGGGGGGCAGGGTATATTGGCTTAACGCTGTATTGAGGCAAGGATCAACCTAGCGTAGTCAATGGATTCCATCCAATTATTCTCGTGTTTGTAGCCTGAAGTTCAGGGATAGAAATATAAGATAAAATTAAAAGAAAAATACATTGAAGTCAGCGACTGTGCCTAGTCGGTTTTCGAATTATCCCCATTATTTATTTATTCACGAAGCACAAGTTACAGCTACACTGAGCAAATTTCACTTGCACTGTCAACAGACTATTTAACAAACGTAATCTTTCATAATAAAATATAACAAACATAACAAAATATAACAAGATCAGGTACACAGCCTACTAATAACAACTGTCCAAATCAAAAACCATGAGAATGTCCATTTTCATAGCCAAGTCGTCGCGGGTCAAGATGACGGTATAATCCCTTCACATCAACTTATCTTTAAGATACTATGTATACCCCTCTCGAATATGCTTTTATTTGATGCTATATCAAGCTCTTGTCTCCTGTTAATATTGTTAAGAGTGTTGGGAGGCGGATTAGGAAAGATTGTTGAAGTATTGAGTGCTGAGTGTGGAGAATGTGGAGAAGGTCTTTGGTTCTGGTGGAGTGGGAAGGAACACGTAGAGAGAAGAGTGAGACAAGATGTTCCGAGCGGTAATGCCAATTTAAGATCCCGTAGAGGAAACTCAGGTCAGCTACCTGTCGCCTGATGTGCAGTGGTGACATATTAATTGCCATTAATACCTGCTGCATAGACAGATTTCTGAGCTTGGGGTTTCTGTTCCTTATAATTGCAGCAAAGAAGGACACTGCTCTGTCTAACTGCTTAGTATTGGAGGGGGCGGCTGCTGTCCAAATCAGAGAGCAGTAGTTTAAGAGAGGTTGAATGATCGTGAGGAAGAAGTGACGAAGAGTAATGGGGTCAGAAATTTCTGTGAAGCGATAGAGAAAGCCTAGTAATTTCATAGCCTTGGTTGTATATGTTTCTATGTGGTTCTTAAATTGTAATTTTGTATCAAATATTACACCTAGGTCACGCTGTTGCGTAACTACGGTGATGGGCTTGCCGAGTAGGTAATATGTCGGTAGAGGAGATTTACATAGTGTTATGGTCATGTGGCTGCATTTTTGTGGTTTGGGGATAGGTTTCCAAGTACGGCACCAGTTCGAGAGGGAATTAAGTGAGGACTGTAGCAGAGCTGCATCTGCTGGATTCCTGATCTCCCCAAATATCTTGCAGTCATCAGCAAAGAATAGGGTATTCGCTGTTTCATTGAGTTCGGACGGCAGATCGTCCATAAACAAAGAAAACAGCAAGGGGCCAAGAGTATTGCCTTGTGGGACACCGGAGGGGACTGGTAACATTGAGGATGAAGTGCCTGATATTACCACTCTCTGCCAACGGTTATGTAGGAAGCCAGCAAGAAGGGTCAGAAAACTGCCATGTATATTAAATTGTTCGGAGAGTTTATGGATCAACAGAGTATGGTCTACAGATTCGAAAGCTTTCGAAATGTCTACGTAGCAGATATCCAGCTGTGATTTAGCTGCAATGGCATGTGATGCAAAGCTATGCAGAGTAGCCAGGTTTGTTAGACAAGAGCCACCTGGTAGAAAACCATGCTGCTTGGTTGAGATATACGGCAAAGTGAATGCGAGGAGACGCTGGTGTATAATTTTTCAAACTAGAAAAATAACTCCACGAAAGGCAGGACAGCGACAAGATATTTCTTCAGAACAAATCTATGACAAGCTCTTCAACCGCAGGAAATACATTGGATGACGAGTATGAAATTCATGTGCACAATGACGTCTCAGAAAATTAGAGTAGGTGAAGCTTTATGTTTTCTCAGAGTGCATTGGCACTGCCGGTGGCTCCAAGTGGCCTACGCAATGGCCTCCACGGTATGCACTAGCCAGCGTCTTGGTAGGTGTGTTAGGTACCAACTGATGAGCCCAGCCTAGGACATGAGGGTGAAACGCTGGCAACCAGGAACGAGTTAGCTGGAAAATTTATAATGTCCAATAACGGACCACTAAATTGGTATTATAAATTTACTCATTCGGGACAAATATTTTAGATTCCCTATGGGAATCAACATCTATATCATCTGATAGCCAAGCAGGCATCAATTTTTGGTAAAGAGACAAAGTCTCTCATAGTGCATTAGCACTGCCGGTGGCTCCAAGTAGCCTACGCAGTGGCCTTCCCAAACTCGGAAAACCGATCTACGCTTATTTTTATTACGGCTGGGGAACACTTCAACTCTAACATTGTACCCAGCCGTGCCAATAAGCAAAACTAGTCCTGACACCAAATTGGAAGTCGGCCTCCCCCACCATGCCAAACTGCATACTCTAAGGCGTAGATCGCTCGTTTACAGATGGAGAACTCATCAGATACCTGAAGAACAAAGGCGTCCCAGTGTTGAACCTGAGCAGGATTCTGGAAAACTATATACCCACCGACTGAGTCCTAATCCAACTTTCAACCGAGGAAGCTGTCCAAAATACCATAAGGTTGATCTACATCAACTGACTTCCACGCTACGCAGAGCCGTGTTCTCCGTACATGGAGAATGACTTCGGACCGAACCCGGGCACAAAGCCACCCTTACTGTCTCCAAAACCAGCAGCAAGGCCACCTCCATACACCACACCACCCCAGCCATTGACCCATTTGTACACCACACCTATTACCACCATCACTACCACCATCGCTACTACTCCCGCCCACACTCCCCTCAATACTCCCATAACCACCACAGTCATGACCCACTCTTCACCTATCATGATGTCTCCCATCACCCTCTCCGCTCCCAGTCCACTCTGGCCACCGGTTGAAGAACAAGCCTCCAACATGACCATAGAGACAGGAAGACTGACACCTCCACCAGCTCCCGAGTCCAACAGGACAATTCCACCAGCGCCTGAGTCCAACACCAGCTGCGTCGTCCGAGGAGTCAACCCATCCATTCCAACCGAACTCATCACCCATGAAATACAATGCACAGGACTACATCTGAAGAAAGCAGCCAGGATCCACAACGCAGCCGGGCCCACCTACATGGTGCGGCTCCTACTCCAGCCTCAAGATGATGTTCAACACCTCATACAACAGGGGATCCAGCTCTTCGGAAGGCACTACTGGGTGGAACCATCGCTCTCCCCCACAACCTTCCACCCGCCCTAACCCACCTCGCAACCGTCTCCCCTCCCAACACCACCTACCAAATTCACATAGCAATTCCCACCTTCTCCGCCTCCTACTCACATCCCTCGCCAACGTAACCTTCTTTTACCAGCAAATCATAAACCTTCTACTCCCTAGCACCCAAACTTCAAGATAATCAATAATTGTACTAATTACTTGTAACTTGTAATGTACCCAATAATTGTAACCCATTAATTGCGCTAAATACTTGTAACTTCTAATGTAGCCAAGAAAATCTAATGAAAAGCAAAAGAGCAGAACTGCACCCTTCGCCAAGAGGCCATTTCTCCACTTCACCCTAAAAAACAAAGCTCCCCCTTTTTTCTCCCAACTTCAACAAATCCCCAAACCCCGCCAAATCTCCTGGCCAGAGAGAAGGCGTAACCTTCTAGGTGGCCCTTGGTCCTCCACGGTATGCACTAGCCAGCGTCTTGGTAGGTGTGCTAGGTACCAACTGATGAGCCCAGCCTAGCACACGAGGGCAAAATGCTGGCAACCAGGAATGAGTTAGCTGGAAAATTTATAATGTCCAATAACGGACCACTATATTGGTATTATAAAGTCTCATTCGGGACAAATATTTCAGATTCCCTATGAGAATCAAAATCTATATCATCTGATAGCCAAGCAAGCATCAATTTTTAATAAAGAGACAAAGTCTCTCATAGTGCATTGGCACTGCCGGTGGCTCCAAGCCCCCACGGTATGCATTAGCCAGCGTCTTGGTAGGTGTGCTAGGTACCAACTGATGAGCCCAGCCTAGCACACAAGGGCGAAATGCTGGCAACCAGGATTGAGTTAGCTGGAAAATTTATAATGGCCAATAACGGACCTCTATAGTGGTATTATAAGTGGTATGTTCCGAGCTCAGCGGGGAGATGGCGTGGAATGACATTAGTAGACGAATATGTTTGAGTGGCGTCTTTAAAAGTAGGAAAAATCACAATATGAAGATAAAGTTGGAATTCAAGAGGACAAATTGGGGCAAAAATTAATTTATAGGAAGGGGAGTTAGGGACTGGAATAACTTACCAAGGGAGATGTTCAATAAATTTCCAATTTCCTTGAAATCATTTAAGAAAAGGCTAAGAAAACAACAGATAGGGAATCTGTCACCTGGGCGACTGCCCTAAATGCAGAGTAGTATTGATTGATTGTCTCAATCCAACTCAATATTCTAGGGAGTAACAATGACAGCAGTCATCAGAAAATCATGTATTAGAGGCTCTGATCAAGATTTCTGAGACTGCAATAAAAGCTGATGACTAGAGCCCGGATTTCCATGCAAATGCATGTTTTTAAATAAGCTAGCTACACTTCTCAAACTTTGCAAATATTCGTTTTACAGCTTAACAATTCCAAATAACCATTCTTTTTCCGTGCATGTTTGCATGTTTTGGCATTTTTCGGAGAAAATTCATCCATAATGCATATTTAGAAGATTTTGGATTTAATAGCGCATGTTTGGACGTTTAATATTGCATAATATGACTTTTATTCTGACTTTGACGCATATATATTGTTAACTTGCATCATAGTGCATTTTCTGAATGTTAGTTTGCAGAATTTGGGACAATTTTTCACGTTGTAGGCTACAGTATGTCTATTACTGAGAGACGGAGAGAATGTATTCCTGGCATCCTATGTGACAACCATAGTTAGTAGCCTACGTACGGTACAGGTCCTACAGTATAATGCAATTAACCAAACACTTTCTTATCTGTTGCTTGAGTAAACAATGACGTAAGTCGGAAGGCCCCACGTCGAAATCTAATTCTTAGGAATAAGGTGTCCCAGTTTTACAGTTGTACATTGCTATAAATTGAACCGTAAATTGTGCATTAATCATTGACGGCTCATTTTTCGTCTGTTAAGACGAACAAAAGAAACCTTGTATCGCACTTCTGTGGTGCCACGTTACTGGAATAGCAGCGTACAAATTCTGGTTTTTCATTGAACCCTCTACTGTTGTTATCCTGGAATGTCCTACCCAGAACTCTCAATCGTCACATGTCTGTGTTATCGCACCAAGCAATCGGTACCACTTATTGAGGACATTCAAATGTGTCTGCAATCATAGCATGGAGAAGCAGCTGCCGCAGATAGAGATAAGTTGAACAAACTCATTCGCTCAAATCCTGACTTTGAATTCGTCAAGCTTATAAAAGACGTATTGTGGTGAAAATGCAAAAGATGTACAATTTGACCTCACTTTGTCCAAATGTCTTCATTGAATTATGCATCTATCACTTCTCGTGACGTAAAAAGATAATTTTCTGTGCTTAAGTATGTGCTGAACAATAAACGGATGGGCTTAAATCAAGACAATTTAGAGAAATTAGGGTAGTTTTTGTTCATGTTTCAAAAGGAACTGAATTTTGATAGTGCATATTTTCCAGTTTATTGTGCATGTTTTGCCATATGATAGTGCATGAATGCATGCATATTTTGAGATTTGATAGTGCATGGAAATCCGGGCTCTACTGATGACTAACTATAATGAAGTTAAAAGACTCCTTCATTTTTTGAAGTGCCAGATCCCTTCCTTTATTTTTCCTCTGATTAGAGTTAATGGAGGATGGTTGCATAGTTGTACGTCCTCTTGAAACAATAATCACCACCACCACTACCACAGGTTTGTTAGTGCCAACCAAACAAACTGTAATTAAAAACATTTAAGCTCTTTAAGTCTTAGGCTTTTACAATTGTGAAATTACCAGTGTTTCGCTCCAGTGTAGCAGTGGACTCATCAGTTGGATTGCTACAACTTTCCAAGACGCTGGTAGCTAGTGCGCTTTTGAGACACCACTGCTAGCCTACTTATGTACGGCAATGCATTGACGGTGCACTAGGGGAAGCATGTGCCTCCGCATGTATAAATACCTGCCTTTGGCCTATATAAAAAAATAAAGTTGTATATAGTTTAGAGCACTCTTTGTATATCCCTAAACTCAAATACTGAGTTTCGAGAAATTCTGTCGAGCTGTTTTCCCATGATATTCAGACAGCATACAGACAGGCAAAAATTGAACTAAACCTTTAAACTTTAGTATACCTAATCCAAGATAAATACAAAGTACGAGGTCAAAATCTGAAGTATACAGACAAAATTATAATTTTTATTTATACAGGATGGCGCAAAAGTCACTGGACAGTTGGTTAAAAGAAAACAAAAGTAACAGCAAGACGTAGTACAGTAGGATGTTTTAACCCATTAAGTTGTTATTTCCAAACGGCGATGATTATGCTTTGTCAAGTTGGTATACATTACAATGCTATGACAAACAAAACAAATACGATAATCAAACGAGTGTATTGTTGAAAGCATGATCTGTGAGACGTGTTTACAGCTGTAATTTTCTGAATTGTCATGATGTTAAAGAAAGAAGAAAGGATTTTTGAGTTAAAAACATTTTACAAAAGTGGTGCTACTGCAGTTGTTAATGAATGGGGACAATACTTGAGATCAAAACCACCGTCTAGACAAATGGTGTACAACATACGGAATAGATTTGAAGAACATGGACCTGTTATGGATGCACCAAGATCTGGCCATCCAAGAACAGTCAAAAGTGAGGAAAATGAACTGCCTGTATGTTTAGCTGTGACTCAAAGTCCGCAAAAATCAACCAGACGATTAGCAACTGAGCTAGATTTATCATGAAGGTCAGTGCAAAGAATGTTACACAAAGAGAAGTTTAAAGTTTACATTCTACGTTTACGACATGGGTTACTTGAAGATGATCCAGACTGACGTCCTCAGTTTTGTGAAGAAATGCTTGACCAGCAAAAACATGATCCTAACCTATTTAATAAAATTGCGTGGTCTAACGAGGCCAATTTTAAGTTAAGCAGACAAGTTAACAGACATAACTGCACTTACTGGTATACTGAGAAACAACATCTTTTGTTAGAAGAACAACTAAATCAACCTGGTGAGAATGTCTGGGGGGCAATATCATCATTTGGCATACTTGGACCATATTTTTTGACGGAACAGTGACAGGGGATAAGTATTTGGACATGCTTCAGAATTACATAGTACCAGGACTTATAATGTGTGCTGAAAACTTTCAAGAAATTTTCTTTCAACACAATGGGGCACCACCACATTATGCCACTGCCGTCCACGATTATTTAAACGAAACTTTTCAGAGAATGGTCGAAGGGCAGATATTGACATGCCTCCACGTTCACCAGATATTATGCCCATGGATTTTTTCCTATGGGGTGTCATCAAGGGTTCTGTTCATTCAAAAAAGCCTCGGAACATTGCTGAAATAAAAGACTACATACCGGGCGAGTTAGCCGTGCGCGTAGAGGCATGCGGCTGTGAGCTTGCATCCGGGAGATAGTAGGTTCGAATCCCACTATCGGCAGCCCTGAAAATGGTTTTCCGTGATTTCCCATTTTCACACCAGGCAAATGCTGGGGCTGTACCTTAATTAAGGCCACGGCCGCTTCCTTCCAACTCCTAGGCCTTTCCTAACCCATCGTCGCCATAAGACCTATCTGTGTCGGCGCGACGTAAAGCTCCTAGCAAAAAAAAAAAAAAAAAAAAAAAAAAAGATTTCATGATTTGGACAGTGATACCACACTATGCCACAGAGTATGTAACAGTGTTCCAAAAGAAAACTTGAAAGATGCATTCATGCAGATGGAAAACAGTTTGAACATAAAATATAATTGTAAGCATTGTTTGTATTTGTAATGAAACATAAAATCAATCTTTTGTTTAAATCAGTGACTTTTGCACCAGCCTGTATACTATATAGATAATCAGCTGATTGATTGAATTATGGTTTTATGACAAACTCTTAACTTGTAAAGGCCTAATAGTGTCAATGTTTAAAGAGGACAAGAGGTCGGTAAAGCATGTCTTAATGGCCACATGGCGCTATAGTCCTGGTGGCCCTTGGCCTTTCAGGTGACTGCTGGTCAACCCAAAGGCCTGCAGATTATCAGTGGTCAGCATGACATATCCTCTCAGACATTATTAATGACTTTGTAGACTGGGATCATTCTCTCACCATTAGTTAGATCCTCGATTGTCGTCATGTAGGCTTAATGTATCTTGAACCAACCCTCAGATCCTGGTTTAAAAAAATCCTTTACTTGGCCAGGAATCGGACCCGGGGCCACTCAATTGGAGGCAGATTGGCAATGGGTAATAAGAGAAAGGAAAATAACAAGAGCAATGGAGCAGCCTTAAGTCCTATGGTTATCAACCCTATACATACATACATACATACATACATACATACATACATACATAGACTTCCCATGTCATTCCATCTAAAGTGATGGGTTGGCAAACGAGGCTTCTCCACCCGTTCCAGCCTCTGAACCTCTCTCCCTCTTTGATGCTTTCCAAGGTATGTCCTCACTCTTCACTGTTAGTTTTCACCATGTCCTTATACCTGAGTCTTGGTCGCCCTCTTGGTCTTATGTCTCCAAGTTTTAGACCATATATATAACCTACAACAAATTTTAACAACTCTTGTATGCAGATTCTGAAGAGTTTCATTCTAGTTTTTAGTTTTTGAGTTGATGCAAGTATGTAATGGACTAGTATAACTTGGAAACAGTTCTCAAAACTCATGGGTAAATAGTGAAAATATCAAGCTCGATTAGTAGGTGTTGTTGTTGTTGTTGTTATTATTATTATTATTATTATTATTATTATTATTATTATTATTATTATTATTATTATTATTATTATTATTATTATTATTATTATTGGATGCAAAAAAGACCAGGAAACTGATCATGCAAAGCTCACTTAGAAGTTGTACATTTCCTTCTTTGCCAGGCAGCCTTCAATTTTTCTCTCATCGTGGTTCTTCGTTCTCTTTCCACTTAGCTCCTGTCTTCTTCTTGTGGTTTCTCTCTGACTCTACTTCCCACTTGCTACATCTCCCTCATCTGAATATGCACATCCCTTCACAGTTTTAGACATTGACATGGGACTAAACGACCTCAAACCTTTTAAGTCACCTGGTTTCGATGGCATCCATCCAGAATTTCTGATTCATTTGGGAGGATATGCTAAGAAATGGTTGGCAGAGTTCTTTACTGACATCCTGCTGACTGGTCAACTTCCATTGGAGTTCAAGAAGGCTAAGATAATTTCTATTTTGAAACCTGGCAAACCCAGCAACAAGGTAGAAAGCTATCGACCCATCGCCCTTCTTAGCTGCTGCTACAAACTTTTTGAAAGGTTGATACATAACAGAATAAGTAGCGCAATCCTAGAGCATATTCCAGTTGAATAGGCAGGCTTCAGACCAGGACGTAGCTGCTGTGACCAAGTATTGTCTCTTACATCCTTCATTGAGGCAGGATATCAAATGAAGCTGAAAACATCTGTAGCATTTGTTGATTTTACTGCTGCCTTTGACACTGTATGAAGGGAAGTCCTTATCTACAAATTTCTTCGTATCATACCATGCAGAATGATGGCTCAACTGATTAACATCATGTTAAGTGATCGCTGGAGGCAAGATAAGCAAGGAGAGGAAGCTAAACAACGGATTGTCCCAAGGATCAGTTCTCTCACCATTATTGTTCAACTTATATCTCTCTGACCTTCCTGACACTTCATCCAGAAAATTCTGCTATGCTGACGACTTGGCTCTAGATCCAACGAACATCCGGACGATTCTAGAAGAACCAGCGCAGGTATATAAGAGATGAACGACCTGCCTAGAGTCAGTGAGAATTGGAGAGTGAGAGTTAGTTAGTGAGTGAGTGGGAGCGAGATTGAGTTCGCTGGAGCGCAGTCAGTGATGGCCTGGGAGTGTGCAGCCTGATGAAGTATCTGCCTGTGGAGCCGAGGACTCGTTCCTGTTTTCCTGATGTCGTGCGCGCGCGCGTGTGTGTGTGTGCGCGCGCGCGCGCGCGCTTAGTTAATAAATCTTAGAAATAGGTTGCTACCAGGTGCTGTACTCATTTTTTATTTATCTACCCCGCCAACCTGTTACAATATATTATTGATATTGTCTGTATAAGCCATGCGCTAAATAATAATAAATAATAATAATAATAATAATCCCACTTGCTGATTTTTGTTCTGTAGCAGGTTCGGTCAGCAATGTCGGCCACTTTGATTCCTGACTTTTCCAGGTCTTGGCGGATTTCCGATGTCCACCTATTTGTTTTGATGTTTTCTGTTGCCTCAGGTAAGATTCATGTCAGTCTGTTTTTTGGAAGGCATTTCATGAGTCCCT
Source organism: Anabrus simplex (assembly GCF_040414725.1). Classification (NCBI taxonomy): domain Eukaryota; kingdom Metazoa; phylum Arthropoda; class Insecta; order Orthoptera; family Tettigoniidae; genus Anabrus; species Anabrus simplex. The sequence goes on from NC_090270.1 coordinate 313,177,837, forward strand.
AAAATTTCAGGCGTCTTTTTTCTCATGTCGGCCACAAGGTTTGAGAGCTCCTCAGTTTTTCTACGAGATTGCAGTCGGTATCCTTCATCAGTCAGTTTTGGGCCGAGAATTTTTCTGATGATTTTACATTCCTCTTTCAGGATGTCTTCGAGTACTGTTTTTCGGTGGAGATCCAGTGTTTCACTCACATATAGTATTTCAGGTTTGATCACAGTGTTGTAATGTCAAATTTTAGTGAAGATTGAAAGGCATTTTTTGTTGTAAATGTTTTGCGTTCGGTCAAGGGCTCTCTTCATTTTCTGGATGCGGACCTCGAGGGCCTTCCGTTCTTTTGCTGTTGGTACTACAATTTCTCCGAGATATCGGAACTCAGTTACTTTTTCGATTGTGCCAAATTTCTTGTTCAAATTCTGGAGGCTGCAGTGGTTGCACATGACCTTGATTTTTAAGAAGGAGATTTGTGGGCCAAATGTTTCTGAGCATGAGGGTTTCGATTTGGCTGATTGCCTGTTATTCGTTTGTTGTCACGAGATCATCTGCAAAAGCGAGACAGGAGATTTTTACATGTTTTCTTGACATACCTAATGGTTGCCAATTTCCTTGAGCTTTTAGAGCTTGTTCCCATTCTCTCATGATTTTGTCCAGGGCTATGTTAAAGAATAGTAGGGAAAGTCCATCTCCTTGTCAGACATCGGTTTTTATCTGAAATTTTTCAGATATATTTTCCATGAATTTTACTTGGGAGGTTGTGTTGGTGAGAGTTAGTCTGATGATGATGAATATTATTATTATTATTATTATTATTATTATTATGGGGTATTCTGTGGAACGCAGAAGGGAAAGAAGGTGTGGGCTTGAATGGGTCTATCTTTGACAGTCAGAAGGCATATTTAAAATATATGTTGAAAATGAAGATTATATTTCTTTTGATTTCTTTTCAGAAATGAAAGTTTTAACGATCAATTCGCTTTGCGAAAATGAGATACCAGTTACAGAACAAGTTAGTTAGATCAGGTACAAAGTAGGTAACATCAAAACATATACATTAGGGACCTGAGCTTGTCGCTCTTTAAGTTGACAATTTAACAAGAGCACTGAGGCTCGTTTCTGACACATTCAAGGAGAAAGATCTCATAATTTTCTTTTACAGGATATTTAAAAATTACACCATTATCAAGAGCACATTTCCTCCAAAATATTACAATTTACGGCCTTCCAAAAGCATCCAGTTTACATTACAAGAAAGAGCCTATATGCTCTACAAATGCTACCAAGGAGACTACGCTCCCAAACCCTTACAGCCTATTCAAGGCACCCATTAACTTTCACAATTTGGATAAGAGCGTCTTTGCTTGATAACTTTTACACTTTCAGGTCTCTTTAGGCACAACCTACAATTTACAAGACCATATCAATGACCTTTTTAGTTTACACAGGGGTATCTAGTACCCATTCTACTGGGTCTTTATGGAAATCAACAGTTTCAGTTACTGGCCCCAAAAATAAAATGTATGCAGGCGGACACTTGCGCTCCTTGAAATCGAGAGGTTAAAACCCTACTTGGGCTTGTGGCCCGACGATGCAGAGGCTAATCCTAAACTACTGAGGTGACTAGATGGACAAGTAAGTTACAATTTACTAGCGAAAACGGTTACAAAATCATAGTCACCTCAAGATTAATTGAAGGGGAATTCAAGAGGGTAACGCACTCTCTATCTCCGGTTTTCAGTTAAGTACTTTTGACTTACTTGAACTTTTACATGATCCACCCTACTTGCGTCCAAGTAAGCGTATGGATAAAGTCCCAGTAGCATATCAGGTTAAGAAATTCATCTCGTCATTACTATGTTCATATATCGTAGGTTCTGAAGAAGAATATAGGCACGTCCTCGTATAGTATTTCAGGTTTGATCACGGTGTTGTAATGTCGAATTTTGGTGAAGATTGAAAGGCATTTTTTGTTGTAAATACACTGACTGACAGAGCAAATGCAACACCAAGAAGGAGTGGTCAGAACTTTATGCCAATTGCAGGGTAGACTGACGTCACTGAGGTATGCTCATGATGTGAAATGCGCCGCTGTGCTGCGCACGTAGCGAACGATAAATGGGACACGGCGTTGGCGAATGGCCCACTTCGTACCGTGATTTCTCAGCCGACAGTCATTGTAGAACGTGTTGTCGTGTGCCACAGGACACGTGTATAGCTAAGAATGCCAGGCCGCCGTCGACGGAGGCATTTCCAGCAGACAGACGACTTTACGAGGGGTATGGTGATCGGGCTTAGAAGGGCAGGTTGGTCGCTTCGTCAAATCGCAGCCGATACCCATAGGGATGTGTCCACGGTGCAGCGCCTGTGGCGAAGATGGTTGGCGCAGGGACATGTGGCACGTGCGAGGGGTCCAGGCGCAGCCCGAGTGACGTCAGCACGCGAGGATCGGCGCATCTGCCGCCAAGCGGTGGCAGCCCCGCACGCCACGTCAACCGCCATTCTTCAGCATGTGCAAGACACCCTGGCTGTTCCAATATCGACCAAAACAATTTCCCATCGATTGGTTGAAGGAGGCCTGCACTCCCGGCGTCCGCTCAGAAGACTACCATTGACTCCACAGCATAGACGTGCACGCCTGGCATGGTGCCGGGCTAGAGCGACTTGGATGAGGGGAACTTCGTGTTCTCCGATGAGTCACGCCTCTGTTCTGTCAGTGATAGTCACCGCAGACGAGTGTGGCGTCGGCGTGGGGAAAGGTCAAATCCGGCAGTAACTGTGGAGCGCCCTACCGCTAGACAACGCAGCATCATGGTTTGGGGCGCTATTGCGTATGATTCCACGTCACCTCTAGTGCGTATTCAAGGCACGTTAAATGCCCACCGCTACGTGCAGCATGTGCTGCGGCCAGTGGCACTCCCGTACCTTCAGGGGCTGCCCAATGCTCTGTTTCAGCAGGATAATGCCCACCCACACACTGCTCGCATCTCCCAACAGGCTCTACGAGGTGTACAGATGCTTCCGTGGCCAGCGTACTCTCCGGATCTCTCACCAATCGAACACGTGTGGGATCTCATTGGACGCCGTTTGCAAACTCTGCCCCAGCCTCATACGGACGACCAACTGTGGCAAATGGTTGACAGAGAATGGAGAACCATCCCTCAGGACACCATCCGCACTCTTATTGACTCTGTACCTCGACGTGTTTCTGCGTGCATCGCCGCTCGCGGTGGTCCTACATCCTACTGAGTCGATGCCGTGCGCGTTGTGTAACCTGCATATCGGTTTGAAATAAACATCAATTATTCGTCCGTGCCGTCTCTGTTTTTTCCCCAACTTTCATCCCTTTCGAACCACACCTTCTTGGTGTTGCATTTGCTCTGTCAGTCAGTGTATATTCATTAAACTCTGCCGGTGGACATCTCCATTCAACATACGATGTGAATTAATTCCTACCATCCATGACTATAATACCTTATTGCTACATATCTTATCCTATTTTCCAAAAATAATAATTCAAAATAATTCTTACACTAGTTTATGCTAATCTGGATAAAAATGAAATGAAATTATAATCTGTAGAGAAAAGAAAAAGGATGCTTAATAATTAATCAACACATATTTACATTGCTTTCTGTTGATAACATAGCTGAAATGGGGTCTCGTCTGCTAATACATTCATTAAATGCCAAACATTTAATTAATTAATATCATCGCACAACTCCCAAATTTGTAATTCAACTCAACTGATGAAAAGTTAAAGTTTTACTATGTGAACAATGTGCCTATTGAAAATTAAATGCTCACAAATTGATTAGTTTCCAAGTAAATTCATAATTGATCTTGGGGTTGTCCCTACACAAGGTTTTGATCTTTATTTTTATTCTTTATGGGGAAAATTTCACGTTGAGTCTTCTTGTTGTTGACATTCTTGACTTATAAGAGCCAAGATATTCAATAAGTTTCCTTATTATCGCTAATAATTGTTGCCATACCCTTAAAATATTGTTATAATTTAAAATATTTATTCATCACTGCTATATTAACTCATGTGCAACACTGGCAATCATAGACAGGCCAAATAAACCTCTCATTAAATATTCCATTAATATATCAACTGAGAAATTGTGCCAAATATCTATATATTATCCTACCATCAGTCCTAATTTAATCTTATTTCATATACTGCTGTGCCATCAATTCAATTTAATTCAATCTACTGTTTGCTTGGGAAAGAATGATCCTCTATAAGACAATAATTCTTGACATAAATCCCTACATCTACACCATTAAGCATATGAAGTCCAATAACTACTCATATTCTGTTACAATATGTTACAAATCAACATTGAATCAGCTGGTCTTTTGCTATTACGTTCATCTCAACATGACCTAACCTTGCAACATTTATTTCAAATACGATCCTCTACCAACATGTATCATATGAATTCGTAACAACTTCTTTCACATAACCTTTTGACGAATAAACATTACATCTCAACATCTCCATTAATACATAATTCAAATCCATTTCTTCTTATTAATCATTCTTCATATATAACATCTCATTACTCTTCCCTTTAATATCATATTTGTTACGATACAACTTTCCCTCGACGATATATTTTCTATAATATTCTCATATTCCAAGCAAGATCCATTTCTTCTTATTTATCAGTTAGGTACGGTCATGTCTGTCGATCTGATTTCCTCTTAAAACTCAACTATGTTCTATAATTCATGTATTCTTCCCAAGATCTCCCAGTTCATAGCTGACTAGACTTTCCGTGTAGATTGGTACGTTAAATCGATATACACTCATTACGTATGTCAACATAACCATGTCACTTCACATTTGAGTATATCTGCTACTTAAATTAATGAGTATTTGCGGTTATATGATCAAGACCTACCACTAACATTTAGAATTTGGCACATAGGATTCATTAAAAATAAATATTTCACCAACACAGATTATGTCCGACTCATTGGCCGAATGGTCAGCGTACTGGCCTTCGGTTCAGAGGGTCCCGGGTTCGATTCCCGGCCGGGTCAGGGATTTTAACCTTCATTGGTTAATTCCAGTGGCCGGGGGGCTGGGTGTTTGTGCTGTCCCCAACATCCCTGCAACTCATACACCACACATAACACTATCCTCCACCACAATAACACGCAGTTACCTACACATGGCAGATGCCGCCCACCCTCATCGGAGGGTCTGCCTTACAAGGGCTGCACTCGGCTAGAAATAGCCACACGAATTATTATTATTTAACTCATTATTTGTATCAAATATTACAAATGTTTTTACACAGGAAACTTATCTTATATCTCGTCTCTCCTCTGGGAACTGCTGGCTTCTACTTGGTCATTATGCCATCTCCATGTGGATGGATTCCACCTCTTGAGACGTCATTTCTGGTCCCACGGCATGGTATTGCTTGATCTCGATATGGTATCCCAGGCAATCTTCTCCCAATAGTTTAGGCGGATCTCATGATGTCGCAGCCGCTCATGAAAGTAGAAAATGATATTATACTAGCAGAATATACAATTGAGTCATTCATTTTAGCCTCTCAATAAATATAAATATATTATTGTCTTTATGTTGAAACTGTGTCTGTATAATTATTCAAATGTGGCTTCTTTTAATAAATATATCTTTTCCTCAGGCTAATTACAGATTCCAATTGCTACTTTGATTATTCTTCAGTGTTTTTAGATTGCTTGTAGCACGGAAATTTGCCCTTTCTCGTTTTCTTTTGGCGACTCCAATATCTCCCTTCCCTAATATTTTGAATTTAAAGATCTTCATCCCTTTCCACAACTTGACTTATTGTTCTGCAGTTATGTAGCTCGGAATTCTACTGCAATCTTCGTATTTAATCTGTTATATATTTTCTTAATGATGATAGACTGCCTCTTCTTGCTTCTGAGTTGATTTTCCTGTATGCATTTTTCTTTCAGTATTAAGAATGAATTGATTTCAATTATTTTCTAAAACAATACTTGTTCCATCTTGAAGCTCCTTTGCAAGGTCTCTATGATTCTGCGCCTTCTACACTTAGATTAATCTGTATCTCGGTGAGAATTTATATGCATTTGTACTGCTTGAAGCTGCCGCGCGCCATTTTTGTCCGCTCCTTTTCCATGCGTATGAGCGCCTCTAATGTAACTTAATTGTACAGTGAGAAAGAAGAAAGTTTTCATATTCGGAAATTGACTGTTACATAGCTAAAGATAGGAACCTTCCCCTCGAATCAGCTTTTGGAGATAACTACAGAGATAGAAAAATGGTGGCCATTACCATAGCTGATGTTCTGCCTGGTGATGGGTGAGGCCTCCGCCTCCTCTCTTAACACACACACTCAGTAACGCGATGATCAATAAGACAAGTTAGCTCGAAAAGGCGTCAGCTTTTATACCCGAGAGAAAGGTTCGAGAAGGCTCTGGGCTAAGACCAGACACACCCTCTCATTTTTATTGAACAATCGGAAAGTTACAAGAAGCCTATGACTGGCTGAAAAATAAATACACAAAATTTCTGATTGGCTAGAATCCAAAGTTGGCGGAATGAGTAAGAAATGTTGCAAACCTTGAAGTTCAGAAAACCTATGAACATAAAATTTCTTTAAATTTCTAGTCATTCCACTTTGCACCAGAGTGCATGACATTAGTTCTTAAAGAGACACCTATGGGGAAAAAGTCCAAACTTCTTGAAATAGTTGTTGTAAACTGTGATACACCCCAAAAAAAAAAAAAAAATCCGCTCAGTTCAGGAAACCTTAAAATAACACATTACTCTATCACTTTAGTAGTTACATCTGTTGATCAACGTCCCAACTTCTTTCACAAGTTGTTTCAATTTTTATGTGGTATTATTATTATTATTATTATTATTATTATTATTATTATTATTATTATTATTATTATTATTATTATTATCATCATCATCATCGTCATCATCATCATCATCATCATCATCTACATAGTTATGTACGACATGTTGTCAGTACAGACATTATTTGGTGTAAATCGTGGTCGTATCATTTATTAGTTGTGTTTTGTATGATCTGTCTTGTGTAACAGAACATGAAGAGGGTATGTCACGATACTTCTGATTTATGTTCATTAATACGACTTTATTTAATGTAAGAATACGTAATTAATAGTATATAATTTGTTGTTACCTGTGAATATGATGTATGAAGCCGATGTAATGTTGTTCGACACAGGGTATGGTTCTAGAACAACGCACCTTTGTCACTCGAGTTTTACAGAATGTTCTATTCATTTGTACATAGGTTATTGGAGATTCAAGAAGATACGAGAAAGCATGTTGTGTCATACTTTTCTGGAAGCCTGGCCAGGCAAGGTATATAAAAGGACGGTCTTGGGAGTTGAGTTGAGTAGTTAGCGAGAGGCATTAGTTGAGTTAAGTATGTGAACTCACGTTGTGGTTTTGCCGTTGAAGTGGTTATGTTGCGTTGGTACAAGTGTTCCATAGTTGGTTGACATGCTAATGTGCAGTCAATTAAGTACAAGATGGTGATTCATTTGATGTGCAACTATTAAGGTGTATATAATTTGTAAATAAAATAGTGTACACAATTGACAGCATCTCGTGTGTGTGTCTTTGTGAATACAATAAAGTAATTGAATTTTTTGTGTGAAACTCTGTCTCTTATACTAAATTCTATACTGAACCATAATTGATTAAATTACTGGTATGTTGCAGGTTGCCGTTGCTGCATGTGAATTTCATAACAAGATGTCTGAGGAGTGGAATCTTGCCACTCAGAATGCTAGGAGAGCCTTTTTGGCAGGCAATGAGGAAGAAATTAATAGAATAGCAGAAGTAGCAGCAAACCAGTTCAAGGAATTTAAGTCACTACTGGGAAGTTTGCAAAATCAGCTTTTGGTAGGGGTAAAAGGCTTTACACAGAAAATCTACTTCTGGATATTCTTCAGTAGCAATGGTGATTTAAAATTTAAAGAGACATTTTTCTCACAATTTCCTTTCTTTCAAAAAAACAAAAATTTGCCTACATTTTACTGTTCATGCTAAGAAACCTACCATTAGAATGAGGGAACTAAAAATGAGCGCTTCAGTCATTGGTCAAAACTATCTCTAACATTTAGTCTGTGTTTGACTTCACATCCTTCTACTCCACAAAAATGCTGAAGCTATTTGGAAAGGAACAAGCAAGTGTCACATCAAGTCATATATAGATAGTAATAATGTTATTGGCTCAATGTCCCACTAACTACTTTTAAAGTTTTTGGAGACGCCAAGGTGCCAGAATTTAGTCCCACAGGAGTTCTTTTACGTACCAATAAATCTACCGTTATGAGGCTGACGTATTTGAGCACCTTTGAATACCACCGGACTGAGCCAGGATTGAACCTGCCAAGTTGGGGTCAAAAGGCCAGCACCTCAACCGCCTGAGCCACTCGGCCTGGCATATATAGATAGACAGGAGGAACAAGAAAAGAAACACAAAATAGGCAAGTTAGTGTGTGAAGAGTGTTTTTTTGTTTCTCCCCTTTTTATTGCTCCCTCTTCACACACTGACTTGTCTTATTTAAGATACGAGGCTCATTTTTTAACTCTTTCCGGTCTAACTGCGAGCATAGCTCGTAGCGGCCGAAATTACGTTCAGGCTGCGCTGCGGGCATAGCCCGTAGTAAGGTTTGACAATTCACTAAAAATCGAGAACGAGCTATGCACGCATTCTGGTGTTTACATCATGTTTCTTCAAGTATTCGTTACGAGAGTATTTAAGCAGATGACAGTATTAAGTCAGAGAATTTATGATATTTTCAATCAGCATGCATCAGTAGATGGTGTCACACTGTGAGCTCTAAGACATGGCTTCTCGTGGCAAACATGTGCTTGACGAAAGTTATATTTTCAATATATTATGATATATTATAATATATTATAAGTTTATGCGCAAATGAACATATTATTGACGTATGAATTCGAAATAACTTCTTACATTTCATTATGATTGGAGTTCGTTTTACGGCCGAGCGCATGTTCCCGCGTATTTCATACTTGCGTGAATACGTAAGACCTTTCCTCCATTCGCAAAACATGGTATAATATATAAACAATTTTAAAATATCATGTGATAGTTGACATGATACAAACAGCGTTTTCCAAAATTAGATGCTCAAACAAGCACAAAGATGAAAGAATCATGCAAATATCTCCTACAGGTACAGGTATATGATGTTTTATAAATCCTTAAAAATGCCCAGTCCAGAACGTTTGTTAGGGATTTTAAGGCCCAGACTGGAATGGGTTAAAAGTAGGCTACCATTTTGATACAGAAGAAAGAGTAATGCAAGTTTTTAAACAATTCTTCTTTTTACATGTAAACCTGTACCTTAAACTACTTCTCAACATAAGTTCCAAGCATATTAAGGCACTTGTCATATCGTGAAACAGCTTCTGAACTCCATCCTCATAGAAATCTGCCGCCCGATATGATATGCCAGCCACTGCTGCACAGTTGTTTTAGGTCATCATCATCGTCACAGCGCTGACCTCCTAAATGCATTATCAAGTGCAGGAACAGGTAGTAGTCACTAGGCACTAGGTCAGGACTATACGGAGGATGATCAAATTGTTCCCAACCAACTGAAGCGATGAAGTCTCGGGTTTGATTAGCTGTGTGAGGTCACGCATTGTCATGAAGCAAAAGACTCCCCTTGTGAGCATGCCACGCTATTTGTTTGGGATTGCACGATGGAAATTACATAAGGTCTCACAATAATTCGCAGCATTTATTGTGTCACCCCAATGCAAAAAATCCACAAGCAACACACCCTATCTGTCCCAAAACACAGTGCACATTAGAGTTGACTAGTGTGTTTACGTCGAAACACTGAGCCAGCACAATCAATGCCTCAACACAACAATGCCTCACTGTTTCGAAGCAGTGAGATTGCTTTGTGTGTCATGTCGCGGGAACAGAAACTCCAGTCGTTCCGTACATGTCAGCTACACCAATGCTTTGAAACGGTAAAGCTTTGAAACAGTGGCGGTGCTTTGTTTATCCTCTTGCCTCAATAGAAACACTCTTATTGCCCTGAAGATGAGCCAGCAATCATTAATAGATGCTCCACATTCCTAACCTCCAGTAAAGTTACTAAAAAAACCAATGTTTGGTGCTGATAACCTAGATGTTAGGCCCCTGTAAACAACAAGCATCATCATCATCATCATCATCATCATCATCATCATCAAACACAAAATGTGCTCCACAATGTACTGTCTTTGTTTTACACAGAAAAAGGACGTTATTGCTCTCAAAGCAGGGTCATACTACAACAGAAAGAAGCTCCCTTTGTCAAGTGCAAAAGTTTCAAAAATTATTTTTTAAACTTTGAAGTAGATTTTGAAACTGGATTAGGTCAAATCTGTTACTGCACATATAATACTGACCTTGGACTCTTCTTAGATTTAATTATTTTATAATAATTCAAATTAGTTCGTCTTGCTATGCTTACTATGCTTTTGTAACTAGCTTGGGTCGCTTCTTAATGTACATAAAATTCCTATTTTGGACTCTTCTTAGATTTTATAATTATTCAAGTTAGTTCTCTTACTTAGACTGCTATTTTACTATGCTTTTGTAACTGGATTAGATTTTGTTATTGTACACAGAATATCTATTTTGAATTCTTAAATTTCATTAATCATTTTATAATTATTCAAATGTTACTGTTTTAGTGTGCTTGTAACTGCAAAATTGATCCCTTTTAGTATCATCGTAAGCGTGTAGTGAAGATGCAAACGCAGTTCATTACTATACAGGGTGTATCCATGATGATGTTAGAAACTTTCAGAGATGATGGAGGACAGCAAATGGATCAGTTTGAGATAAGGAACCATAGTCTGAAACTGACATAGAAACGTCTTATGGGTATGATGGGATAGGAAAGGCACAGGAGTGGGAAGGAAGCGTCTGTAGCCTTAATTAACGTACAGCCCCAGCATTTACCTGGTGTGAAAATGGAAAACCGTGGAAAACCATCTTCAGGGCTGCCGACAGTGGAGTTTGAACACTCTATCTTCTGGATGCAAGCTCACAGCTGCGCGTCCCTAACTGCACAATCAACTCGCCCGGTGAAGTATAAGAACAACCAGGCCACATAATATTCTAAGACTCGGTCATTTACCTGGTGTAGTCGGTGATCCTCAATTATCCAAGACACCGTAAGATGCTTGGAGAACTTTGTTTACAGGTGACATGATTAATATGATTTTCCAGTACGTTGAATTAGTGAAAAGTAAATACAACTGAGAACGCAATGCCAAGTTAACAGACACTGTAGAAATAAAAGTATCCATAGGTCTTCTGTATTTGTACAGTGTGCTTCAGAGTAACAAACTGATTTTAGAGGAACTTTGGAGTTTAGATGGAGATGGTGTGGAAAGATTTAGACTTGTTGTAAATTTGAAACATTTCAGATTTGTATTACATTATTTATGATTGACCACTTTGCTACAGTTACGGAGCTTCTTGACAATTTCGTTGAAAACTGCCAACAAAATTATTTTCTTGGCCCTTATGTAACATTGTTATGCAAAGCTTGAAGATTTTAGAGGCCATTGCAGTTTCAAGCAATTCATTTCCTCAAAACCAGCCAAGTATAGTGTTAAAATTTATGTGACCGACCTCGATAGCTGCAGTCGCTTAAGTGCGGCCAGTATCCAGTATTCGGGAGATAGTAGGTTCGAACCCCACTATCGGCAGCCCTGAAGATGGTTTTCCGTGGTTTCCCATTTTCACACCAGGCGAATGCTGGGGCTGTACCTTAATTAAGGCCACGGCCGCTTCCTTCCCACTCCTAGCCCTTTCCTGTCCCATCGTCGCCATAAGACCTATCTGTGTCGGTGCGACGTAAAGCAACTAGCAAAAAAAAAAAAAAAAATTTATGTGATGGTACATGAAAAGATGTTCTACACACATAATCTGGAAGTACAGTATATGCTGGAAATCAGCCCAAAGGAAAATATGTTATCAGCAATAAACTATGAGATGCTCACTTGAGACTGCCTGAACCAATTTACAATACAGTACTGCGGATGTCAGTGTAGTTAATGAGTTGCAAGTAAAGAGATTATCATTTGTTGGGACACTAATGGAGAGTGGTGGTGGTGGTGATTACTGTTTTAAGAGGAAGTACAACTACGCAACCATCCTCTGTATAATACTAATCAGAAAGAAAAATGGAAAATGAAGGTATCGGCCAAAGATAGACAAAGTCCTTGAGTGCTGTGATACCGTCGGGGTCAGAAAAGAACAAGTGTTGACCAAGGGAGGTCGGATAGGATAGATGAAAATGAGGAGCCTGGCACAAGTAAGTGGAAGCAAGCCAGGACTCAGCTGAGGGCCCCGTGGTCGCCAACCCACGCTCCCAAGTTCAGAGCCACTGAGGCCTCTTACGACAGGCAGGGGATACTGTGGGTATTATTCTACTGCCTCCACCCATAGGGGATCTTAAAGGAGAACAAGCCACAGCTACTTCCAGAGCTTTTAGCAGTCAAAGACAGACCAGAGAAGTCCTGTATATTGTAACCTAAAAGCTTTTCAGTCTGTCGAACACAAGTTCAATATAAAATATTATACTATGGCATCCCTCTCAGAAAACACACTATTAAACAAAGAATGACATGTTTCCTTTTTAAAATATCATCAGATTCCACATTATAAATTTCATATTAGAGCCCGTATTGTCAAAGTATCAACTTGTGAAAATTTAAATTTATAATTCCACCTTTACAGTACTGTAATTGTCTTTATTGAAAAGACTGCATTAGACTATATCATGCCGGTTCGAAACATGTCTATTTATGTGTGAAGTTTTGTCTTAATTGGACGTAAAATATATAGTATTGACTAGGAGGATTAAAATAGTTTTGTGCAATTTTGTAAGAAGAGAAGTAAAGACACTAAGAAGGAGGTGCATGTTGGAAATAAATTAGAAATGGCTGTTAAAGTGTGGGAAACTGAAGGAACTTACTAGGACATTGAATCTAGCAAAGAAGTCAGCTAAGCATAACATGATGGCAAGCATAATTGGCAGTCATACAAATTTTAGTGAAAAATAGTTGTGTATGTATAGGTATTTCAAGGCAGAAACAGGTTCCAAGAAGGACATTCCAGGAATCATTAATGAACCAGGGGAATGTGTATGCGAGGATCTTCAAAAGGCAGAAGTATTCGGTTAGCAGTATGTAAACATCATTGGTTACAAGGATAATGTACAGAATGAGGTGGTGAATATGGTAAAGAAGTATTAAAATTTACCTATGATAACAACGACATTTACAATAAGATACAAAATTTGAAAACTAGAAAAGCAGCTGGAATTGGGGATATACTAAAGACAATGGGTTGATTATTGTTTGCATGAAAGAGCTATACCAAATGAATGGAGAGTTGCTATAGTAGCTCCTGTGTATAAAGGAAAGGATGATAGACATAAAGCTGAAAATTACAGGCCAGTCAGTTTGACATGTATTGCATGTAAGCGTTGGGAAAACATTCTTCCTGATTATATTGGACATGTTTGCAAAATTAATGACTGGTTTGATAGAAGGCAGTTAGGGTTTAGGAAAGGTTATTCTACTGAAGCTCAAATGAGTGCAGCTGGGCTAGAGAAAAGAGGGACTTAATGGGTGGCTATATTTATAAATAGTCCCGGGCATGACATTAAACTTCGTCTACTGAGTGACAACCGCTATAAGTGGTCCCCTTCTACCAAGTGCCAACAGCCTCCTCAGAGGGCGGATGAGCAGGTAGAGGTCCAGGGCATAATTTTGTCCTTGGGTTGAGAAATCATCCCTAAAGGCAGATGAACTGGCTTGATCTGGTCAGCGACATTAGGATGCAGAAGGCAACGGAAAACCACTGCATTAAAGATCCTAGGAATATCCCTTGTATAGCAGCCATGCCAAGTTGCGGTAATAGAATTGTAGTTACTAATCATGGAAGTCGGAAGCCAAGATTCGGCAGGAGTGGAAAAAGCAGCAAGGCCTCTCTGGTCGTCATCAGGCAAAATCCTTGCAAAGAGAACAGTAAGTTCAACTTAGGTACATGAAATGTGAGAACACTAGGTAAGCTTGGGAAATTTGAAGAAGTAAAGAACTCAATGATCAAGAAAGACGTAGATGTGCTTGGTGTATGTGAAACTAGATGGGCAGGAAACAAAGACTTTCAATCAGGGAATTTCAGGGTAATACACACTAGAAATGATAAAGGTGGAATGAATGGAGTAGCAATAATCCTAAAAGGTAAATGGTGTCAAAATGTGATGAATACCCTTCATATCAGTGACAGGATTGTGATGGTTAAGATAAAAGCTGACCCTGTTGACGTAGTCATTATTCAAGTATATTTTCCAACCACAAACAGTGAAGACGATGTTGTAGAAGAAATGTATGATTATATTCAAGAACTCTTTGAGTTAGTAGACACTAAAGCTAATATTATCTTAATGGGAGACTTTAATGCTTCAGTTGGTAGTCATGAAAATCTTAAACATACCGGAAAATTCGGACTTGGCGAAACAGACTCGAGAGGAGAAAAATTGCTCTAGTTTTGTGAACAACATGAACTATTAATAACTAATACATGCTTTTATGTTCACAAAAGATGACGTTATTCATGGAAGGCTCCTGGAGATAGTAGAAGACATCTCTTAGATTACATAATAGTAAGACAGAGATACAAAAACCAAGTGCTTACCAGTCACAGTTACCCAGGGGTTGATGTAGACAGCGATCATATATTAGTTGCAGTGAAGTGCAGTATTAGATTCAGAAAACATAAAGCGTACGGTTCGAAGAAATGGTGTTTGAATAATTTATACATTGCAGATTTTGGCTTCAAATTTCAAAGAGAAAACCAATCAACTGACCAATGAAAGTACTGGATGGGGAAATGTCAAGAACAGCTTAATGATGGCCACTTCAAGAAATTTTAGAATTCATTGAACAGAGGAACAAAATGAGAAACAGCAATTTTGAACAATATAGATCATTAAAAAATGTAATATTAGACAAGTGTCGGTTAGCAAAGACAGCTGGATGAATGAAATTGACGAGAACATCGAAAAAGATTTAAAAGGAGGAAAATCTGATGAGGCCTATTTTAAAATAAAATCATTGCAGAACAAGAAAATAACCAGAAGTAATGTGGTTAAAACAAAGCAGGAAAGATTCTTTTTGAAAATGAGGAGGTAGGTGACTGCTGGAAGCAATATATTGAAGATTTATATGAAGGTCAGGAAATAGATAACATTCGGGATTATGTAGAGGATGAGAGCCTGATTGAGATAGAAAGAAAAGGCCCACCAATTACAAAAAGTGAACTTAATATGGCTGTACACTTATTAAAGAATAAAAAGCCATAGGTGTTGATAACATTTGAGCAGATTTCCTAAAGAACTGTGGAGACATCATGAAAGAGAGGTTGTTTGATATCATTACAAACTGCTATGAAGAAGGAATCATACCACCTGATTTCATACAGAGCCAGACAATAACACTCCCAAAGAAAGGAAATGCCAAGAACTGTTCAGATTACAGAACAATACCCATTCTATCCTATGCTTCTAAAATCTTACTGACAATACTTAAAGGTCGAATTAGCAGGGAAAATTGAGCAGAATTTAGATGACGACTAATATGGCTTCAGAGCAGGTAAGGATACCAGAGAAGCAATTCTAGCTCTGCATCAAATCCTGGAGAGGAGACTGGAAGTTAACAGGAAAACTTATGTAACTTTCGTGGATTTAGAGAAAGAATTCGAAAAGGTTGACTGGAAGTTATTATTTCAAACTCTGAGCATGTTGGGTCTTGATTGGAAGGACAGATGTTTGCTTTTTAACCTGTAAAAAGCCCAAAGCACAGAAATAAACATCAATGGAATGACAAGAGAAGCAAAAATAGGAAGAGGAGTGCGGCAAGGGTGTCCCTTATCACCTTATCTCGTTTAATATCTTCATAGAATTTGCTATTAGAACAATAAAAGAAAAACCAAAGGGATAAATTTTAATGGTAAACAAATTCATAGTATTCACTTTGCAGATGATATTGAATTGATAGCTGATTCAGAGCACAAAATGACTAGGATGCTCGGTATACTAAACAACACGTTAGAGAGGTTCAGGCTAAAAATAAACACAAAGGAAACGAAAGTGATGGTCATTCGAAAGAAGAAGACTGAATTGAAACATACATACATTATCATTATAGACTGTTATGCCTTTCAGCGTTCAGTCTGCAAGCTTCTACTGAATTGAAAACAAACATTAAATTAGGCGGTGAAAAAATAGATCAGGTTAAAGAATTTTGTTATCTGGGTAGTGTTATTATCAATGATAATCAGTACCTGACAGAAGTCAAAAGAAGAAATGCTACGGCAAAACAAGTGTTTCAAAGCAGGAAAAATCTATTGTTAAATAAGCACATAGGAATTGAAACCAGGAATAAATTTGTTAAAACCTTTGTTTGGAGTATGCTAACTGACGGTTGTGAGACCTAGACTTTGGGAAAACAAGCACAGTCAATACTAGAAGCTACAGAAATGTGGTTCTGGAGAAGACTGACAGGGATGAGTTGGACAGAAAGGAAAAATAATATCCAAATCTTGAATGATGTTAATGGGAAACGGACCTTAATTTATTCAATAGAGCAGAGGAAAGCTAAATTTCTTGCACACGTCCTACAACATGACACCTTTCGAAGGAAATGTCCTAGGGAAGAAGTCGAGATGAGAACCACATCTCTCATACCTTAGGAACATAATCACTCAGCTGGGTTTTGCTTCCTATGTCATGATGTAAAGGACTGCTGAATACCGTGGGATGTGGCTGCAGTGACAAGGCTTAGCCTTTAGATAATGGATGAATGGATGGACGGACGGACGGATCTTTATCTGACCGTGTAATAATTATGAGGGGAATTCCTCAAGGCAGCATTATTGGACCTTTATGTTTTCTTTATATATAAATGATATGAGTAAAGAGAGATGTGGCTTTTTGCGAATGATGTTATTCTGTATTGAGAAATAAATAAGTTACGAGATTTACAAGATTGTGAGAAACTGAAAATTACCTTGACAATGTTGTAAGATAGACAGTAAACAATGGTATGATGATAAACAAGGTTAAAAGTCAGGTTGTGAATTTCTCAAATAGGAAAAGTCCTCTCCATTTTAATTACTGCATTAATAAGGTGAAAGTTCCTTTTGGGGGATCAGTGTAAGTACCTTGGTGTTTATATAAGGAAAGATCTTCATTGGGTAATCACATAAATGGGATTGTTCATTGCAATCATGTAAGAAAAGGCTATGAAACCAACATATAGGGAATCTGCCACCTGGGTGCCTGCCCTAAATGCAGATCAGGATTGATTGATTGATTGATTGATTGATTGATTGATTGATTGATTGATTGATTGATTGATTGATTGATTTTAACTTGTTAATATTTATGCAAGTATGTATTAATACCACTGTACGTTGTTTATTTAGCTATATACATCAGTGCTGTATTTGGTTTTCGTATATTATCTTCAGCGTGTTTTCATATTCAAACTGTAGTATTATAGTAGTAAGTCAATGTTCTTCATTCTGTTTTTGTTTTTTTTTTTTTTTTTTTTTTTTCTTATTTATATTTATTAACCCTTTCCGGCCCTTAGCTCCCGAAAGCGCCCGACTGTTCATTTAGCCTTCCAGTCCTTAGCGCCCGAAAGCGCCCGGCTGCATTATCTGCATTCGTCTGCGATCTGTGCGATAGTTTTTTTATTTTTTGTATCAGTGAAGTGTTTATAAGGCATTTATGAACACGCAGTGCAATCTACAAGACTTAGAGAATAAAGGAAGAGAGATAATCTGTCTTGACATTGTCTAGGCAACGGTCTTGGACTTCCGCGAGCGCGGGTCAGCTGTTTCGTGGGCGAAAAAAGTGACACAGAATCCTTGAGTAGGGGTGCAGGTGAATTTTTAATGAGTGAATAATGTATTAACGAAGATAATTTTAGTGATAACAGTGATATGAATGAAAACGAATATCGATAAATCGGACCTGATGGCGATGCCACGGCAATTCAGGTAACAAATATTACGTTTCGTTACTCCGAATGATTAAATGGATGATGTTGAACCTGCGCATAATTCGGAAAGAGTATTAGGGGAAAGAGATTGTTTTTACGTATGTTAGGAGGAGAAAAACTATTCAGTGACATAGCCTATTGCACATATAACAATGCAGCCTTCAAACAGTCGCATTCCGGTAAGATAAAAACAGAATGGGAAGACCCTCGCCCAGATAAAATAAAGTCATATATACATGGGCATCATTCCACTTCCAAAATCACGTGATTATTGGTTTTTAGGGATTCAGACAACATGGGAATGTGACAAATGCAGACTGTCTCTGTGTCGAGTATCACGAGGAGGGGGGGGGGGGGGAACACAATATGACTCAATAAACAGAGAAATGGATGTGATGGTATATTTTCTAATGTTATTGAAAATTTGAATTCATTCTGATCAATAGTTTTTACTGTATATAACTTTTTATGAAACAATACGGTTTGTTTCAGTTTTTGCTAAATAATAGGTTGAAACCTGGGGATAAGCGGAGTGAAAATGCGGGCGGGAAAGGGTTAATATACATTGAAAATGTTTGTACAGAGAGATCAGAAATATAAGTAAAACCCTCAATAATTTTTGCATATGACAGATATTGTGTACCTGTTCACAGTAGCGGCGACTAAGGGGGGTGAGGGAGGGCAGTTGCCCCCCCCCCCACTTTGTAGAGAAAACATTACATTTTTATTCCATTTTAGCTTGCTTAAACTAGGAATTATAGGAATGATTAAAAAACAGTTTGTGCAAATTTTTAATTATCAACAAAATTATTATCGAAAATACGCCTAAAGTGTCGTTCGTCGCTGTTAACCGATCTGCATAGCGCTACAGCAAGTAGTGGAGACTTCGCAAATGCTATGAGGAAGGGTAACAGGGGTATATTTTTTGCCAAGGTCATGGACACTGAGGTCTGATTCACCTGCTTGTCACGTGCATTCGTCAGTCTGGCAGTCTCTTTAATATAGTCTGTTAGTTTCTTAGAGTGTAGTCAAATACTAAATGATTTTTTAAATTTTATAATCACACCGTACTTCTATTGAATTGTAATATGTGTGCAATATTGTGTCTTTGGTGAAAGTATAGTATTGAATGAAAATCTCAACAAAAAAAAACCTATTATTGCCGCACTTAAGTTAGTAAACTGACAACCTTTTTCCTTTATGTCAAAATTCGCTCAAAGACCATAAAAAATTTACCATTTTGTAGCTTTTTGGTTCAGTTTGATGTGTATAACATCCGCCCGCCCGCTATACCCCACAACCTGGCTACTTTCTGTTGTCTGCGTATTTTTTTGCCCTCCACTTCTAACCCCCAATTGCCGCTACTGCCTGTTCATATAACAAATAATATTGTTTATTAATATTTTTATTGGTAACAAATACATTGCATTTGGGAAGTATCCCAGTGGGAATGGTCACTTACAGTAGCGTGATAATAAAGTAAAGCTTAAACATAATTACCCAACAACAACAAATGTTACAAGCAATATTAATAGTTTGACATTCTAAATCCAGCATCATCATATACAAATTCACACACAACTTAAGCATTTTCCAGTGCTTAACACTACGGCTTATAATAGGGTACTCTAGGTTGAGCTTACTACTAGCTTAACATTACAAGTGATAATAAAGCAAAAATCTTAGGTAATTACATAACAACAACAACAACAACAACGACATGAGTACATCAAGCAATTCCATGGAAAGAGAATATTACAACAAACACTACTAGTTTAACATTCTAAATCAAGCAGAAAATCAAAATTCAGTGTCCGTCATTTACAACTTTTACTTTACACTTTACACTAGCACTAATGATCTTCTTAAATGGCTTGATACCAAAAGGGAATCTATCAAAGACCACTGCAGGTAATTTATTCCTGTCCCTTATGGACCTGTTTATGAAGGAGAAGTTGCCCACATCCATAAGCTGGTTCCCGGCCCCAATTTTATGCTGGTGATCATTTCTCGACAAGTACAAGGGAGGTTCCAACCTATTCCTAATACTAGTCCAGGCAGCCCTTCCCGTGTAGCTCTTATAAAGACCACAGAGGTGAGCTCTAGTTCTTCTAGATTCAAGACTTTCCAAATTAATGGTATTCCTCCTATTCCTGTTTACAAAATGCATCGCTCTTCTTTGAACTTTTTCTAGGGAATTTATTAAAGCTACCCTGTACGGATCCCAGCATACAGATCCATCTTCAAGAACTGGTCTTACCAAACATTTATAAGCTTTACTTTCGGCACCAGAATTAGCTTTCTTGAGATTCAACATAATAAAATGTAACAATCTGCAGGATTTCTTAACTACATTTTTCACTTGCTCTGACCAGTTAAAGTCTTTCCTAATAGTAACACCTAAGTACTTACAACTATCAACTTCAACAACACTTCTGCCCCCCAAGTTCATAACCCCTCTTTCCTGTATTCTTTTTTTTACTGCAACACAATTTCTTGCTTCTTTCCGCTGTGGATTTACATTCAATTTCCATGTGCCAATTTTTCAATCATATTGAAATCCTGTTGAAGCAATAGTTCGTCCTCCTCCATCTTTATCTCCTAGTATATGATGCAATCATCTGCAAAGAGGCGCACTTCTAATTTCATTGAATCAGACATATCATTCATGAAAAGTATGAAAAGAATTGGCCCAATAACCCTACCCTGAACCACACCAGACGTAACGTTGATTAGAGAAGATAGCGTTTCTCCCACGTGCACCCTCTGAGATCTTCCATTGAGGAGTTCTCATATCCATTTCACCACTCTGATGTCAATGTCCGTACGCGCTAACTTGTTAAGGAGGATGTCATGTGACACAAGATCAAATGCCTTAGCAAATTCAATTACTACTACATCAATCCTTGACCTATTATTGGGCTTATGCGATATATCTTGACATGCGGAACAGAGCTGGCTTTTGCAGGAGGAGCCTTCCCTCCCTGAACCCATGGTGCCCCTTAAATATTATTCCAGAAGAGTCCCATTTTAACCTCAAATAATCTACTATTAATTGCTCCATTTGTTTGCATACGATTGACGTCAGACTTACCGGTCTGTGGTTGTTCAAGTCGCTCTTGTCACCCATAGGAACTACAATGGCTGATTTCCAATCTTCTGGAACCTTCATATTGTTCAGTGATATATTAAAGTTTCTTATTAAGTAAGTTAGGATCGATCCACCTCCAAGTTTAAATGCCTCTCTGGAAATAAAATCTGGTCCACAAGATTTATTTTATCAGAGTTTCAAAAGACCGTTACGCAATAATGAATCTTTAATTTGGAAATCGTTATTAGTTTTCGGAAAATTGTCCCTGAATGACTGTGCCACCAGATTGAAAACCTTTCCGTAGTGCTTATTTAATGCTTCCGCTTTATCTATATCTGTTGTCTCCAATAATTCCCCTCCTATACAAAGAGAAGGAATTGATTTGTTCTCTCCCTTCAGTCTTCGTGTATATATATATATATATATATATTTTTTTTAAAGGGTTCCAGGAATTTCGATTTTTGTTTAGGATTTGGTCAGGATATTTCTCTTCACCCACTTCCTTTTCTGCTAGCAAAAGCTTCACCAAACTTCTATACTCAACTTTGTACGCATCATTATTATTTCCTCTGTTGAACGCTCTCGTAGTATTATGTTTGAGATACCTAATAGTCGCGGTGTAGTACTACAGATCTGAATTTTCCCTAATTATCTTTTTGGGAACAAATTTATTCAGTCCAGTATTTAACATGTTTTTGAAATTCTCCCAAGTTTCATCCATCCCTTGCCCTCCTTTAACCAATTAGTAGAGCAGAACTTCAAATAGTTTTGAAAACCTACAGAATCTCCCCTCATATAACACAAAATAGTCTTAAAATTTCTCACATACCTCGTATTACAAGTTCCCCAAGAGAGATTGAGTACCACTGCATTGTGGTCACTAATCCCCTGAATTATGTCACAAGATATATGTCGTCCGGTCTGACTAGAAAAACATCTAAAAGTGCTCGTTTATGTGTGTTCTTTGTAAAAACTTGGGAAAAGCCATTATTCCACACTAATAAATTAACTGCTTCCTGCGATAGGCCCGTCGTAGTTGACCCAGCCCAGTTTACTGACAGTAGATTTAGATCCCCTGCAATTATAGTTCTTTTCCCGTAGCACATGTCAATTCTAAAAGACGAGTAATCATGCTATTTTTTTTTTTTTTGCTAGGGGCTTTACGTCGCGCCGACACAGATAGGTCTTATGGCGACGAGAGTAATCATGCTTAAACCTGATTTCGGTGGGCGATAAGCTCCAATAATGACTATATTTTGTTTACTGGGTGCATTATTTACCTCTACCCTAATTATTTTTTTTGCAGTCATTGAGAACCCGTTTTAATGTACTGCTTAGCTTTGATCTAACACAAATGAAAATTCGACCGTCTATCCCGTCTAAACGTTAGAAATTTTGACCTGAATATTTCTGAATTATATATAATATCTGATAACCAACCCCCATTTCTACAATTATATCAGGGTCACTCGCATCAACTAAGTTTTTGAATTTTGCTGTTTTATTACCAATACTTCTGCAATTTACCTGCAACAATCTAAGAAACTTACCCGATCCGGTGTCATTATCTATCACTATATGCTGTTGGTGGCCTCCTTGTTGCTGTAGCTGCATCAAAATACATTTTGCCTGATGGAGGGTTAAACAAACAATTATCTAGAATTCTGAGGTTATGAAGCTACAATACTTCTCTCAAACTATAAATACAATGATTTTGTAACCCCCTTGTTTTTTTTCAGGCTGGTTCTTCTAAAGAGTCATCAGAAGCATTAAATATTGTGGAACAGCAGCAGAAAAAGTACAATGGCAAGGAACTCGGGGGACTTGAGCAGGTCAATTTGAACCTTAATACTGTAAAGATAATCATGAAGGCCCACACTCTTGTCCCCACAGCCATATTCTGGGAAAGTATAGAAAATAAAATATCTTCTCTATTGGAAGAGCTGAAGAGTGCTGGTATATAGGGCTTAAAAATTTGTGATTCAATTACCTTGCATAAATAAACAAGTTATTAAAAGTTGACCATTCTTATTTTGATCTCTGCCCATGTCTTCTTCCTGGCCTTTTCCCCAGTTTTATTGGGGTGAGCATGAGAGGTGAATTTGGCCATGTTTTACAGCCAGATGCCCTTCCTGACTCCAATCCTACATCATAGAGGATGTATTCACTATAGCATGCTTCTCTGGTGGTTGGTAATTTGGTGTGGTGTGTGTAGTTGAAGAGGAGAGAAGTATAAAAAGCTAACTTCAGTGGATATAGGATGAGTCCATAAAGTTCTTTGCGTATGAAGTACGTACATACAACATTTCTTTCTTTTTTTTTTTTTTTAGTCACAGCTTTATAAATTATGAGTGATTTAAATTTGTTTTAAAAAGTATAGGAAAATGTAAGTAAGTGAGTAAGTAAGTAAGTAAGAAAGTAAGTAAATCATTTTTATTGGTGGCGAGTTAGGGCTCAAGGCCTTCTCTAACAATTAACCACAACATTTAAAAAATTATGTAACAGAAATGGACAAGCAATTACAACAAATCATAAAAAATAATATAGTAGTACTAATGACAAATATGGAGATAGTAACAATGAAAATAATTATAGAATGTTCAATATCACAATATAAATGAAAAGTTAATTATAAAACTCACAGTAATAATAATAATAAAAGAAGGAAATTCGGTAAAAACCTGTAACTAGCAAATACATTTCTAATTTTTATGAAAATATGCTCATTCACACTTCACTTATTAAACAAGTCAGCCAGAAGCATTCAGCAAGTGATTTCAGCAATCTATCTTAAATCTCCTACGAGAACACAAATCTCTGATGTTAGCAGGGAGGGTATTCCACAGCCTAGCAGCAGTGATGACAAGGAAGCAGTTGTAAGCCCTGGAGTGACTGAGAGATATAGTTAAAGAGGAGCCAGATCATGTATCGTGGCTATGGTAGGAGGAGAGATAATTAAAGTTTGATAAAGGGTAATTCAGTACATCTGAGTTTAGAACTCCATGCAGAAGGGATAACATGTGGAGACTGCGACACTCGTACACACAAAGCCATGCCAATTGCCTATAATATGGTGAGATGTGAGAATCATATCGCACTTTAAATATAAATCTAATACAGATGTTGAAACCCCATTCGAGCATATTATTACTGTCTACCTGGGAAAACCCACAAATACAAAGAACCATTGCAAACCATATAAGAACATCAAAAGGCTCAGTGTTCAGGATAATAAGGCAACATAAAACACTTGAATGTCTTGGAAGAGCAGCATATCAATAAACAGTTCACCAATGCAAGATAATTGCATGAAAACCACCTGTCAGATAAGTGGTAATGGGAAGTTACCTTGGATGAGGCGTGGGTGTGCTTGGATGATACAAACAGACCCTGGGCCATTTACTATCATCTGATAGGTCAAACGGGGTGTTCCAACTTAATTTGGAAGAACAAAGAAAAGTTCTCCAAGGGGATTGCTGCAGCTACTATGCCAGAGGACAACTCAAGATTTACAGAGTTGCAAGTAATGTGAAAATAATAATAATGATATAGACTCCATAAAGATGAAGACATTCCTAGTTTGTGTGCTGACAACAGCTCAAAAGTATGGATCCACATGGATACGGCATCCAGACACACTGCCAGATCCTCCCTCACCTTTTATCAAGACCATGCTTCTATATGTTCCATCACCACTGAAGATCTCTGGAAAGCCTGCCATGAGGTTTGGCATAATTTTCCACTTCATGTCTTGCAATCCTTCTGCAGTGGAAATCGTGATGTTTGCAATAGTCCAGGTCCATGGACATCACACTAAACACTATCAATGGTATAGATGTTGATTCCCATAGGGAATCTGAAATATTTGTCCTGAATGAGTAAATTTATAATACCAATATCATGAGACAAAGTCTCTCATAGTGCATTGGCACTGCCAGTGGCTCCAAGGAGCCTATGCAGTGGCCTCCATGGTATGCACTAGCCAGCGTCTTGGTAGGTGTGCTAGGTACCAACTGATGAGCCAAACCTAGACACTGGGGCAAAACGCTGGCAACCAGGAATGAGTTAGCTGGAAAATGTATAATGTCCAATAATGGTCCATTAATATTGGTATAATAAATTTACTCATTCAGGACAAAGATTTCAGATTCCCTATGGGAATCAACATCTATATTATCTGATGGCCAAGCAGGCAGCAAATTTTGGTAATGAGACAAAGTCTCTCAGAGTGCATTGGCACTGCCGGTGGTTCCAAGTAGCCTACGCAGTGGCCTCCACGGTATGCACTAGCCAGTGTCTTGGTAGGTGTGCTAGGTACCAACTGATGAGCCCAACCTAGCACACGGGGGCAAAATGCTGGCAACCAGGAATGTATTAGCTGGAAAATTTATAATGTCCAATAACGGACCATTTATATTGGTACTATCAGTGCTGACAAAAGGAAATCTTGTTCTGAAAAATAGTAAGAAAAACATCCATGTTTAAATCGGACAACCCTTTGTATACCATGTTCATGTTCCTATCTCTTTCCTAGCTAATTTATACAAGAAATGTTTACAAACTCATTAATGAATCATTAATGAACAAGGGGAGTGTGTATGCGAGTATCTTCAAAAGGCAGAAGTATTCATTCAGCAGTATGTAAAGATTATTGATTACAAGGATAATGTCCAGATGGAAGAGGTGACTAATACTAAAGAAGTATTAAAATTTACCTATGATAACGACATTCACAATAAGATACAAAAGTTGAAAACTAGAAAAGCAGCTGGAATTGATAAGATTTTTGGGGATATACTAAATACAATGGCTTGGGATATAGTACCATATATGAAGTACTTCTTTGATTATTGTTTGCATGAAGGAGCTATACCAAATGAATGGAGAGTTGCTATAGTAGCCCCTGTGTATAAAGGGAAAGGTGATATACATAAAGCTGAAAATTGCAAGCCAGTAAGTTTGACATGCATTGCATGTAAGCTTTGGGAAAGCATTCTTTCTGATTATATTAGACTTGTTTGTGAATTTATTAACTGGTTCGATAGAAGGCAGTTCGGGTTTAGGAAAGGTTATTCCACTGAAGCTCAGCTTGTAGGATTCCAGCAAGATATAGCAGATATCTTGGATTCAGGAGATCAAATGGACTGTATCACGATTAATCTATCTAAGGCATTTGATAGGGTAGATCATGGGATACTACTGGCAGAAATGAGTGCAATTGGACTAGACAAAAGAGCGACAGAATGTGTGGCTATATTTATAGAAAATAGATCTCAGAGAATTAGAGCAGGCGAAGCTTTATCTGACCCTGTAATAATTAAGAGGGGAATTCCTGAAGGCAGGATTATTGGACTTTTATGTTTTCTTATATATATAAATGATATGAGTAAAGAATTGGAATCAGAGATAAGGCTTTTTGCAGACGATGTTATTCTGTATAGAGTAATAAATAAGTTACAAGATTGTGATAAACTGCAAAATGACCTTGATAATATTGTGAGATGGACAGTAGGGTGGGCCAAAAATATTTGAATCCTTTTTTTTAAGTCGTACTTCCGCAGAAAAGTTGCGAATCGGGGAGAATAAAACATGGTAAAAAAAATATCGGTTCATTGCTTCCGATCACGCACGTGCTCTAAAGTTTGCCGAAATTCGGAAAAATGTATTTTTTTACGATAATTTTCTATCTTAACTTGTCAATATTTAAATGTAGTAGCTCTAGTCGACTCTTACTCAAACTAAAGAAAAAAGAATGGTTCAAATTGGTTAAGGTCTTTCGCTCACGCAACAACCGTCAAATCTAACAAATTCCCACACTCGCCGTAACTCGCTCGGGTCAAAGACCCTGACGCTCTGCCCACCTACGACTCTCGCCACCACACTGCACTATTGTTGTGTCAGTCTGCACTTATTCCTCGTGTTTGATGTGTGTTTCATTCACCCTTCCAGTTACTATTGTGGCATTTGCATTTACTGTATTTCAATGTCAGTTTTGTGTTATGCCATTTTTGTGTAACTTCGTAACTTAACGGTGATATACTATGGCTGTACCCAAGAAAATCATCACAGGACAGGTATTTGATTGCCCTACATTTGGTGCAATGAAAGACTTTTCATCAAACAAGCTTCCTATTGGTGAGGACGTGATTCGGTGTTGTTCACAGGAGATATACCACTTGGCGCTTAAAGTTAATAATAAGGGCGTCAGTTTTTCACTCGTTGCCAGTACAGTAGCTAACAAAATAATTGGTTTGTATCAGAAAGCATCCATCCCAACGGTTACAGATAAGAGAATTGTTAAACTTATAAATGTGTTGCATGATAAATATTACAGCATTCGAAAATCATATACACGGGATAAAAACAAAGATTCGTTTAAGCAGAAATTTCAGGAAGAATGCTCATTGCTTTTTGACATAGTGGCTTGCAAATGCACCCTCGTTGTTAACTGCATTTGTAACAGAACCCCTGATTTATGTAAATGCGATATAACTATCAACTGTGTTTGTGCAAAATCAAATAAAATACCTGCTGTTGCGCTAAGATTTGTTTACTTATTATGAGCACATGGAGTAGGCAAAATTGGAGGGTTGGCCGTGTCTGAAACAAAGAAACGTATTAAATCATTTGAAAGGAGATTGCGTGACAGCCATTTAACTTAGGATGATGAATATGAATCTCATCTGAAACCCTTGTGCTCGCATTAAATGTAAATATTGTTGAAACTGATGATGAAGACCAATATCCTTGTAAAGGTAGCAAAAGTGACCAAGATTTTAAAGTTCCAAAACAGGTTTCTTCTGATAATTTGCCGATGAGAATTCAGCTAAGATCTACTACATTACAGAGCGATCGTTATGGAGTTTCTGATCGTGCTACCACTGCATTCGCATCAAGTGTTTTGCACGATGTTTGATTAATTACCGATTCTGACCAAATAAGAAGAGGAAAACGAAATGTTAGAGCTGAATTGTGCAGTAAATCTGAAGAATTTCCACTACAAGGTCTCTATTTTGATGGGAGGAAGGACGACACGTTAGTGGTAGATCTAACTCATTCGAAAAGGTTCTGTAGAGTAAAAGTGGAAGAGCATTACTCGCTAATTCAAGAACCTGGTTCAGTCTACATCGGCCTTTATACTCCAACTTATGGAAGTTCTGAAGATATTCTCACTTCTATTATTTCTTATCTGTCTGGTCGTGGTATTTCTCTTGAAAAGTTAGTTGTCGTAGGATGTGATGGCACTGCTGTTAATACAGGTTGGAATAATGGTCTGATTCGTCAAATCAAAATACATTTGGAGAAACCATTACAATGGACAGTTTGCCTTCTCCATTTCAATGAACTGCCATTCTGGCATCTATTTCAATACCTAGACGGTAAATCAACGGGTCCGAAATCATTGAGAGGACCAGTTGGTGAAAAGCTAAATGGCTGCGAAAAACGTCCAGTGATTAGCTTCAAGAGCATTGACTGTCAGATCCCCACAATAAACAGAAGTACAGTATACTAAATAAGGATCAGCAATATCTACTCGATATTTCCATGGCAATAAAGTCGGGAAACTGTAAAGAGGATTTGGCTGTATGATATCCCGGTCCCTTCTCACACTCAAAGTGGTTGACAGCAGCTAATTGAACTCTCAGATTGTACTTAAGTGAAGAAAGTCCAACACATGAACTTCAAGAAATAGTTGTATTTATTTTGAAGTCATACATGCCAATGTAGTTTAGTATCAAAACAAGTAAATACTTTACATAGGCACCAAAACTTGTGTACCAAGGTACCTGCCTGAAAATGTACATAATATTGTCGACCCTGTGATAGAACGAAATGGCTTTTTCGCTCATCCAGAACATTTAATGTTAGCCATGATATAGAATAATACAAAACACGTATGAAAGCTCGGACTTTGACGAATTCTAAAGGCGAGATAGATCGAAAGAGAACAACTATCAGAACATTCTTGCCACCAAAACTCAATTTCAAGACTCAAGACTACTCGGAAATAATTAACTGGATGGATTGTGATTTATCTTCTCCCCCAGTATTAAAAGATATCAGTGACGATGAGATTAAATCCTATATTCAAAGTGACTCAGTCCCTAATTGGGATATAACATTCAAGACATTCCCAGTTCACACACAGGCAGTTCAATGATATGTGAAACTCATGACAGAAGCCTCAAGTTTGCAGAGCTGAGTCTAGGGATGCTTTTATCAGAATGACTGTGCTGTCAAGGTCAACCATGCCTAACTTCACCCATAAATCAGATTTCAAATTACCTTCAGCTAAAAATGAAGTTCAATTGTTCTACATGAGTTTCTTGGACTTACAATTCTTCACACAAACACTTGTTTTTTATATTAAAAAATTGTTTATAAATAATACTCATAGTCTAAAATAATTTCTTGTGGAACATTTCAATCAATCAGTCAGTCAATCAATCAATCAATCAATACTGATCTGCATTTCGGGCAGACGTCCAGGTGGCAGATTCCCTATCTGTTGTTTTCCTAGCCTTTTCTTAAATGATTTCAAAGAAATTGGAAATTTATTGAACATCTCCCTTGGTAAGTTATACCAATCCCTATCTCCCCTTCCTATAAATGAATATTTGCCCCAATTTGTTTTCTTGAATGCCAACTTTATCTTCATATTGTGATCTTTCCTACTTTTAAAGACGCCACTCAAACTTATTCGTCTGCTAATGTCATTCCACGCCATCTCTCCGCTGACAGCTCGGAATATACCACTTATGATATAGATGTTGATTCCCATAGGGAATCCGAAACACCCGTTTCGAATGAGTAAATTTATCTTAAGGTTGTATTCAATAAAGAAAAGAAAAATAAACGTGGAAGTGTTTCTTTCTCCTTGAACTGTGATCTACTTTATTTGCATATAGTTTTTTTAAATCAAGTTTTCATTAACTTTGAAGGAAATGCGCAACCGGGAGATGTTGATGGATTTAAATAATATTCAAACATTATTTTCTGTGGTTCTAATACATAAGAATTACATTTGGGAAGAGGCTAATTTAAAAATGTTTAACAATTATTGTAAAAAAAAAAGGTTTTTTTTCAAATTTCATCAAACTTTACAGCACGTGTGACCAGAAAATATAAACCAATTTTATACGTTTTTTAACCATTTTTATTCTCGTCAGTTTGCAACTTTTTTGCAGTATTACGGTTTGGAAAAAATAATTCAAATTTTTTCGGCCCACCCTAATGGACAGTAGGCAATCGTATGATGATAAATGGGGTTAAAAGTCAGGTTGCGAATATCACAAATAGGATAAGTCCTCTCAGTTTTAATTAACTTACTGCATTGATGGGATGAAAGTTCCTTTTGGGGACCATTGTAAGTACCTAGATGTTAATATAAGGAAAGATCTTCATTGGGGTAATCATATAAATGGGATTGTAAATAAAGGGTACAGATCTCTACACATGGTTATGAGGGTATTTAGGGGTTGTAGTAAGGACGTAAAGGAGAGGGCATATAAGTCTCTGGTGAGACCACAACTGGAGTATGGTTCCAGTGTATGGGACCCTCACTAGGATTACTTGATTCAAGAACTGGAAAAAATCCAAAGAAAAGCAGCTTGATTTGTTCTGGGCGATTTTGGACAAAAGAGTAGCGTTACAAAATTGTTGCAAAGTTTGGGCTGGGAAGACTTGGGAGAAAGGATACAAGCTGCTCGACTAAGTATGTTCCGAGATGGCGTGGGAGTGTCCCTCTCCTTTCCCTGACTACTCACCTTGCCCCACCCCTCTCCCCTTGCCCCGCCTCTCTCCCCTTGCTCCGCCTCTTCCTTTTTCTTTGAATCTCACAAGTGTTAGTATGAGGCACACAACAATAGGCCACGCACCACATGCCTCAACAAGAGGTAAGTCTCATATAATCTATGCCATTTGACTAACACACTCTCTCCTTCAATTCACTAATTTGATCTAATTTCATTTATTCAGGTTAACTTACCGCAGTAAATTGCGAATTTATACCATCCACAAATTAAGAATATGTCAGTTTTAACCATATCTTCATGTTTTGTCCTGACAATGTCCAACAGCATTGCAGCATGATTTTAACAAGCGTATGAGAACATTTTATTTTGTTTATGTTGGTTGATGTGGAAACACCATCCAGCAGTGCTGTGTCAGCTGGTGGTTATTTACAGTGGCGTCCAGAGGCTTGCATACTGCTAACACCACTCAAGTAGATTTGGTGATTAATGATCTGACTACAGAATCTACAGTTACCAGTTCCTGTTTTGCAATTGATATTATAATGATTTGCAGTGATGGAACTAACAATTCTATGAATACACAACCCAGCATGTTCAAACTTTCTTTTTGTGGCAAGAGGTATGATAGGTAATCTTAACTAATTTTGGGTCGCTGAACACGAATCCGTTGTCCGTTTCCACGTCACGTTTTCTCGCAATAGGAATATCAATATAAGAGATAGATCTGAATACGTCACGTTTTCTCGCAATAGGTATATCAATATAAGAGATAGATCTGAATATTGCATATATAAAGTACAAAAATGTTGATAATTTTGGAAATATTTATAATTTTTGTATTATATATATTTTGAAATAGTTGAATATTGTCTTGAATTATTATATACAATGAATAATTATTGCCGGTCTAGAAAGCCAAGAATAACGGCCGAGAGGAATCGTCGTGCTGACCACACGACACCTCGTAATCTGCAGGCCTTCGAGCTGAGCAGCGGTCGCTTGGTAGGCCAAGGTCCTTCAAGGGCTGTAGTGCCATGGGGTTTGGTTTTGGAATAATTATTGAGTATAAAATTACAATGAAGTACTTAGCATTTATTGTAATATAATACTGATTTACATAAAAACACATAAACAAATAACTCTGAGGCAATGAAAGCAATTTATGTTGACAATTAAACATGATTTACAAGCAAACAGTGTAACTTTTATTCAGTAGCTTTATGAATTCATAAATGTGAACAAAATAAACGTTAACAGTCCTAGATGTCCCCTTGGAATGAACGCTCGGCTGCCCACCATCTGACTGCATCAAGTTTGTCTTCTCTTTTCAAACACCAACAGTAGTCGGCCATCATTGGTTCATCCCACCTCCCCTGGTATCTTCTTTCTGCCTCCTTGATGTCTTAGTGGAACCTCTCTCCCATCTCTTCCCTAACAGCCCCAAGATTTTCCGGAAAGTTATCGAGATGAGAATGAAGGAAGTGCAATTTCAGACTCATTCTACATCCCAACTCTTTCATATCATCCAACATCTTTTTCACTATTGTTTTGTATTGTTCATCCTTTACAGTTCTTAGGAACTTCGTTATGATGTCT
This sequence comes from Anabrus simplex, assembly GCF_040414725.1. NCBI lineage: Eukaryota > Metazoa > Arthropoda > Insecta > Orthoptera > Tettigoniidae > Anabrus > Anabrus simplex. Next base: position 313,210,406 of record NC_090270.1, read on the forward strand.
CTTATTGAATTTCATGCAGCAAGTTCCACAGCATTCATTATCTTTTCAAAGTTTCTGTCTTTCAGAAGCTTTCTAATTTGTGGTCCATTAAAAATGCCTTCCCTGACTTTTGCATCAGACAAATGTGGAAATTTGCTTGCAATATACTTGAAACAGGGACTACTTTTGTCCAAGGCCTTAACGAACTGCTTCATGATTCCCAGTTTGATGTTTAGCGGTGGCAAAATAATTTTTTGTGGGTCAACTAAGGCAGCATTTTTCACACCAGGTGTCAAAACTTGTCTCTTGGGCCAGGAAGGTGTAGACCAGTGTATGTTCCTAGCTCTGCTGTCCCATTCACATAAATAACAAGGAAATTTAGTGTAGCCTGCTTGTTGTCCTAATAGAATACCACACACCTTCAAGTCACTACACACATCCCACTGGTGCTCTTGATATTTGATTTTATCTAAAACAGTTTGCATTTTGATATAATTTTCTTTTAGTGAAACAGAATATGCCGCAGGAATCGAAGCTAGAATGTTTCTGTTATGAAGTAGTACAGCCTTTAAGCTCCTCTTAGAGGAATCCACAAACAATCTCTATTCTTCAGGATTGTAATCTCTCCCTAGCTGTTCTATCAATCCTGGAATGTCACAGCAGTAGGTCAGATCATCTTCCTTCTTGAAATACTTCCTGAACTCCTTATCTCTATGTCTATACCAAGAAAAGGTAGTTCTAGGCACAAGAAGGTTTTTTTCTTTCAATCGTGACCCTAGCAGTTCACTTTTTTCCTTTGTGAGACCAAGGTTTCGTATTAGATCACTCAACTCCGACTGTTAAAACAATTGTGGACCTACTGCATCTGCGGCAGGTGAAAAATCCATATCAACTTGCTCATTATCAGAATTTGAGGAACAGTCAGAGTCAGGTAAACTGGTAGGTGGGGAAGATATTGGAATTTCCGGTCCGTGAGGAACAGGTCTCATCGCTGACTTTAAATTTGGGTACACAATGCTGTCCTTGTTTCTCTTATTGAATCCCACTACTTTACACGGGCAAAAGTAACAGTCCGTGGTATGGTCCCAGGGCTCGCGCCACACCATTCCTGTCCCAAATGGAAGGGCCTTACGTTTCCCAATGCTCCACTGTTGTAGGTTTTCAAGGCATGTTTTACAAATTATGTGGGGAGCCCACGACTTGTCCAAGTCTCCTAATTTTACCTTAAAATATGCACAATATAAACTTTTCACTGATGCAGTTATTGGCCTACTCTGTCCCTTCATAATATAACACCCACACACGTAACAAAATGAGTCTGGATTATTTACACATCTTCTTCTAATTCCTGACACACTTGCCATTTTCACAACACAACACAGTATAACAAGGTCAGACTTCTGCCTCACTCATGACGCAACTGACTGGCTTCACCGCATTGCCGCTACCATAAGCTAAAAATCAAGTCTGTTATCTGACTAATTCAAAGCAGGGTACATAGTCGGTGGAGGAGGTTTGGATTGACAAACGTACGCAACATTAACAAAGCAAACCACGGCCACTCTAACAACAGCCGATTCGCTGTTATCACAAAACAGCACTGTGCTGCAATGACACATTTTCAGGCAGTAAATGGCAAATAACACGAAAACTAGATATGATACAATAGAACCAATGACATTTCTGAAATCAGGAGACCTTATTTAGTTAAAATCATGTATAAGATGCTTTGCCGTAAAAATCATGCTGGATAGTGATATTAAGGCAAAAAAAGAGTCTGGATGATGAGCATACTCCAGATGCTAAGAATTTAGAGCCTAATTTATTTTTCAATTTTAAACATAGTTCATCCCAGATTTGAATGTCAATTGTGTGTTTGTACTGAACCCATAATTCTAACCCTGCTAAGTATTGCAACTACAAAATACAACTTCAAGTGCAACCATAATTCTTTATTGCAAGCATCTCATCCACCATTGTGGGAGAAGTCACCATGAGAAATAGCCATGGGAGAGAGCGAGCCATCCATTCGGATGGTGTTGGAACACTTCGACTGACCTCACGTAGTTAATATTTAACTTCCACATAACAAACCTTCATTGCAAGAGAATTTGGCAATATCATTAAGCAAGAAATAAATAATTATGAATTGTAAGAAATATTAAATGAAGCTAGAATCCACAGGGTGGAAATGTATGTAATTAAGCCTGGAGAAAAGTTGGCTTCTGTATTGGCAGATTAACGGCACGTGTCAAGGCCACGCTGTTAAAAAGCGCGCAAAGTCGCATGCATGAAATTAATTAATTATGCCCGTTAAAGGCACAGGAAAAATCTGTAAACAACACCATCATGACTTGGAAATTAGGTGGAACTTTTAGGGCGAGTTTCAAAGAAATTGACCCTGTGGTTATGGAATTGTATGATTACACTGACCAAGATAGCATCCCTTGGAAACCTATAAGTATTCCCACCTCTGGACAGTAGACACACTCACTTGTTCGGTCGTCGTGTTAATACAAAACATAGGTCTTGGACTGTTCTTCAAATAAACTTGTTAGTGAATTGAGATAAAATATTTTACCATGTAGTAAAGGTAAAAAGGACATTTCTTAGTTGAATTAGTAACAGAATTCCTGAACTTCTTTCTGCAAATGAAAATCGCAAGTGCATAGCTAGCTTTCATCTAATTATTGTGTGTTTTTGAAACAGTAGAGGAGTGGTAGACTAGCCAGAGATTAGCCTCAAGTTTGATATCTCATGAACACCTGGTATAACAAATGGGGTGAGGGCAAGTTGAAGTTCTCACAGACAGTCAGTTTCTTTCCAGCAGACGGTAAATACGTATAGATAGTGGGCCACCAGAATAATCCGTTATTTGTGTGTTTGTACTATTTCCAACGTAGAATCTGTGTAATGTAATTAATGTATAAGAAAGAATATTCTCTGCAAGTATGAGTGGCTAATTCTGAATAAACTGGCTAAGGTGTAGCCAGGAGCCCTAAGATGACACTGTTACAAGATCTGTCTATTTTTAATATGTTTTGTAGATAGATTGTAAATGCTGGTCCCATTAAATTACTGTGTTGCGTGTATAGATTTATGTATATGATAATGTTCAGGCAAAGTGTCTATTGTTCATGTCAGTGTGCAAAACTCCTAAATACACTTAAAATTTTGTTAAGAAACTGTAAAAAGCAAAGTTTAAATATTGTACTAAAAATCAATGAAATAATGTTCAGGCTGATAAAAGTTACAAATATGATAACGATAAAATAGTTGTGGTGAGCGTGATAAAGTCAAATATCAAATAAATAATAATAATATTCACGTCAGGATAAATTTTAAATGATAAATTATGTAGCCTATTCAACAGTAATGTTGAGTGAGATTTGCGATTTATATCAAAATCCAGTGAAGTCTGATAAAGTTATCAGTTGTTTTTGGGAAACTGAAATTTTGTGATACAGAAAATCACGGTATGTTATTTTTGTTCTGGAGGTCAAAAAAAAATGTAATGAAGTTAATTGAGAGATTCTTATAAAATTGTTTATCATGTGATTACGTATATTTGAAAAGTTTTGAACAGGAAGAAATGGATTGTAATGAAAATGAAATGTTATGGGCATAGTTAGGAAGATGCTAAAGGCAGAGTAAGCCTGTATATTTATGAGTGATGTATAATGAACATGTAGCCGAGGGTAAGAGACTGTGTTTGTCAATGGAGAAGAATTTTGTGATAAGCTGTATGTTAAAATGTGATATTTCTGAGACAGGCTGTATAAGATGACGATGTCCTGTAAGCAATCCAGAAGAGTTGACTAAATAGTGGTCAGAATCTAAGTGAGCGCGTTGTAACGCCTGCTTTTATTTTCAAGTCGCTGTTCTCCCATGGTTACCATTTTTCTACGAGATTGTAGGTCTTGGCAATTAAGTCCAAGTGACGATTGTATGTAGAACCAGCGTAATGCGTTTTTGTGATAGTTGACCTCACAAACAAAGTGCATTCTGACACACGGTCAAGGTGATACTTGATTATTGTAAACTGAATTCAATTCTGTATTTTTACGAGACAAAATTATTATTTTGAATGGAAACATTGCGGGATAGAAAATGGAAGAAAATGGAATGTTATTAGAAGGATAGTCTGGCTTGTGTAGATCGATGGAAAGTTGCTTCACAGGATAGTTCACGACAATACATGTTTGGAACGTCAAGATGAAAGGCCATTTGGAGCCTCACACTAGAGTGATGCTGTGGATTCCGTGATGGTGGTGATTACTGTTTTCAGTGATATTACGTAAAATTAAACTAGTGTTGAATTTATTTTTATTTACCGAACTTCACTGCATGTGTTGAGATTGTATTGAGTCATGGATTAAACTATTTGGACGTGTTGTTTAATTTTGAATTTCATGCGTTATAGGAAGAAATGAACATAGTTATATTTCCAGATTCAAGTTCAGCTGTGACGAGTTTCATTTTATTGTGTTCGAGTTTCAACAAGGATTAAATTTAAATATCCGGGTTTGTGTTTGGAGTTTCGATTTTGCCTGACAGTGTAAATGATGTGTAAATATCCCAAATTTGTCTCAACGATAGATTTAGGATGCTGCATATATTACAATAATTTAAGTATGTGTGGACACTACGTAGGCTCAACAACAGGATTAGGGCGTTGCCTGTTTTTAGTCAAGTCATAGGTTAGTCATTTTGCGAACAGACTTGAATGATGTTAGTGTCTGTAGTAGTGAATACAAATGTGAAGAGTGTTATCAGGTATTATCAAGACCATGTTTCGGCATAATTCTTACCAGCCAGAAGGCGCTCCCATAATATCATTGCATTAGTGGTGGCATGAATGTGAGGGTTGTCCAACATGGAAACCTAGCTAATGGAGATTGATTATTACCACTTGGCCGTGCATCTTCAAGTTCAGTGAACTTTCGTTTTCTATTTTCACTCCCTTTACTTTATGATTTATTTGTTTGGATGTCTGGTATCTTGTGAGAGTGCCGTATATTGACACTTGGCTGATTTATGTGGGATTTACGCTACGAATGCAGTTTTGATTCGTCAGCTGTTAATATATTTTATTTTCAATTTTCGTTCTTTCACTTTATATTAGGTGAGACACTGGTCTACCGATTACTTCTAGTTTGGTTTAATGGGACAAGTGTAGGTAGACAGATTTGTAATGGTAGTCGTAGTTATTGAAAACTGGAAAGATTTCTGCCATTTGTTTCTGTAGTGTGGACTTGTAATTTAACAAGCTTAACGACATTATTATTTTATGACCTGAAAATTGGTTTAGTAAGAATATTTTCGAGTGACTTATCACTTTTCTTTAACTTCAGTGTTTGGCATTTCTTCTAAATGCATGATGAATTAGTGTTTTCCTGCATTTTGCTGTTTTGTTCCTTCAGGATGACGTAACGTAACACCCCCTCGGATCAAGTTGTTGGTTACTTCTGAACATCTGTTTGGGTGATGCATGTTTCAGTATCGGGATTATTCTGTAACTTAAGGGTGTCATGAGATGACAATACATGGTGGAATTTTATTTTTGATTGTGACCATTGCTGGTAACTTGTAACGAACACCATGCTTTCTAATAATATTTTGCAACCTATCCAAAGCAACTGATAGTCAATTTGATTTGATTAAGGGTCCATTCAGGGGATGTTCCAATATCCGATAGGATACCAGACTGGTGGATAACCTTAATTAAATGTAAATCTGGAATTCTACTTGTTGAAGGTCAGATTTTCCACAGATCATGTGGATTAATTCTCAGTTATCGTTTGGATTAATGGTGCCCGGTTTTCAGGTTTTATTTTCATTTTCTAGTTTTGCTGTCCACGAATTTTATAATACATTTTCATTCTTTGAAACATAATGTTAAACAATAATAAGAAGATAACATTCGTGTTGTGTATTGTGACTGCGTTAAAATATTATAAATTATTATGTGATTTTTTTATGGATGATTTTAATAAATATTTAATAATGTAGTGACAGAAATAAACCTGCTACAACCCCAAGATTTAAGAGTTCGATATTGCTCTATTGAAGCAGCTGTGGCAGACAACCAACGATGGAACGGTAAGTTCAAGGGTTCAAGTACATTAGTTTTTATGTCAATTGTGTGTTTGTACATTTGTTTAGTTATTAGATGTATTACATTAAGGCTAAAGATGGCCAGCCACGGCCGAAACTAGTCCCTAGTTTAGTAATGTAATTCAAAATATTACATATTATAGTACTGAAAAGGTGGACCATTATGACATAAATTTAATAATAATTATTGTGATTACAATTCAATATAGATCAAAACCATGAAGTTTATATCCTATGATCAACCAACTGAGCCACATGAAAAGGAGGTTTTGTGATTATTGTTATAAATAGATGCAATTCGTATTTTTACAAAGGTTTTATGAGGAGCATTTATTAAGGCATACATTTTCCAACTATTCTAAATGCACGAGACCAGACAAAAAACTAGCTGGAAGCTAAAGAGTCTTGCAGGGATGTTGCTTCCTATTCTGTTTACTTTTCCAAACCAAACTCCATGGCATAACAGCCCCGAAGGGCTATTGCTTACCAAGCGACCGCTATTCAGCTCAAAGGTCTGCAGATTACGAGGTGTCGTGTGGTCAGCATGACGAATCCTCTCCATTGTTATTCTTGGCTTTGTAGACCAGGGCCGCCAATAGATAGCTCTTCAATTATAAGCACGTGGGCTGAGTGTACCTCGAACCAGCCCTCAGATCCAGGTAAAAATCCCTGACCTGATTGGGAATCAAATCCGGGGCCTCCAGTAAGAGGCAGGCTCACTACCCCTACACCACGGGGCCGGCTGTTTACTTTTAGGTCTTCTTATTTTAGAATTTGACTTGAGGCACCCTGTATTCGATTCATGGCACTGACAGAGTTAAGAAAGGCATGGGATGGGGAAGATACAGCCTTGTTTGTGGATGCAATAGAGTTGGCCTTGAGTCTCCCATCATCAAAATATCTATGACCTGGAAGGTAGTCACCTTCACGGGGTGTAATACCAAAGTGGTTCCTTTTTTTTAAGAAGACAAATTAAATGAAGATTCTACTTCCTCACAAACGAAGAAGATATTATCAATTTTACAAACAATTTCAATAATACAGCTAGTTTATGTTAAGAGTTACAGAAGCTATGAAGCTATGATTTTGATTGTTGAATAATAATAATAATAATAATAATAATAATAATAATAATAATAATAATAATAATAATAATAATTGTATGGCCTCAGCTACCATTGGATATAATTACATGGCAACAATCAAAACCATCAATATCTACTGAATATCCATTACCGCACTTGGTAAGACCAGCTTTCTTTTCATATCCACTGGGCGAGTTGTCCGTGCGGTTAGGGGCGCACAGCTGTGAGCTTGCATCCGGGAGATAGTGGGTTCGAACCCCACTGTCGGCAGCCCTAAATATGGTTTTCCGCAGTTCCCATTTTCACACCAGGCTGTACCTTAATTAAGGCCACGGCCGCTTCCTTCCCACTTCTAGCCCTTTCCTTTCCCATTGTCGCCATAAGACCTACAGTGCAATGTAAAGCAAATTCTAAATAAAATAAACTTTCCACAACCCCTTCCAAGGAAAAGTTGTATCCACACTACTGGCCTGGACTTATACCCCACCCACTAAATTATTTTGTGGGTATGCTACTGCATCCACTCACCATTTAACGTACAAGGTAAGCCCGAAGAATGGTTGGATACTCAAAATACACCACCATAAATGATGCAGTTATGGCTCAAAAGTACTAAAGAAAGGTAAGGGATGGGATCTGGTGTTTTAAGTAGAATTCAAATCAATAGAACATGACTTCCCATTTTAAAAATGTTTCATGCATCGACTGCAATTCAAGCCTCAGCCGTCTTGATGAGAAGATAGAATCATTGTAACTGAGTTATTGCGCCCGCTAATTACAAAATAGTTATCCGCATTTTTGATGGTGCCATTTGAGGTTCAAATCAGTCCCCGGGCATTTGACAAAATATATAGGCCTACCTACAGAACTCAGGCACGCATCCACGATCTGTCTTGCTACTGTTAGAATAAAAAAAAACTTTTTCATAACCTACCAAGGATGCACACAGTTTTGGCTTCTTTATGACAAAACAATCCATCTTCAAAAAAGTTACTTATATGGCACAAAATGAGGAACTAACGTGCAGCTCACAATCATCTCACAGTCTTCCCAACTCTGCAACTTAAACACAGCACATCTCTCAACCACAGTACAACCTCAGGATCCCTAGGACATGGTTGTTTCCTGGAACCGATGTGCAAAAGCTGACACGATGTTGTAAGCTTGCAACTGTTTCTGGCTGTCGTCCCCGTTATCTCAGTGGTCACATTCCGGCCCCCTACTGAGTAATTCCCTGCTAATTGCCCTTTTCCTCATCTCTTGACATTTGTCAACACATGGTTATATTCCCAATACAGAGGCCTCTACAGGGAAATATCTCTGCGCATCACATTCCTAAGTGTTTTCCTTTCATGCAAGCAGTACAAATATGGAAAATTATGTATGGTCCTACTGAGATTCTTTGTCGCTATGTTAAGTTAATATTTCGGTGTAAGTTTTTAAGTTGTTCATACCGTACATAAAACAAAGGCTGATCTTCGCTCTAGTTTCAGGAAATATTTTGAGGGGGCCCAGCCCCCCTGCTCCTCCCCCTTGGCTACGCCAGTGTCAATTACCACATACTTTACCTATCCATGGTTAAATTCATATGTATCCAAAGCACTGAGGATTGCTTGAAAACACGTTCTGCTGTTCACACCATCTAGAAACGCACAATGTCTTGAGTTTTAATCAAGATTGCAAACACACAGCCCCCTGAAGAGTCGGTAGTTTTGTCACAAATTACAGCTAAGTGTATTTATCCTTCCAAAGACTGTTTTATACTTGCACAATGTGAGATGTACTGTTTCTTTAGTTGGTTGGCTGTGGGGAGGTCTACAGATCCTAACTAAACAAACAAGTGCCACAATCAGGGAAGAGGTATTATAATTCCAATTTGACCATCACTGAATACCGACTGCTGATAGTTTATTAATATTCATACTGTACCTGGAATTCATTTTTTAAGCCATTGCTGTGCTGCAGAGTCGTCCACCTTTTCTAATGGGATGTTTGGCTTTGAGTAAGATAATGGTTGTATATTGAATAAATTCTTACTTTTCACTGTTAGCTTTCTTTTGTTTATCTAATGAGAGTTCTATTGTTGCTTGCTGTTTTCCTGATGGAATATTTAAAGCACACTGTAAAAGTTCCTTATTTTTAAAACAATGTTTTGATACAGCATCTTTCTTCTCCCATTTGATACAAACATTTAAAAAATTTGCACATTAAAACATTACTTTCTGAAATGTATAAACTTTCACTTACAAACCCTTGAGCTCTGCTGTGCACCATCAGAGTCATCGTTCACCCCATCTTTGCAACTGATTCTATGGTCACTGAACCAGAATGCCATTTTAAATCCACAAACTTCTTGTATACACAGCCAATACAACAATACCAAATGACAGGAGTACATCTGGCAATAGATGTCATTATAGATTTCCAAGAACCGTAGCTTTTGTGGGGTAAGGTGACACATGGCAGCTATGACAAGGAAACCATTCAGAACACTTCATTTGACAAGAGGACAAGGCCATACAATGGACAGTATTTGTGTCAGGTTACTTAGAAAGGTTCAACCCTAACCCTTTCACTCTCTATGGCCATACCATTAAGGGATATCCTAAAATATTAGATGAACAGGTACTTCTGTCAAATTGAGAAATCCTTATTCTGTCTTCTGTTTCTCTTCACACACATAATATTGGAATACAATTTCAAACTCATCATTTTCCATGAATTTTGTTGCAGTTTCACACGCAATTAACCTTATTGCTTTAATTTATAAAAATAAAATCACCATTTTCTGAAGCAGATTCATATCACTTGTATCTCAAAATTGTTTCTAAATATTTTGTTGTGCTTATCGTTAATGGGAAAAATATCATGCCTCTACACCTACCCCATTACCCTGTATACCATTAACTCTGTCCCTTTACCATACATTCCACTCAAATTCTAGGGTGTGAAGACATTGTGTACTATGAACTCAATAAGGCTACAGTCTTGTGGTTTTGAGCTTGATATGACAGATTGTGAATGCTGTCTTGCGGCCGGATGCTGAAGCAGACAATACGGAAGTGGACGCAAGTGAAACCAACAGAGACTGAGTGACAACAGACAATCTTTAGAGGTAAGAAAATTTTTATGATTTTATTCAAAACTCACGAGGATCAAACGTGAAATATTTTATTACAATACTGTTGAAACAACAACAAAAAAAAAATTTCTCCATGGTTTCAGGTTGCCTTATGGTTTGTCCAACAAAGCAGCAAATCCATACCAGTTATACAAAGCTCAGCTGTTCACGAGTATTGTGAGGAGGAAGTTCAAAAGAACATTTCCAATTTTATGAAACAGTGCATCTGGATACTGTGCTTTACACATAATAAACAATACTTGGAATTAAACAATATTGTATGTACATAGGAGTAGAGTATTTGTTTCTTTTGTTCTAAAAATAGTTTCCAGGTTTTATCTGAAAAAATGCTCTGCCCCTTTAGTTCGGTTAAGTGTGGTTTTACAGTAGTTAAATCTATATTATTCATCTATGGGGCAGAAATGTGAATTCTTCATGCTACAGATTTTAAGAGAATTGACTCCATTGAAATGTGGTGTTGGAGAAGAATGCTCCGTATAACTTGGACAGCATTCTGCACGAAATCATCAAAACCAGGCTGTCAATAACATGCAAACAATGGATTCTCTAGTTCTTTGGTCATATAGTCTGATGTAGGGAACTTCTTTATCAAAGGAAAAGTCCTGGGCAACAGAGAGCATGGATGTCGAACACCATAAAACAAGTAAATATACTGGTGAAAATGAAATCCCAACACCAGGGAGGAGTTGTGTTTGATAAACAAAATTCAGCAGGCATATTTGCACATCTAAAAGATGACACCTATTCAAATTTGCACACTAGTCGACAAAGAGTGGTATGAGTAGCGCCATTATGACCTCGCAAAGCAAGTGCTTTAAATACACGTTGTACACTTTGTGAACGTTAGTCATTGTCCAGTGTTAACGTTGATGTTATGATGTTATGCCTTTAAGGAGATATATATATTTTTTTTTTTGCTAGTTGTTTTACGTCGCACCGACACAGATAGGTCTTACGGCGACGATGGGACAGGAAAGGGCTAGGAGTAGGAAGGAAGCAGCCGTGGCCTTAATTAAGGTACAGCCCCAGCATTTGCCTGGTGTGAAAATGGGAAACCACGGAAAACCATTTTCAGGGCTGCCGACAGTGGGGTTTGAACCTACTATCTCCCGAATACTGGATACTGGCCGCACTTAAGCGACTGCAGCTATCGAGCTCGGTTAAGGAGATAAAGAAGGCAGTATCAGCAGCTTAATTAGTTTGAATGAGGCTGTGTATTAGGATGGTCTTTCAGTGATACTGCAGAAAGACTTGGCATGGATGTATCCATAATGTATTGATGTTGGCAACAATGGTCCCCTGAAGACACTGTCTCAAGAAGACCAGGGTCCGGCCGTACACAGGCCACTATGGAAAGGGAAGATCACTGTATTTGCCACATGGCTGTGGTAGATTGTACTGCAACTGCAGCAGTCATTAGAGCTTCAGTTGGCACCAGAGTGACACAACAAAATTTAACAGATTACTTTTTTTTTTTTACAATCTGCTTTACGTCACATCGACACAGATAGGGATTATGGCGACAATGGGAGAGGAAAGGGCTAGGAGAGGGAAGAAAGCGGTCAGCAGTCGTAACCTTAATTAAGGTACAGCCTGGTGTGAAAATGGGAAACCACGGAAAACCATCTTCAAGGCTGCCGACAATGGGGTTCGAACTCACCATCTCCTGGATGCAAACTCACAGCTGCGCACCCCTAAGTGCATGGCCAACTCGCCCGCTCAAACAGATTACTTGAGGGACAGCTCCGAGCCAGACGTCCTGTAGAGTTCATACCACTAACTCCATATCACTGCCATCTGCAAATTCAGTGGTAACAAGCTAGAGCTCATTGGAAGGTGGAGCGGAGATCTGTGGTGTTCACAGATGAGAGCTGTTTCTGTCTTGGTGCCAGAGATGGCTGTAGTTTGGTATGAAGTAGACCAGGTGAGTGCTTGGAACCAAGCTGTCTGTGGCATCGACAAATAGATCCTACACCAGGGGTTATGGTCTGGGGAGCGATTTCCTTTGATAGCAGGAGTACTCTAGTCATTATTTCAAGAACCTTGACAGCAGGATTTGTATGTCAAACTGGTGATTGAATCGGTTGTGTTTCCATTCATTTGCAGTATTCAAGGCGGTGTCTTCCAACAGGATAATGTTTGTCCTCATGCCCCTGCTTTACAGAGAATCAACCAGTTGCCTTGACCTGCGACATCACCAGACCTTTTGCCCACTGAGCACATATGGGACATTATGAAATGAAAATTCCAGAGTCATCCTATACCAGCATTAACTGTCGCTGATTTGATTGACCAAGTGCAACAGGCGTGGAACTCCATCCCTCAAAATGATATACAGCAAGTTGTTTTATGTCGCACCGACACAGATAGGTCTTATGGCGACGATGGGACAAGGAAGGGCTAGGAGTGGGAAGGAAGCGGCCGTGGCCTTAATTAAGGTACAGCCCCAGCATTTGCCTGGTGTGAAAACGGGAAACCACGGAAAACCATTTTCAGGGCTGACGACAGTGGGGTTTGAACCTACTATCTCCCGAATACTGGATACTGGCCGCACTTAAGCGACTGCAGCTATCGACCTCGGTATGATATACACCACCTGTACACAACAATGCATGCAAGTTTGCATGCTTGCATTCAAAATCTTGGCTACTGCAGCAGTTATTTATGTACTACCATGCCACATGTCTTTTCATGCATACTTGAACCTGTGACCTTGAACTTTTAATCAAATAAATATGTTACCTAGAAAATTGCTTAGCCTCAATTGCTTTCCTCTAAACTAATGTCTTCTTGGTGTTGTGATTTCATTTTCCAGGTGTAGGGCAACCCTCGTGAAGGCTTTGCATCTGGCTCAGAACCAAAAACTATGGAGAAATAATACGAAACAATCTCCATGGAGATCACAATCTTCAGTATAGAGGAAATGATTAGAGAGAGATGCATATTTAATGTGATGTATATACCAATCAATACACAATTTATTTTAAACGGATTAAACTAGTACCGGTTTCGGCTCTCTAACGGCCATCATCAGCTAGTACATGATTTGTTTCCAGCCATTAGACAATTCACAAGTTGTTATTGTATTAGACATCTGGATGTCTAATGGGGCATGGAGATGTATACAGTAGCATGTAATTAAAATATCAGTAGTCAAGGTAAAAAGTTACAATAAGTTAGAACATGAGTATGTATGACATATTAAAACATATGGGCCATAATATAAAACACTTAAAAAGTTTTAACACATTAAAATTTGGTAAGTATAGGTATACACTTGTTAAGAATTTTTAGTTCATGTTACATAGATTCCATTCTTCTATCTTCTGTGTAGTTCCTTTGCTTCTATGTTATGTTGATTTTAGCTGTGTGAGGTAATCTTCGAGAATGTTCTGAAGCTGATATGCGTCATATTGATATGGACCTTTGTCATGAAGAAATTTTTTATATTGTGTTATATATTCCAACTTGTGATGTACTCTGGTAAGTTTTAATATAGTAAACAGCAGGTCTTGAGTTTGAATTTAGAAGTAGTTGGTGGCAACACCTCTCTCGTCTACGTTTGTGGTTGTAGTCTGTAAAGATAAGGTAATATAATTATACTGGTGGTGTGTGTATGAAGGAATGCCTGGTGTGTGTATGGAAAGAGTTCTTACTATAGTTGTTGTGGAAGTCTTGTATCGATGTGTTTGAAGGCTTGTTGTGTTCTACTGCGAGTGCGTCTGGGGCTCATATTAGCTGTGGAGGGGGATGTAGGTAGAGGGGAAGAAGGAGTGGCCGTTGGGGAAGTAGAGGCGGGGTCGGGCTTGTGATTCGTTGGTTTGTTGGAGCGTGTGTTTACTATTTTGAGGTATACTTTTAATCTGTCAATACGGAAAATGAAATTTATAAATAATAAAAATGTATATACCATCAATAAATTATTATTATTATTATGCCAAATAACCTCTTCCTATAGAAAGAGCAAAGCCAGTCTTGGTTGTTGCTAGATGCTCAAACTAGGGATGGGCTGCGGAGTCCCGAAGAGTCGAGACTGCTGCCTCTGGAACCAACACTCTCGACTCCACTGATGCACTAACGCCATCTAACAACTGTTTTCGGAACTGCTTGGAACTATAGTTCCACGGTTCTCTCTTGCTAACTTGTGATTCGATGAATACAAGACAATTATTATGCAGCAACATTAAATATTGTTTTGGGTTATCATCATCGTTATTGTTAATTTTGTAGGTCTATTTTGGCGATGATGATGGTGACGATAATAGTAGTGGTAATAATAATCTGACAGTATACTTTTAAATAAATGCCAATATTAACTGCAATGAAGTAAAACAGAAAAAAGGCGAGTGCTTAGAGTATGATTTTACAACAAATATTTGACCAATTATTGTGGATCATTTAAGCCACCTCCGCAGTCTATGGAGGCCCCAGGATCGATTCTGGCCAGGCCAGGGATTTTTACCTGTATCTCAGTATTCATGATGGTGAAATATGCGCGAATTATATACGGGCGTCTTTGGTATAGTTAATTCTTGAAATATCTTTTGTAGTACAAATATTATTCAGTGTTCATTGTCGTACTGTATAGCCACCAACATGTGTCGGAGACAACATTGGCGTTGTTTATTAAGGGTTCATTCACAGTGTATATTTTTAATGGTTTCATCTGTGTTCAAAATATGTTAGTGGCTTTACCCATATTAGATTCGTTTTCATCTTTCATGTGCAATTCATAATGATTTACCGTCAATATTTGTTTATCAATTTCCTGATCACAACAAATAAAGACGTGAAATTAAATGCCCGTGGTCTACTTTGCCGATATTTTCTGACTTGACACGTTTTATTTTATTTCAACTACACCATTACGCTCGTTGTCTTCGTTAACAATACCGTACTTCATTCTAAAGTAATCTTAAAAATCCCAACAGGAAAATGAGCAGAAACATGTACAATATTTCATGTTATTTTCTGCGCTTTGACGTGCTAGCGGCCCCACAACTAGAGTCAAGTCAGCTTGGAGTCGCGAGGCTTCATGTGAAGTGAACATGCGGCCCCGCAATGCGCATCATGTTAACTTGGAGTTGCGAGGCTTCACGCGAACCGAGTCCGGTGCTCAGAGTTGATGCCGTCGACACTCTCGATTCCACACTTCAGTCGCGCCCATCCCTACCTCAAACAGCTAAATAAAAGTCAGTAAATGAAATTTTAGCCATTTAGCCAATATAAATTAATTAATGTTCTAAGAATTCAGTTGCTGATATCTTTTGGCCATCTTCATCGTTGAAGAAACATTGTTATTTTTGAGGATATATTATGCAAATACCTAAGAATTATTCATTTTGAGTACTCTCTTGATGTCAAGTTGTTGTACGGAGCCAGAGACATTATCATTTCATAACAAAGTATGGTATTAATTGTACCGGAAGTACACCCGCCCCATGCATTTAAAACTAGTGCCTTGTAGAAGGCCATCTAGAACAGGAAATCTGAAACTCATTTCGGAAATAGTTTGAACATTTCACAACAAATGTCATTACTATCAAATTATGTTGCGCCTTCTGGGGTGAAGATGAACTATTAATTTTCAAAGTAACTTTGTGTATCCAGGTTTCCTAAACTGAATTGTTTATGGTTTGTTTTTGGTGTTCTAAAGTTTTCAACACTTCTATCTCTTCCCGCCAACTTAATATGTTAGCCAATTAGAAATTTTGTACATTCATTTAAGTAACCAATCAAATTTTTTAAAATATTTATTAAATTAATCAATAGGAATTGTGAGTGTGTCAGGGTTTCCACCCAGAGAAATCTGGAACCTTCCTCTCTGCTATAAAAGCTGGGACATGTCAGGCCATGTTGTCTTTGTGATCGCTCTAGTCAAGAGGTTTAGTGTGTGTTCATAGCGGAGCAGGGGGAAAGGCTCCCTCGCCTATTTTTGGGAGGTCCACCAGCTCAAGGTAATGGCAGATTCTGCTTAACAAAATAATCTTTGAAAGCTAGCTCAAGGGAAAGGTTTCAAATTTCTTTCGCAATGTATTTTTTAATGTAAATTCTCACTCAAGTCTAAGGAAATATTCTCGTACTTAGGGAATAAAGCGTGAGGAACCCTTTTGTATTCCCTCTCAACTTGATATTGAGGTGACTATGATTTCATAACCTTTAACTTTATCTATTAATTTTGTAAACTTTCTCTCCATCTAGTCACCTCCGTAGTATAGGCTTAGCCTCTGTAACGTCGGGCCATAAGCCCACATAGAGTTTTAAGTATTTTCATGTGAATTTCAAGGAGTGCAAGTGTTCGCCTCCTAACCTTTTGATTTTTGGCCAGTAACTTAAACCTTTCCTTTTTACCAAAGGCCATGTAGTCTGGGTACTTGTTACCCCTGTTAAAGTCAATTTCATTCTTTTACTTTTAAGGTAAATCAGACTGTTGAGCGTATAAAACAGTGTTTACTGTTTGGAGTTGTTAAATGTAGGCAAGTGCCTTAATAGGCCTGGAACTTGTAATTTTGGAGAATAGTCTCCTAGGAAGTAATTGTGTAAAGACACTCTTCCTACTGGTGTAAAAATTTGGTAGATTTGTCTCTTTGACTGTTGGTTGAAAAGAATAGTAGTCATCATCATCATCATCATCATCATCAGTTTTCCACTCCAGTTGCCCGGGTGTGGTTTACGAGCACTCTCCACTTCTGTCTGTCCATGTACCACTCTTCTCTCAAGACGACATCCCAGCTGAATCCTCTTGTTCCTATGTCCTCTTTCACTTGGTCCAGCCACCTCTTCCTAGGTCTTCCTACCGGTCGTTTTCCGGCCACGACTGTGTGTAGCCATTGTTTTGCTGTCCTTTCACCGTCCAATCGTTTGACATGGCCAAACCATTTCAAACGGGCCCTTGTCACTTTTTCATTCAGGGATGGGTACACACCAGCTTCCTCCCTTATTCTTTCATTCCTTACCCTGAAAAGAACAGTAGTGCTCATGTAAATTTGTAACTAGGGAGCTTCAAGCTCATATTGTTAAATTATTGTTATCTGATTATCCTAAACCCCTCTAAAATTGTTACTCAAGTTTACGAGCTAAACTCTTGTACCTGATTGTTAAAAGGTTAGGAAAAGGCTAGGAAAACAACAAATAGGGAACCTGCCACCTGGGCGAGTGCCCTAAATGCAGATCAGTATTGATTGATTGATTGATTGAACCCTGTTTAAAATTTGAAAAGAAACAAACGATACAAGGAAGAAACATAAATTTTAAAAATTTAAATTAATCTTCTGTCTTTTATGTATCCGCCCATTCACGCCCGCACCTTCTTTCACCTCTGCGTTCTATGGTATCCCTGGAACAAGTGGTATGTATCTTTTGTTTCTTTTCACATTTTAAACAGGGTTAGAAAATAACAATTAATCAGGTACAAGAGTTTAGTTCGTAAGCTTGAGTAACAATTTTAGAGAGGTTTAGGATAATCAGATAACAATATGAGCTTGAAGCTCCCTAATTACAAATTTACATGAGCACTACTGCTCTTTTCAACTAAGTCAAAGAGACGGATCTCCCAATTTTTACACCAGTAGGACAAGCGTCTTTGCTCTACACAATTACTTCCTAGGAGACTATTTTCCAAAATTACAAGTTCCTGGCCTATTAAGGCACCTACCTACAATTAACAACTCCAAGCACTAAACACTGTCTTATACGCTCAACAGTCTGATTTATCTTAAAAGTAAAAGAATGAAATTGACTTTAACAGGGGTATCGAGTACCCAGACTACGTGGCCTTTGGTAAAAAGGAAAGGTTAAAGTTACTGGCCAAAAATCGAAAGGTTAGGAGGCAAACACTTGCACTCCTTGAAATTCACAAGAAAATACTTTAAACCCTATGTGGGCTTATGGCCCGACGTTACAGAGGCTAAGCCTATACTACGGAGGTGACTAGATGGAGAGAAGTTTACAAAATTAAGAGATAAAGTTAAAGGTGACGAAATCATAGTCGCCTCAATATCAAGTTGAGAGGGAATACAAGAGGGTTCCTCACTTTTTATTCCCTAAGTACGAGTAAGTTCTTTAGACTTGAGTGAGAATTTACATTAAAAAATACATTGCAAAAGAAATTTGAAACCTTTCCCTTGAGCTAGCTTTCAAATATTATTATGTTGTTAAGCAGAATCTGCCATTACCTTGGGCTGGTGGACCTCCCAAACATGGGCGAGCGAGCCCTTCCCCCTACCTCCGCTACGAGCACACTCTAAACCTCTTGACTAGAGTGATCACAGAGACAACATGGCCTGACATGTCCCAGCTTTTATAGCAGAGAGGAAGGTTCAGTCAGCAGTATGTAAAGATTGTTGGTTACAAGGATAATGTCCAGACACGGGAGATGAGTAATACTAAAGAAGTATTAAAATTTACCTGTGATGACAATGACATTTACAGTAAGATACAAAAGTTGAAAACTAGAAAAGCAGCTGGAATTGATAAGATTTCTGGGGATAAACTAAAGGCAATGGGTTGGGATATAGTACCATATCTGAAATACATATTTGATTATTGTTTGGTTGAAGGAGCTATAACAAATGAATGGAGAGTTGCTTTAGTAGCCCCTGTGTATAAAGGAAAGGGTGATAGACAGAAAGCTGAAAATTACAGGCCAGTCAGTTTTACATGCATTGCATGTAAGCTTTGGGAAAGCATTCTTTCTGATTATATTAGACATGTTTGCAAAATTAATAACTGGTTGGACAGAAGGCAGTTTGGGTTTAGGAAAGGTCATTCCACTGAAGCTCAGCTTGTAGGATTTCAGCAAGATATAGCAGATATCCTGGATTCAGGAGACCAAATGGACTGTATTGCAATTGACCTATCTAAGGCATTTGATAGGGTAGATCATGGAAGACTACTGGCAAAAATTAGTACTATTGAGTGATTTCCGACAAAAGAGTAGCGTTACAAAAATGTTGCAATGTTTGGGTTGGGAAGAACTGAGAGAAAGAAGAAGAGCTGCTCGACTAATGTTCCGAGCTGTCAGCGGAGAGATGGTGTGGAATGACATTAGTAGACGAATAAGTTTGAATGGCGTTTATAAAAGTAGGAAAGATCACAATATGAAGATAAAGTTGAAATTCAAGAGGACAAACTGGGGCAAATATTCATTTATAGGAAGGGGAGTTAGGGATTGGAATAACTTACCAAGGGAGATGTTCAATAAATTTCCAATTTATTTGAAATCATTTCGGAAAAGGCTAGGAAAGCAACAGATAGGGAATCTGCCTCCTGGGCGACTGCCCTAAATGCAGATCAGTATCGATTGATTGACTGATTGATTGATTGATTGATTGATTGATTGATAGGAAAAAGTGACTGAATGGGTGGCTCTATTTCTAGAAAATAGAACTCAGAGAATTAGAGTAGGCGAAGCTTTATCTGACCCTGTAATAATAATAGGGAATTCCTCAAGGCAGTATTATTGGACCTTTATGTTTTCTTATATATATATCAATGATATGTGTAAAGAAGTGGAATCAGAGATAAGGCTGTTTGCAGATGATGTTATTCTGTACAGAGTAATAAATAAGTTACAAGATTGTGAGAGGCTGCAGGGTGACCTTGATAGTGTTGTGAAATGGACGGTGGGCAATGGTATGATGATAAACGGGGTTAAAAGTCAGGTTGTGAGTTTTACAAATAGGAAAAGTCCTCTCAGTTTTAATTACTGCATTGATGGGGTGAAAGTTCCTTTTGGGGATCATTGTAAGTACCTAGGTGTTAATATAAGAAAAGACCTTCATTGGGGTAATCGCATAAATATGATTGTTAATAAAGGGTACAGATCTCTGCACATGGTTATGAGGGTATTTAGGGGTTGTAGTAAGGATGTAAAGGAGAGGGCATATAAGTCTCTGGTAAGACCCCAACTAGAGTATGGTTCCAGTGTATGGGACCCTCACCAGGATTACTTGATTCAAGAACTGGAAAAAATCCAAAGAAAAGCAGCTCGATTTGTTCTGGGTGATTTCCGACAAAAGAGTAGCGTTACAAAAATGTTGCAAAGTTTGGGCTGGGAAGAATTGGGAGAAAGAAGACGAGCTGCTCGACTAAGTGGTATGTTGCGAGCTGTTAGCGGAGAGATGGCGTCGAATGACATTAGTAGACGAATAAGTTTGAGTGGCGTTTATAAAAGTAGGAAATCACAATATGAAGATAAAGTTGGAATCCAAGAGGACAAACTGGGGCAAATATTCATGTATAGGAAGGGGAGTTAGGGATTGGAATAACTTACCAAGGGAGATGTTCAATAAATTTCCAATTTCTTTGAAATCATTTAGGAAAAGGCTAGGAAAACAACAGATAGGGAATCTGCCACCTGGGCGACTGCCCTAAATGCAGATCAGTAGTGATTGATTGATTTCTCTGGGTCGAAACCCTGACACATCCACAATACCTATTGCTTAATTTAATAAATGTTTAAAAAAATTTGATTGGTTACTTAAATGAATATACAAAATTTCTAATTGGCTAACATAATAAGTTGGCGGGAAGAGATAGAAGTGTTGAAAACGTTAGAATACCAAAACCAAACTATGAACAATTCAGTTTAGGAAACCTTGATATACAAAATTACTTTGAAAATTAATAGTTCATCTTCACCTCAAAGGGTGCAACATAGTTTGATAGTAGCAATGTCTGTCGAGAAATGTTCAAACTACTTCTGAAATGAGCTTCAGATTTCCTGTTCTAGATGGCCTTCTACAGGGCACTAGTTTTAAATGCACGGGGTGGGTGTACCTCTGGTACATTAATAGTTACATATAACTGCCAAATAAATACTGCCTTTTAAAAAGTATACTTTCATAAGTTCTCACAAATGTCCCCAACTGGTTTTTATACTAAAGCTAATCTTTGTCTCTGAGCCTTGCATTGAGAAAATTAATAAAATAAAGGTATATGTATGAGTTAAAAGAAACACTTGTTCAAAAATATTACATCTTTATTCATTCCATTACAGGTATATACAAACAATTATGAATTACATCATTATCTCAAAAATTATTTAAAATAAATGTGAATTTCAACATCCTCTCAAACATGATTGCCAAGAACAAGGTAGAGTCTACTACAGCAACACAGATATTGGAATACATAGTCAGCATATACAGTAACTAACACATCTTCCCTGAAATTATAATTGTACATTCAAATAGCTAGACTTTTTGTGAAAAGGGGCACAGATATTATATATATATTCTAAAACGGTATGTTTATCAGACCATGTTCACCTCTATGAACCCTACCACAGCATATAGATTTGTACAACATTAAATTGATAAAATTTCTCTAAAAGAAATTGATATTCACAAGAATTTCAGTTAATTCTAAGAAAGAAAGAAAGAAAGAAAGAAAGAAAGAAAGAAAGAAAGAAAGACAGAGAGAACAAAAGAAAGATTCCTTTCTACCATTACAGATCACTTCATTAACCCTGTAATGGCAACGCGGGGTGCTGCTAGACCCCCATGGTCAGTTCTCGAACTACTGCGTTTATGTTTAGTTGACTGAACTGCTAATGCTTTGTCTACCTTCATTCACATGTTCGCTTTACACGTTACTGCATGTGTCTTGAGTGTTCTCTGCCTTGGAAGAAGTAAACAGCTCGTTAAAGTGACGTGGACCCCCCCCACGTTACCGTTTGTGGAACATTTTTGTATACATAATTTTGCATTGCTGTACTATGTTGTGCATTTGTTTGTGGGTAAGTAATATTCCCACTACTAAATAATGAGGTTGTATGCAAACTGTTATGTGTCACTGTTGATATTAGACCTATTGTATTCTTACTATGTGTAGCTTTGTCATTCCTTAGAAGAGAAGTGCCGAAGGAATTTGTTGCGCAAAAAAAGAACACCTAATTCCTCACTATTTGGGTGCTGGAAAAATATGACAGTTGTGTCTTATGCCCCAAAGAAAAAAAAGGCTGTGCTAATGCTGTCAACAATGCACTTGGAAGATGATTGCATAGATTTGTCTACAGGTGGCCACAACAAACCGAATATAACTACCTTTTACAACCTCACCAAGTGTGGTGTGGATGTAATTGACGTGTTAAGCACCTCCGACACAACGTCTAGAAAATGTAAACGCTGGCCATTGGTGATCTTCTTCAGAGTTCTGGGTATTGCGGGAATAAATAGCAATGTAATTTACAACTGTAACATGCCAGATAAGAAGATGAAGCGCAGTAAACTTCTGGTAGAAATATTGGTATCAAACTTGTTGAAGATCAACTCAGAAAAAGAGCACTGAAACCCGAAATACCTAGGCATATCCGCCAGAAAGCAGCCAAGCGAGTGAAGATTGAACTAAGTGATGGTTCACAAGCAGAGCCAGGTCCCAGTGGCAAGTCAAGATGCACTATTTGTCCCAGGAGTACGGACATAAAGACTAGGTCATTCTGCAGTAAGTGTTTACGTTATATGTGTATAAAGCACATTAGAAATGTTTGTGAAACTTGCATTGATGTTGGTGAACACACGACTAGTGAATCTGAATGAGACTTACAATGAAAGGAATTGCAATAGAAATTAATACGATTACAAACTGAATTAACGTAGCAACAGTGATTTGTATATGTCTATTGATGTACCAATAACATACCTTACACTATACTGCAGTTTTGTTCTCTGTTAAACTTCTCTTACTGTTTATTTATGAAAATATAACTTTGCGTTATTTTCAGTAACACAGACAACGGAAAACTGCTGGGGGTCTGAGGACACCCCACGTTACTACTAACGTTACAAAAATCCCCGTTTCCACTCCTGGGTTAAGCACTTCTCTCAAATAAAATGACATTGTTAACGTAAGACTAACAATCATTTCGAGTGAAACAGATTAGTGCAGGAAATCTAAATATAAAATATATTCAGTTACAAAATTAATATTAAGGTTATAACTATGAGGGATCCGTGGTAGAGTGTCAGCCTCCGGATCCCAAGATAGCGGGTTCAAACCCGGCAGAGGTAGTCGGATTTTTGAAGGGCGGAAAAAAGTCCATTCGACACTCCATGTCGTACGATGTCGGCATGTAAAAGATCTCTGGTGATACATTTGGTATTTACCCGACAAAATTAATTAAATCTCAGCCATAGACGCCCAAGAGAGATCCGGTTTACTCTAGGTCCGCTAGATGGCAGACAGAGTAAACCGGAACGTCGAAATTGACGAGCAGACAGCCAGATGGCGTCAATTCGAAATGTCTGCAAACGGTAGCTGAGGCCATACGATTATTATTATTATTAACTATGAGGGCGACTATTAAGAACTATAGGCCTTCGGACTGAGCAGTGGTTGCTTGTTAGGCCAAGACCATAGGTACCCCACCCCTACCCTCACTGTAATTTGGTCTACACATAAGACTGTAGGTCCCATGAGCAATATAAAAAGGTAGAACTATACAGAAACTTGCTCCGAACCTTTGAGATTGTTATATTGGAAAGGGCGGAAATAAAAGATTCCCTAGGATTCACAATTGGATATTACCAGACTGTAAGAGGAAACCTACTCTCCAAAGTTAAAGAGGACATAAGGCTGAATCACACGTGAGTTTACATGGGAAATTTAATAATGCATAGAATAATAATTTACTACTTTAAGTCAGCAACGTCAATTTTTCCAGAAGTTCTTGCTTTTAGTCACAGGAAGGAATCTGTTACAGAACACTATTTATATATTCTCTTTATTTTGCTCCAACTAACTGGTCATTACAACAATCTATGTTTATTTGTCCAACCCTTTTCCTGTTTCTCTACGGGTCGTGTATGAGGTGAGGTAAGATGAATATGTCGTGGCAGGTTTTTATGACCGGATGCCCTTCCTGATGTCAACCTCATCAAAGGAGTTAAGACATTAAATGAATGACGTGATATATGACAATAATAAGGGAGAGGGTGAAACCCAGTGCTGGCATGTAACCTACTCCTGTCGAATAGCACCAAGAGGTCTGCTCAAGGCTTAACGTTCCCATCTGATGGACAAATCACCATCAACAGCATCATATGCCCTCACTCCGTATGAACACTGCGGAGAGGTTTAGAATTTAATCCAGGCTTTTGGCATGCAATCTAGTGATTAGAAATTGTATACCACCATTTCCCCTACCCTGCCAGCCAACATTCTGATGGTGAAATTTGTTTTGACCAACAGGACTCGAACCGGCTAACCTCTGTGTCAGACCATTTAGACTTCAACGCCTTAACGATCATGATACCAAAATAAGTGGTCCGTTATTGGACATTATAAATTTTCCAGCTAACTCATTCCTGGTTGCCAGCGTTTCACCCCAGTGTGCTAAGTTGGGCTCTTCAGCTGGTACATAGCACACCCACCAAGACGCCAGGCAGGCATCAATTTTTGGTAGGCTCCAAGTAGCCTACGCAGTGGCCTCCACGGTATGCACTATAAATTTAATGATTCGGGACAAATATTTCAGGTTCCCTAAATCAACATCTATATTAACAATCATGGCCACCAGGCGGGCGACTACAATAATCTATGATATTTTTTAAAAAGATATTCCAGTCCAAAATTTCAAGGTTTTTTTCAAGACTTAAAAAGAAATTCTGCTCCTGATAAGTCTCCTAAAAAGTACAACTCAAGGAGAAGTGTAATTAGAACTGAAATGATCTGAGGTCTGTGTAGCCAAGGTGGTAAAGGAGTACTTTGTTCACCTGGAAGAATGTAGATTCGATTCCATCAGGAAGATGAGAAATTTAAAAACATGACTTTAATGGCTTTGTCTTCCTTTACTGTAATTATTTGGAAGAGAAGGGGGAAATGTGACCAGAATTGGAAATAACGTAACAATGTACAGGAGTTTGTGGAAAATTCCAGCAGAGAACATCAATTAAGATAGTTTCTGAATTACTGTGGCTTGAAATTGAACCAATCAATGCAGACTCCTCGTCCTCAATAGCTGACTGCACAATAGAGGTAGACTGAATATATGAGAGGACTGTAAATTGAAATAGCACCACTGATTAGAAAAATGACTGGCTTGATGTCATTCTGAGCAGTATTCAAAGATGTTATTTCAAAAGAGTTATTGGCTATCTTTTTGTATGAAATAGTGGTAGAGTGTCGGCCTCCTGATCCCAAGATCACAGATTCAAACTTGGCAGATGCAATCAGATTTTTGAAGGGCAGAAAAAAGTCTCTTCTGCACATCATGTCATTTGATATCGGCATGTACATGATCTCTGGTGACACATCTGGTGTTTACCCAGTAAAATTTATTAAAATTCAGACATAGATCACCCAACAGTGATACAAGTTACTCTGCCATCTGGTAAAGTAAAACAGAGTGTCAAAATTAATGTGCAAGCAGCCAAGATGGCGTTAAATGAATATGCCAGCATGTGGTAGCTGAGGCCATATGATTATTGTTACCAGCCCTTAACAATATTAATTATGAACAGATATGCAAGGGAAAACGACTTGCATATCTTTAATATTAACTTTTAAGGATACTCAATGACCTGCAATGAGAATAAATAAAAATACAATTCAATAAAACAAAAATGCACAATCATTTAAAATGCCAATTATAATAAGTAATATTCAGGAATTCATTAACTGTTCTTAAGCCTATTTCTAAAACTTTATATAAAATAAAGTAGTATATTCCAATAATTCCTATTATAAATATTATACCTAGCTGCAAAATCCAGAGAAGTGCAACTAGGAATAAATGTATTTGCAGAGAATAATCATAACAATAAATGCTGAGAAAAATATTAAAATAAAGTTCATTACAAGAACTGTTGTAGAAACTAATGGCTCACTTGTCCACAGCCAAACAAAAATGTTTACTTCCTTGTATAGTTTTCACAAACACAATTTTCAAGCTGAGTAGGTGATTAAATAATCAGAATAATATATTCCACATGTTCTTCTGCATGAATTGACTGTTCCTATCTGGTTATTAAGCCATATGTATAATTTATTTATGGCAGACAATTATGGCTGTGTTATCTTTGAAAGAGGAGAAATGCAGAACAATGCACATTTATACAAACATTTCCAACAGAACGGAATAGATTTTGAGTGAATGACTACTAGACATTAACCCTAGAGGACAAAAATCATACAACTATATCACTGTTCTCTTGGGACTAGGCAATTAAGATGCTTCAAGGAGAGTTACATAAGCTTCAGGTCACTGTAATTAATAACAAATTTATCAGTAAGAATTTCAAATGATCCTACTTCGAGATCAAATTACATCTGCACTGATGTGTCAAAGTACACTGCGACATGAAACTTGCTACCTCGCTAAATAATAAATAACTGAACATCACACTACCTGGCAGACTCACCATATTTTATATCACAACAGGACTCTTTGGATCCGTACTGTTCTTATTTTTGGCTAATATCATCACAGAACAAAGTCGCTGTAGTAATGTATATATCTGCTGACTTTATCCATATTATATTGGTGTTACTTTATATAATCTTTTATAGTGTGGTTTTTTAATACTGAACAGTTGCAGCAACAATTAAGGAATATCCTAAAACAATCATTAAGAAGAAAGCTTGTAAATATTTGCAACAGTGTAGATTTAATAATTGCAATTATTTAAAACGGGTCTCAGAAAGTAAGGAAATCTTAATAATTTATTTATAATATCGCTGATCCTCTGTGACTCAGATGGCAGCGCGTCAGCCTCTCACCGCTGGATACCGTGGTTCAAATCCCGGTCACTCCATGTGAGATTTGTGCTGGACAAAGCGGAGGCGGGACAGGTTTTTCTCCGGGTACTCCGGTTTTCCCTGTCATCATTCATTCCAGCAACACTCTCCATTATAATTTCATAGTATCTATCAGTCATTCATAAATCACTCTGGGAGTGGCGACCCCATCATATTAATAGCCTACAGTATACTGTATATGCTTCATTCATTACATCCCTGACCTGGTCAAAGACTGGAAAACAGGTTGTAGGTTTTCATTTTCATCGCTGATGAAGAGAACAGCATAGTTTCACAAAACATGTACGATGAATAAATAATTAGACTATGTTTTAATATATATTGACAGAGCGGACCCATTAAACAACTGGTTGTGTTTATTTCTTGATGCATCAAGTTGGTCGTGATATAACCTGTATCTGAAAATTTGTTTGTGAAAATGAGGATTGCAGTACCAGTGACCTAGAAGACAACATTAACAGAAAGCCTCCCAGAAAGCCAAAATGACTACTGAAATTTAATTTAGAGTGGTTACATAAATAATATGCCTTTTTAAGGGAAGGAGAAATGCAGTTTCATGTAAAGTGCAAACTTCTAATGTACAGTTCAGTGTCCATCATGGTGGCGAAAATGATGTTAAGAAGCATTTTATAACAGACTCACATGGACGTTTGGTGAAAAAGGGAGAGTATACTCATAGCAAGAAAATCAATGACTACTTCAGTGCGAACAAAAAAAAAACCTGTAACAAATGCGTAAGATCCTTCTTCTGTTAGTGCTGTTGTTGAAGAAATTAAAAGAGCTAATCTTGCAATTCAAACAGATGCTTCCAATTCTTTTACTTTGCTGCTATTTTGATAGAAATTAGAAGAGCTAATCTAGCAATTCAAACAGATACTTCCAATTCTTTTACTTTGCTGCTATTTTGATAGAAATTTAGGAATATGTACAAAACTGCAAGCATTTTGTTCTCTGGACAATGAAACATCAATGGCATTGCAAACTCTCTTGTTCAGAAAATAGATGAATACCATTTACTGCATCAATATATCTCCTTATATTGTGCTGACAATGCACTGGTTAATTTTGGTAATCACAACAGTGTGTTTACACACCTGCAAAAAAAAAAAAAATGAGAATGACATAATTGTTATTGGATATCCTTGTCATTTTATACACAATTGTGGAAAGTATACATTATCATGTCTGAAATGACACTGATATTATAATAATAATAATAATAATAATAATAATAATAATAATAATAATAATAATAATAATAATAATGTTCATCAATATTATAATATGGTATGTGGCAAAACAAAGGACACTGAAATTATTGTTCATCTACTGTCCACATTTCTCTAGCAACTATGTATTTATTTATTGTATATAATAGTTCAACATATTGTGAATTCAGTTCACTGTTGTGTTGATTTCTGACAGAGTGGGGAATCAGAATGGGCCAAGTTTGCTTTATGTTAAAGAATCGTACAAGGAGCGATTTAATAAGGAGGTACCAAATAACAAAACAATGTCAGTAGTTGTTGACAAGTTCTGTCTCAAGGGATCAGTCTTATGTCAACGAAAGGGCACCAAAAAAGAGTCACCACAAACAAGAATCATTGAAGACTTCTCCGATTGGTGTTACAGTCCCCAAAGCGTAGTCTATGACAAACATCGCTGAAACTTAGTTCGAGCGATAGGTCTTTTCGGCAGATGTTTAAAGAGGTGGGTGGATTTGCATACCGCATTCAAGTTGCTCGGCATCTAACAGAAAGGGATGAGCGAGCCCAATTACAGTATTGCAACTGAGTGTTGTCCATGACATATGAGGATCCTGATTTCTGCAACAAATGGTTTTCAGATTAAGGCCACATTTACTTTGATGGCTACATCAACCGACAAATAACGCGTTTTTTAATAGTTTGTGCAGTCTGATGTTATATAGAAATCACTTACAGTGTGCAGGTTACAATTTGGTGTGGCACGTCTGGTCATGAAATACTGGGCTGTTATTTCATCGTGGATGCTGCACAGAATCCAAAAGCAGTGGGCCAATTAGTCATTATTACCCCATTTGTTCAAAATTTGCCCCATTTTTGTCACAGCAGAAACTTACCCCTTCAACAACAATGGATGCAGTGAGATGGAACTACAGCCCAAACTGCGGGAGAGTCATTTGCCCTTCAGCAACGACCCTTTGGAGATCGCCTAATTTCTCATGGAGCTCCATTCCCATACCCTTCCTGCTCCCCAGATACCTACATATGGGGCTTGAAAGAATCAGTTTTCAAGACAAATGACTCCACTTACAAATATTTCCGAATCATGCAAGATGAAAATGTCATTTTTTTTGTCCTTACAGCAACCTGTGTTCATCAACATGTTAGATAATCTTACCCAAGAAACATTGTAAATAATGTGTGGCACATGATGGTAGACATTTTGGACACATACTGTACCAACACAATCAGGTAACATTTCAGTGTTGTTTGTTTTGCTGCATTCAGTAAAATGCTTTAATGAATTCAATAATTTCTACCAAAAAAGAAACAACAACTCAACTGAACAAATTTTTTAAGTGATTGGACAATGAGTGGTCAGAACTTCTAAGAATGTGCCAACACGATGGACATCACTGGTGCTGCAATAGAGAAACTGAAAAATGTTGAGCCTATTAAGTCATTCTTCTCATCCCAAGACTGCTGATCCAAGATTCTTTTAGGCTTCTTCAGTAATGATGAGTGAAGCTTATTTGGATTTTGAAATGAATGTTGGCAACCATCTCCAGTCTGCTATTTTAAAATAATAATGTTATTTGCTTTACGTCCTACTAACTTATTTACAGCTTTTAGAGACGCCGAGGTCCGGAATTTAATCCTACAGGAGTTCTTTTACGTGCCAGTAAATCTGCCGATGAGACTGACGTAATTGAGCACCTTCTAATACCACTGGACTGAGCCAGGACTGAACCTGCCAAGTTGGGGTCAGAAGGCCACCGTCTCAACCATCTGAGCCACTCAGCCAGTAGAGTCCAATGAAGCTGTCAATATGCAATTAAACTCTTGTTTAGAAGTTTTGCAAAACAACTTAATTAAAAGAAAGGATAACAATTTTATGAATCCCTAGCTAGGCCAGTTATATCCAAGTATTTTATTTTTAATGACAGAGCTATCTGCAATTCCAAAGAGAAGCACAAATGTTTTAAAGCAGGACTATAGATTTCTTTGAAAAGAGATTTAATTTAAAATACAATAAACTGCAAATGTTGATATCTTTTTAGGAACAGTAGAGTAATTACCAAGGACACATTTGTGTTACATTGTTCTCATTTGCGTTCTCCATTCCCAATTCTAATGCTAAATACGAGAGGACTTTCAGCTTACGGAAAAAATTATAATTTCATGTGGCTATTTCTAGCCGGGTGCAGCCCTTGTAAGGCAGACCCTCTGATGAGGGTGGGCAGCATCTGCCATATGTAGGTAACTGTGTGTTATTGTGGTGGAGGATAGTGTTATGTGTGAGTTGCAGGGATGTTGGGAACAGCACAAACACCCAGCCCCTGAGCCACTGGAATTAACCAACAAAGGTTAAAATCCCCGACTCGGCCAGGAATCGAACCCGGGACCCTCTGAACCAAAGGCCAGTACGCTGACCATTCAGCCAACGAGTCGGACAAAATGCATGGTGAAAAGAAAGAAACAGGCTACATATAGAGACTCTAGAAGCAGATTTTTTTGTCAAGACTAATAATGGCATGACATGCAAAGAACTTTATCAGTCTGTATTCAGTACAGAGGGGAAATCATTTCTTCAAGAAAGTCATTCAAGCAACAATTATGATTACACTTGAAGGGAGTGTAAATTTAACAGAATGTTGTTGACTTTATGCAAAATATTACTTTTATGATTTTATATATTCATATTAAATTGTCACATTAACTTAATTATCAGAATTATAAATTATAAAATTAGAAGGATAAGTATTCATTAAAATGATGAAGAAGTAATCCTTAAATTATTATTTATGCACATAAGCTACAGAGTATCAATACAGTACATTATTAAGAAGCTTGTGTTTCGACAGTAGTAAAATGTCCCACTTTGAGACTTTTAAATCGGGCAACCCTAGTCCACTATGTGACTTTCCTATCTTTGACTTGGTTGCAGACGATGTTGGATGTATAGGGTGTTTGATAAGTCACTCCCTATTTTCAAATAACTGTAACTCTAATTATTAGTTGACTACTCTGAACCTTAGTCGTTATACTCACTAGAACTTGAGGTGTTGTTTGACATATCGTCGCTGCCGGGATAAAACCTCCTATGTGAAATATTTTAGCTTAGAACTTTGGCCAGTAAGGTTCTGTCATCTAAGGTTCATTGAAATCTTTTTGGTGTGGCATGATGACTGGCTGAAACTGTTCGACAGTGTACTGTGCATATTGTCAAAGCATTCTCGTTCTTCATAATGTATGTGCTGTGGGTCAGTATATCTCCAGAAATATTATCACATAGGAGGTTCTGTCCCGGCAATGACTTTTTTTTTTTTTTTCCAGGTGAATTATGGCGCATAATTTAAGAGTGGAAGAGAGAGCCAAGATAGCGGCGCAATGTAAGATTTAGGGGTCAGTAGTACGCGTGCAAAGATGAAGGGGGTAAACGTGGTATTCATGTGACGTAAGATGAAAAAGTAATTACAAATTGTAATCGGAAGCAGCTAACAATTGGCAGAAATCAGGAAAATCATCAGCTTCGAGAACAGACATCATTGTTTGTACGGTTCATGATATGTATACCAAGAGTCCACACTCACGAAATTGAACCATTCTAGAAAAGGATCTCTCCTGAAAGAAATGGAAACCACATTAAGTCCAGCAATTGTTTTCTGAAGATTGTGAGCGAAGGATGGAGTTCATTGAAATCTTTTTGGTGTGCGTGATGACTGGCTGAAACTGTTCGACAGTACTGTGATCAGATGAGGTTGTGTTTCATGTTGGCGGTTTTGTGAACAGACATAACTGCCATTATTGGACTAATGATAATCCACACATTTGTGCTGAAAATTCACAGGTATGTCTGAAGGTAACTGTGTGGTGAGAGATTACATCATCTTCCATTGTTGGTCTTTTCTTTCTCTGCACAACAATGAATAGCACAATATTCTTCACTTTATGCAGGATTTTTCACATGACATTCACAAGTGGTTGCATGACCATTTCCCAAGTCGATGGACTGGCAGACGTGGCCTACACGAATGGCTAGCTCACAGTCCAGCTCTCATGCCGTCCAACCTTTTTCCTTTGGGATGGGCAAAGGAAGAAATGTACCGACAGAAACCAACAAAGCAACAATCATCACTGTGCTCACGAATGTTTCACACGACATGTTGAAAGTGACAGTTGCAAATGTACCAGATCAATTACGCAGATGCGCTGCCAATACAAGGGCTTATGTGGACATTTAGCTGGTATCAAACAAAACCTCAAGATTTGATGCATGTAATGAATTAGTTTCAATGTAGTCAATTAATAAAGTAACAGTAATTTGAAAATAGGGAGTGACCTATCAAACACCCTATAGATTTATGCTTTTTATATATTGTTGCATGGTGTATTATCCCATTGCTGCTGTGTTGTATCTTGGACTTCTTTCCAAGGCCTTACATACTGTAGCCCACAGTCAATAGTGTACTTTATTGCTGAATAATGTGCATCAGTAAGGAGCAAAAGTGTTCATGTAAAGAAGGTAAGTGCCCAGATTAAGGACATTATGAGAATAATATTGACCTCTTTACGATCTATTCCTTGGGTTCATGTTCTCTCCAACGTGTCTCCTCTACAACTGGGAAAAAAAAAAAGCAAGAATTTGTGAATGGTACAAATACAGTATAATGACCTAAAAGTTCTCTCAACACTTTGTGCATTCAAGAAGCATTCCAATACACCAGGTTCCTGCCTCAGATTCAGGAAACCATCTTACCCAAACAACTTACAACAAAAACATCAAAAATAGAAGCAATATGAAAGTACAACTGGAAATTATACTATAGCTTAAATCATCGCCATCTTGACAACCCAATGTGCCTACCAAGACATGCTTTTACCCACAGGGACTTGGAATTAACTAAAGCAAATACGAAAAAACAAGCTTGTAGTTCTATGTGACTGATGATATTGTGATCACAGTCATGGGACTTTCAGCTTTACATGGAATCTGAACCGCAAGGACACAACTTTTCATTTCAAAAATTCCACATGCATTGGACAGAACAAAGACTGTAGCCACCTTGGTGAGAACTGAACAACAATGTCACTTGACTATCGTGCCCCCAAAATCAAGTACAATCTGGCCATGGAAAAACAAAGCAACTCATTATAAATGAGGAATATTTGGCTTCCCAATGTATGATTGTAAAGCTCTGGACCAGATGATAATGAGTACTGTTGAAGTGCAGAACTCCCCCAAAAATATGTCTGAAGTTAACAGAAAGGAAATTCTAAAAACTTCCCAGTCAGCTGCAGACCAGCTGAACTCAGATGACGCAGAACTCTAGCTAATGTTTAACCTGAAATATTATTTGTGTATTATAATTTGTAGTGATATCCATATGATAAATATAAAAACTGATGAAGCCTTTGTTGTAGACGGTATGAAAGTTTTCCAGAAACAATATCTACCTCACTTGTTATATGAAACTCTGATTCAATTTCTAGAGGTCAAATATCAAGTAGTGCAGCTGTTCAGGAGTTCTACAAAGCCCTACCTACAGATGATGATGATGATGATGGTGATTATTATTATTATTATTATTATTATTATTATTATTATTATTATTATTATTATTATTATTATTATTGTGGGACAGCTGCAAGTTGGATACCAGATTTGGGTAGATGCCCAGTATCAAACCAAGGATGCGGAGACGGTTTTGTTTGGGTCCGCACTGGTAGATATACTTTAGTGAGCTGTTACTTCACGCCAAATGAGTCAGTATTTGAATTTCAGGCTAAGCTGGACGGCCTAGAGGACGTATTACAAGGTTTTGACAACGGTTTAATCGTGGCTGGTGATTTCAATGCCCAAGCACTAGAATGGGGTATGCCACAGTATGACTCTGGAGGGCGCCGAACTATGGAGATGGCCGCTAGGCTGGGTTTGACAGTCACTAATATTGGAAATGTGCCAAACTTTCGACGACCGGGCTGTAGAGGAACCATACCAGACATGACTTTTGTATCTGAGGACATCATGTCGAATATCAATGACTGGCGGGTAATTGAAGAATACACGGGAAGTGATCACCAGTACATTACTTTTTGTATTCTTCCTGAAACTTCACAGATTAATATTACATCGTATAAACCAACACAGTGGAATATAGAAAGTATGGACAAAGAAAAATTTCTTGCTATCTTAAGAAATGAAATGGATAGTATAACAGAACAAATATGTTGTTATAAAAGGAGCTCACCATGGAGCTTATTCGGAGAGCATGTGATTTTTCTGTGACTCGTAAAACATCACGAAACAAGAAACGTTCAGCGTACTGGTGGACCAAAGATATTGCTGATCAGAGAAGACGTCTGCAACTTAGACGGAAGGCACAGAGAGCACGAGTCACCCAAGAAGACACCTCACTTACAGCTGAGTATAAGTCGGCGAAGGAAGAATTGAGAAATGTTATCAAAAAGAGCAAAGTCGAAAAATGGTGGAAAATGGCTGAAGAAGTGGATGACGATCCATGGGGTTTAGGATACAAGATCGTTATGAAGAAACTTGGAAGTTTCTCGAACCCGATCATGGACTCAAATACAATGAAGGATATTGAGGATACATTATTCCCAGATCATCCTGAGAGGTATGCTGATGATGACTTCATAAATGATGTGCCACTTTTTACACGAGAAGAATTGATGAGAGCAATTAGGTCCCTTAGAAATAAAAAGGACCCAGGACCAGATAGTATTCCAGCAGAGATATTAAAGCTGATAGCAGATTTCTGTCCACAACTACTGCTGAAAATGTACAATAGCTGCCTGCTATCAGGGGTGTTCAGTGTTCGCTGGAAAACAGCTCGGCTAGTTTTAATAAGCAAAGGAAAATCTGGGGGCTATAGGCCTTTATTTATGCTGGATACTGCTGGTAAAGGATTAGAGAAACTTTTGCAGCCAAGAATACTTTCAGCAGTTCAACTAGCTGGGGACCTCTCTGATCGTCAACATGGTTTTCGAGGAGGGCATTCGACAATCGATGCAGTATGGGAAGTGTTAAATACAGCTAAAAGGGCACAAATGGGTAATCATCACTCTCGAAAAGTGACACTCCTTGTGACCCTGGATGTTAAGAACGCTTTCAACTCGATAAGTTGGAATGACATATTGGAAGCGCTTCAAAATACTTTCAAACTACCGGAGTATCTCATGCGCATAATGAGAAATTATTTGAAATATCGTACTCTAGTATATCACACAGAAGATGGGCAGAGAGTGAAACGGCTCACAGCTGGTGCAGCACAAGGATCCATCCTTGACCCAAATCTGTGGAACATAGTGTATGATGGATTGTTGAGGTTAGAGATGCTGATGATATAGCTGTTTTGATAGTTGCTCGAAATTTGGAGTTGGCTCAGTTTAAGCTAAATCAAGTAATGCGACGGGTGAAAGATTGGATGGCGAATCACAGATTACAGCTGGCAGATCATAAAACAGAGATTGTTCTCTTGACAAGAAAAAGGATCACGACCGTCATTCCAATGTATATTGGACAAACAGAAATCGAAACATCTAGAAGTATAAAGTACCTCGGAGTGACACTTGATACCAAACTTACTTTTTGGGATCATATCAAACGGGTGACAGATAAGGCAGTGAAAACAACGACTGCGCTGAGTAGATTAATGAGCAACGTTAAAGGTCCGAAGTCTAGCAAACAATGACTTCTGATGTCAATAGTTCACTCAACACTTCTATATGGTGCCGAAGTCTGGGCTGAAACTCTGAAGTTTGAAAAATACCGGAGAAGGATAGCTGCGGTACAGCGGAGATCAGCTTTGCGTATTACAAGCGCATATCGCACAGTATCCGAACCTGCGGTCCTTACGATAGCAGCGGTAGCACTGATTGATTTACTTGCCTTAGAGAGACAGGAAGTCTGGCGAACTCAAGGAAAGCTCGGAAAGAAGCGCGCCAAGGAACTAGTTTATAGGCAACGAATGGAGCGGTTGCAGCAAAGATGGGAGGAAGACCCTCGAGGAAAATGGACTAAGCGGCTGATACCACGCCTAGCTAATTGGGTTGCCCGAGCTCATGGCGAGGTTAACTTTTACATTACGCAACTATTGATGGGGTACAGATACTTCCGGAAATTTCTACATATAGTAGGTAGAGCGAGCGACTCGGCATGTATTTATTGCAATGATATAGACGATGTATTTCACACATTTTTCGCATGTTATCATTGGTCAACTCAGAGAAGATGTTTATATAGTGAGCAAGGAGAGTTGACGCCAGAAACTATTGTGCAGGTGATACTACGAAACCAAGAATCTTGGGATCAGATAACAGTATATGTAGAAGGCATCCTGCGTCAGAAAAAGAGAGATATGAATGTTCATGAACAGCAGTAAGGAGAAATAAGGAAGAAGAAACTGAGAAATTAACACGACACCACCCTGAAGTAACTTAATGCGGGAGCAGTTCCGGGGCGGAGATATATGTTGTGGGAAAAGGGTGTGTGGGTTTTAGTGAGTAGGAATCTCACACGCTTGTGGAGTGCGGACCCTCACAAGTGTCTAATGAAAGATTTCCCACACTTCGCTCGTAAAAAATATATATATATATATTATTATTATTATTATTATTATTATTATTATTATTATTATTATTATTATTGCTGTCATGATCAAATGAAATCCATTACCAAACTGAAAAAATGTAAAATTTCAGAGTGTGTTTTTACAAAATGTTTACAAAGGTATTAATTGCTGTGCAAAACCATATGCAACAGTGAATCTATTTCATAATATTATTTATATAGTAATTATTATTTATCATTGCACTGTTTCCCAGTATTCTCATAAAAGTGTCTTTAAGATTCAATATTAAACAGATTTTTCTAAAGATGTTTCTTTGATTGTTTTTTCAACCCAAGCCTCTTCACAGTCATCAATAAATGAAACTACACAACATCTGATAGTATGGATTCTAACACACATTAAAACTATCTTCTATTGAACCCTCTAAATCATAATAATTAATTGCAACAGATTTATAAGAACCTAAATGTAGACCTTTTAAGAATAGGACATCCATCTAGATACATCAATTATACTAAATAATGAGGTGGTTGCTCTGGAAAAAAAATATAGCAAAGATGACAATACAACTCACAATTACAACAGAATCTGTTAATACACCCCAACAAAAAGATGAGCTGTATCTTTCCTTCTCGAAACCAAAAAAAAAAAAATTAAACTACTAGTCCCCCAACATCAGTATAGTCTATGGAATGGAATGCATCTTTATCAGTTGTCAAAAAAGCTACTGCGAAAATTCCAGAGAAGCTGCAGAAAGTACAGGAGAAACAAACAAAGTTTATGGAATCAGAGATGCCAGTGTTTAAAAAAAAAAAAAATTACAAACAAGCATGAAAATCTGAGGACTGAGCAAGCATATAGACTAATAACACATATATATGAGAGAGAGAGAGAGAGAGAGAGAGAGAGAGAGAGAGAGAGAGAGAGAGAGAGAGAGAGAGAGAGAGAGAGAGAGAGAGAGAGAGGAGAGAGAGAGAGAGAGAGAGAGAGAGAGAGAGAGAGAGAGAGAGAGAGAGAGAGAGAGAGAGAGAGAGAGAGAGAGGAGAGAGAGAGAGAGAGAGAGAGAGAGAGAGAGAGGAGAGAGAGAGAGAGAGAGAGAGAGAGAGAGAGAGAGAGAGAGAGAGAGAGAGAGAGAGAGAGAGAGAGAGAGAGAGAGAGAGAGAGAGTGTGTGTGTGTGTGTGTGTGTGTGTGTGTGTGTACACAGGTCAGTACAGGGTGTGTCACCCCGAGAAGTAATACATCACTAAATCCTGCAAGGAATGAAGTTAACCCCTTAACTGGGTTTGATGCCTAAAGGTGTCAACAGCTGTTGCACGAGTATTGGGTTTGACGCCTTTAGGCGTTCTTGTAACTCTAAATGTGTTCTTACGTAGGGTTAGCTGCCTATAGGCGTCTGGCTATTTTTAATCACTTCTGACATCTACTGTTGTAACTTAAAACTAATTCCATTCATATTAGATGTTGATTATTGCTGTCCTATTCATTTTTATCTGATCTGACGCCAGTCGGGTAGTTGGCGCCTAGGCGGCAGTCCGACAGCTGTCTCGTGTTGCCTCGTACGGTCCAGGCCAAATTCTTCGTAAAGAATTTGTTTGTGTATATGTACACTGAAATGACTAAATTTGTGAGTTGTTGTTACAATACATTGTTCTGCAAACTCCATTGTCCATGTTCTGATAACTTTTTGTAAATTGGTCTGTGTATCGTGGTAAACTGTTCCGTACGATGTGAACACGGCTTGGTTAGGAAAGACGTTGAATTATCTGAGAACCCGCCGACCAGAAATAGGAATCACTCAAGAAAACGTTGTGTTGTGTGCCTGTCAAACCAGAAGCGACGGGAAACTGTGTACTGCTGTGAGGAATGTGACGTGGCACTTTGTACTTGCCCGTGCTTCCGTATTTACCACACTGTGCATGATTTCTGAATGAGCTATGAACCAGAAAGTATGTAGAACCTATTGATGCATATCTGAAAACTTGAAAACTGTCATCATAATAATGAAAGGAGCACTTTTTATATTCACTTTTGTATGAACACATTGTGTATATATGTATATATTTACGGGTTTACAAGAAAAATGGTAATAGCGTAATGCTATTGAATTTCTGCTATATTACTAATAATTTAAATAAACCAAGTAAAATATATTTTTCTTTTGAGTATTTACATCTGCCGCATGCTACTGTACCATTCCAAAAGTGCACATTGTGCTGAATAATTACCCACTGGCTGGTTGACGTTATGAAACTATTCCCCAGTTAAGGGGTTAATAAGGCTCTGGGTCATGTCCTATGGAATTCTGGCCCATGCCTGCTGTACTGTGAGGGTCCATTCATCCACAGTTCAGGGAGTCTTCCATCGTGTCCCACAAAATGTTCAACAGGGCTTTGGTCCTGGAATCTGGTGGACCGCTGTAAAAGTGTAATGTCGAGGAGAATTTCCACGGTGATGCCTAGTAAAACATCCCATTTGCAAGTCACCATTAGAGGAATAACCACTGGATTGAAAACTCTGTCCACGTACTGTCCAGCAGTCATTGTGCCCTCAACAATCACTAATGCAGCTTTAACAAGAAAATCAATAGCTCCCCGGACTGTAATAGATGGGGTTGGCACTGTGTGCCTCTCGACAATAAGAATTATGCAGCCCCTTTCCCTCGTATGCCATTGAACATGATTTTGATGATCGTAGCAACCAAGACAGAGGCGTGATTCAAGACGAGACTGTGTCATTTGTTGACCCAGAGTGACCATTCCTAACACCAGGACATTGATGTTACAAGATCAATGAAATGCTTGCTGCACTGCAGGCACATGGGATCAAA
The DNA here is from genome assembly GCF_040414725.1 of Anabrus simplex. Taxonomy (NCBI): domain Eukaryota; kingdom Metazoa; phylum Arthropoda; class Insecta; order Orthoptera; family Tettigoniidae; genus Anabrus; species Anabrus simplex. The sequence goes on from NC_090270.1 coordinate 313,250,114, forward strand.
GACCAGCTGCAAGTAAACGATTAACAATGCGTGGTGCCATGGTGCCACAGCAGCTCAAATTTCCACTGCTGTTGCTCAGGGGTCTACCCAGGACATCCTAACACATAATGCAGCATTTCTTCTACACTGTTGTCCATCAGGTTGGTCTTGTCCCAGGTCTCTGAACATGTGTCTTCTCATTTGACCACAGCTGCCATACATGTTGTATTACAGATGCCTTTTAGCCAACACATGCAGCTACAGCCCATGCAGATAATCCACTCTTGTGCAGATCAATTATCCAGGCCTCTATGACCAGTTATGCCAAAACGTTGGTGACAACAAAATGAAAGTCATGCATTTTGCTGATGACATCTGTATATGGGGAGATTCCAAGAAGGAACTTCAGGATCAGATCAATGCATGGGCAGTAACAGCTAAAGGGTATGGCCTAAGATTCAGTCAGGAAAATAGTGAAGTGTTGGTTATCCACAGAAATGGTCAACCTGAAGGTTACATTGAAATAGAGGGTAAACAACTCAAGATGTCCAACAAATTCAAATATATAGAAAGCAAGATATCAGCAACAGGCTCCACTGAAGAGGAACTTACCAGCAGGATTCAAGCTGGAGGAACATTCTATACAGTTGTCCGAGACCTAATATGGAACCCAAAAGTACCATTGAAATGCAAGCGAGCAATTTATCTGACGTTACATGCCAAATTTGACATATGGGAGTGAGACCTGGACCATGAGGAAAAAGGATGACATTCTCAGTTCAATACGGATATAAAATGAAATTCTTAAATTTAAATGAAAAAGGATGAAGCAAGGATTCAGGCAGCTGAAATGAGATTCGTCCGAGCGATGGCTGGCGAAACAAGACAAGATAAAATTCATAATGAGAACATCAGGGACATAGCTCAGGTTGGCAGAATGCAGGATAATATAACTCTGTGTAGACTCAAATGGTATGGTCACATGCGAAGGATGGATCCTGATCGCATACCCAGAAAAATGTATGAACTGCAGTTAAAATATTCAAGACCAAGAGGGCAGTGAAGAATGCGATATACAGAAATGGTGAAAAATGACATTCAGCAATGAGGAGGGGACTGGGACAGCATTGAAGAAGGAGAAAAGTACAAAGACAGAAGTTGGTGGTGGGGCTTCATTCGCCGATCCATCATATAGTTATATCCAAGTTATATCAATATTCATATACAGTTCTTATCAAAGCTGAGCAAATATTAGCAAAGAATGATCAAATATTATATTTAAAATGGTGATACATTTTGACTAATGGATCTTCCTTGCCCAAGATGTCAAAGTTTAATGATTACATACTAAGGTTCCGAACTATTAGGTTATGAAGAGTACAGTGAGTACGTGGCAAATACACATTTATTAACAGAGCAAAAATGGTACAGTACAACCTAGAATTGAATGAGGAATCTGCTCTCTCAAGGGAATAGTCCTGACTCTTGAACTGACAACACATCTTGCTCTTCTACGGGACTGGCATGGATCTGTGTTATTTTCACCACTACAACAGGCAACAGCAAACAAGCTTGCAATTTTGTGAGATTCTTAAAATGTGATCATTACTCCAGACCTACAGTTTTATGTGAAATCCAAACCTGGGGGATATGAATATTTATATCCTACATGCATTAACTGGGATTTGAACTGCAGTTGTCTCAGAAAAACTAATGGCAGAGTCATTCAATTGTCATACTCCCTAAATTAACTTCACATTGATGTTTTCAGCTAGAAGGTCATTTATTGTACGCTTTAACATGTTTAGTACAAAGCTAAAATAAGACAGCAATTGGCCATACGGAAAGAGAAATGGCAAATAAATATTCTTGCAATGAATAAATTGTCCCCAGGAACAATCTAGTTCAGGCTCAACAGACTCCCTAGAGATTTTCATTAGCTCGAGAGAAACAAAACAGGGCAAGCAACTGAGCAATTGAGGGAAAGGCTAGAGAAAAGGTGGGGAGGTGAGTAACTATCTGCAGCAGACTGGAAACAGTCTGAATCTGCAAATACTGAAAACATCAATACCCCCAGACAATAAAGGATCTTCATTTAGAATTCAGTTCAAGATTTTAAAATCTACAAGTGATGGAACCTGAATTTCGAAACTGGCCACACCATAGACAATGCTGACTATGACCTACAATTGGAGCTAATCAACTTGTAGTGTGGTAAGGATCTAAAATCTATATATATAAAATAAGAGTTTTGTCTGTACATTGCTCAGAATTTAAAAAGAATGGTATTTCTATATCAGGGGCTACCTGGCCGAGGCGGTAAAGGCGTGCTCGGCTCGCCCGGAAGGACGTGGATTCGAATCCCCGCCAGGAAGTCGTAAAATTTAAGAAACAAAATTTCCACTTCTGGAGGTGCACATGGCTCTGAGGTTCACTCAGCCTACACCAAAAATGAGTACCAAGTTAATTCCTGGGGGCAAAGACGGCTGGGCATAGAGCTAACCACTCTACCCCATCAAGTGCCGAGGTTATGGATAGTGGAAGCCTTTACCTTCCACCCCCTCCAAAGGCCTTCATGGCCTGTACGGAGGTGACTTTGCTTTGCTTTGCTTTGATATTTCTATATCAGTCGTGTCCACAGTAACAAGCAAATGCACTTTTAATTTTCCGTAATTTCTGTCTATGTATGTACACGCATCACGAGAAAACAGCTCAAGTGAATTTAATGAAAATTGGTATGTAAAGTCGGAAAATGAACCACTACAACCTAGGCTATACATCATTTTATTCACGCTGAGAGAAATGGTAGTTTAGGGGAAGGCCTAAAATTTAATTCTCAAGTATTTATGTTATTCGTGGTCCTATCGATAAATATTGCATAACTAAAGTTATATAGAATTAAATTTCTGATCATTTATGTCTTCTACACTTTTACAGTAACGGCTATAACAGAGATATTCATGAATTTGTATTTTTATTGCTAAGTCCATATCAACGCTGAGCCACGAGAAAATGTGGAAACAGAATTTAATGAAAATCGGTATACAGAGTCGGGGAATAAGAAACTACAGTCCAAGCTATAAATAATTTTATCTACCCTGGATGAAATGGTAGTTTAGGGGAAGGCACCTAAAATTGAATTCCTCAATATATACGTTATTGATCCTATTTAAAAGTACTACATAACAGAATTTATAGAGAATACAATTTCCAATCATTTATGTTTTATACAGTTTTACCGTATCGAATATGATAAGAGTGGTATTTGAGAGATGGAAGAAAACTTAATGTGAAAGCCTACAATGTCAAAAGCTCATAGAGTTGATCAACAATAACATTACGCTGACCACTGTTTGTTGTGATGTTCTTTGTCTCTTATGCTGCCACTCATCTCCAATAGATGGGCTTACTGCTGCGTACCAAGTATAACAGCCTGCCTGAATTTTAGCGGGAAACAGCAGGGGAGTTAACTTCCTTCTCTAGCATAGCATTCCTCTGGTTCATACATTTTCTGATACTGCTGGTACGCAGCACACTGGTTCATCACAGTATTTGAGCTATTCAATCCCTACTCTGACACGCTGATTGGATTGATCAGTTTGCACAATTAACGGAGTAATGGCAGTAGCTAGAATTATAATTTTGGCCTATTCCAAATTATAGCACTACAATTCACAAAATAACTTAAAAAATTCAACCCTGAAATGAGCCGTTTCTTAAGAAAAGCTTCATCCTCTTCATTTTTATTAAATTCTACATTCATTTTATTCCAAATTAGCAGTCAAGAAGGGGTTTCTCCTCTGGAAAAATGTAACTCCAAGTCAGATAGATTTTCCCCCCGCCAGTGTAGTGAATTGAGATTTTTTTGCCCTGGGACTCTCCACTCTTACCCCCCCAATAAAATAAAAGAGCGTTCATGGCTCATGGCTGTCTGCGGCCTGATAATTCAAGCTCTGGAACTTTTGACTGTTACATCGGCAGCATACTACGAGGACGGTTTGAAAAGTTCTCGGAATCACCGCTAGATGTCAGTGCTAGAGCAACGAGGTTCCCGCGCAATAATCACACATCCTTTGTGAGTGAACACGTGGCGCGTCAATGCTCTAGCTGCGGGAGTGTGGTAGTGACGACTCTTTGTTGTTGTTCCCGCGTAGTGATTTGTGACAATGGAAAAAACTGAGATTCGAGCAGTGATTAAATACTTTGTAATGAAAGGTATGATAGCAAAGAAAATTCATGCCGACTTTCAGAACACACTGGGGGACTCTGCTCCTTCATTTTCAACTGTTTCCAAGTGGACCGACGAGTTTAAATTTGGTCGGGAGAGCTTGGATGATGATCTGCGTAGTGGACGGCCAAAAAGTGTAACGACCCCAGAATTTATCGCAAAAGTGCATAAAATGGTCATGGAGGATCGTCGACTGAAAGTGCGGGAGATTGCTGAAGCTGTAGGGATGTCTTCTGAACGAGTATATTATATTTAAACCGAAGAATTGGGTATGAAAAAATTATCCGCAAGATGGGTGCCGTGGCTCTTGACATTGGACAATAAACGCACCAGATTGGAAATGTCCAAAAAACGTCTGGCCCATTTTCAGTGCAACCAACAAGATTTTCTGCGCCGGTTTGTGATTACAGATGAAACTTGGGTCCACTACTATACCCCAGAGACAAAACAGCAGTCAAAGCAGTGGAAACATGCTGATTCACCACCACCAAAGAAAGCAAAGGCAGTGCGTTCGGCCAGAAAGGTCATGGCCTCAGTTTTCTGGGATGCAAAAGTCATTCTGCTGATAGATTATCTTCCTACTGGCCAAACAATTACGGGGCAATACTATGCAAACATCCTAGACCAATTACAGGAAAAGATACGCGAAACAAGGCCTGGTTTGGCAGGAAAAAGGTCATCTTTCATCACGACAACACTCCGCCGCACACAAGTTTTGTTGCCATGGCAAAACTTCATGAACTGAGGTACGAATTGTTGCCACATCCACCTTTTTCACCTGATTTGGCACTATCAGACTTTCATCTATTCCCCAAGCTGAAAATTTTCCTCTGTGGACGGAGATTTTCTACAAGGGAAGAACTGACAGCCGAATTAGAGAGGTATTTTGCAGGCCTGGAGGAATCTCATTTTCGAGATGGGATCAAGGCATTGGAACATCACTGGACCAAATGCATCAGTCTACAAGGAGACTATGTTGAAAAATAAAAGCAGTTCCACTGAGGTAAGATACTTAATTCTAGTACATTCCGAGAACTTTTTTCAAACCACCTATGTACTGTTCGTTAAAAGTGAAAAAATGTGTGGTTTTTCATTTGATCGAGTATTTCATATGATAGCATTGCTTTTAATCGCGACATTCCTGCTGGCGTCAATGTAATGACCTATGTTGATTTCAATTGGGAAAACCACTAATGCAGTCTTTCTGAAGATGTAAAAAGGCAGGTGAAGCTATGCAATTCATTACAATCTTACTCACAACATGTACACTACGTAACCTAGAATTCTGTATACAATGTAGAATTCGGTAGCGAAGCACGTGTACATCAGCTAGTACAGATGTAAGAATAAGAGGAATATATGTGACTTTTACAAATATTCTCCTAAAAAAAATATGTCCCTATTTACAGAGGTTTGCTGCAACGATGTTGAGTGGGTTTGGCTTCACATATGCCTGTGAGCAACTATTTTCAATTTTGAAAGCATGCAAACTAAAGCAGAGAAGCCAGTTGTCAGATTGTAATTTGAAGTGTACTCTGAGACTTAATGTTTCACAAACATCGACTTCACATATTGAAAAACTGGTACAGGGGAAAAAAAAAAAAAAGCCTTCAAAAATTATTATGAAGAACGAACACGAGCAGCCACTGAAATGCAAGAATAATACTTTAAGCTACTGCATATTTTGTTTTATATTAGCTTATTTATATTACTTTTTGTGTGATTTACAGTATTCTTATTGCCAGGGGTTTACCATCACAGAGAGAGAAAATTCAAAACGGATAGCAACCCTGAAGATACTGTCTCATAATTAGTCTTTTCAAACAATATTTAAATCATATCTTGAATTAAAATGTCTGTTATTTATTCACTTCAAAGATTTTCGGCAATCCAAGGATGGAAAGGGGGCCATATCCTTTATTAAGCTACAGCCCGAGCATTTGATTTATAAAATTTAATTGGACTTTTTTTTCCTTATTTACTGCACAATGCACATGTTAAGAATGCTTTAATAAATTATAGTGCACATTTACCTGCATGTTTTCATTACACAATAAAGTAGTTTAAACATATGTTCATGTCATTAAAACATAAAAATGATGTTAAAATAAAATATGTTCTGGGTATGTACAAATTCACATCCATCACTGGATACATTTCGTCCTATCTGCTATCCCTTTACTGCTCCATGACTTCGGTATCATGAACTGAGAGCATGGGTTGTTCCTTCTTTATGACAGAAATAAAAGTTCTAATCCAAAGCACAAGAAAGCATCTGCAGAACAGTGAATCATCTGAAGCTGCAAAATTAATCTACACAGGCTAAGTGGGTGATATCTCTAAATAAGAATGGCATACACAGTTGACTACAGGGTTTGGGTGGATGTTAAGTTGTAACCTAGGTAAGAGAGAGCAATTTTAAACATTTTAATGGAGAGTACTTAGCTTTACCTTCTTTGCTTTGATATTTATAAAAATTTCTAGGTCTCATACATGATAAGGTTTGAAATAATTCATACAGTCTACAGAACTATATTACTTGTCATAGCAAAATGTAAATTACATTCACAATATTTTCTTTTTAGTTAAGACATAAAATTTTAAAATTAAAAGAAATATAGACATGGACAATTTAATAGAGTAAAATGTAACTATCACATTAAAATATATACATCCTTGCCAAAACTGAAAATATTTATCAACATATTTGGATGGTGGTGCGTGGTATATTGTCAATATGAGTCCAACAATATTTTACAGTTGTAAGTAAAGCTAGGATAATTTAACCACAAAAAGCTACAACTGAAACTGTATTTTAGTTCTAAAACAATATGTATGACAAGAAATAGCTTTAAAATTACGATTAACATAAGTAGCAAGTAGAATAAGAAATCTGGTTGCTATAAATGTATAGGCTACTAAAGTTACAACAGTAAATGGACATTCTTTACTCTTGTAATTTGGTCATGTCTATTAAGTAGATTATCAACAAACATATTCTCAGGATCAATCTAAAGGACAAATTTACTTGTTAATCCAATGAAAACCTTTTTCAACATTTGTTGACACCCAGCAATAAATTTGAAGAAGAAAAAAAGTAACATTTAGAGTTGGACAAGATTCTGATGGCACTGTCATTATTGTAAAAAACATGAATTAAATGTAGAAAAACATTGCAATAAGATATAACTTTGAAAACAATGAACAAAAGTAAACAATTTGTAAAGGCATAAAAGGATTTAGCAGCATTGTACTTAATATCACATCTTAACTCTATTGGTGTTAAAATACAATTGATTGAAAACTCTCTACAACAATCCACTAGTAATGAACAAAGAGAGAGAAACTTGACTAGTTTACACATACTATGTACAGCTAATTAAGGCAACTTCTATTATATATTTACAAAACGATACAACTATAAAAACTGCCTTCTTGTACCATTATACAATACACATCAGTGCACACAAACACTCACACCGGGATGGCTTTTCATAAATACTGTAGCTGCAACATTTTCAATGCATGAAAAAGCAAAACTTATATGCACTTTAACTATTATAGAATTTTTTACTGAGCAAGAAAAATAAACTTAAAATAATTACAATCTAACTTTACACATTAATTTCATCCTAGAGACATTATTATATCATTACATTCTTAATGGATCAAACCAAATCAGAAATGACTTACTAAACCTACTTGAATGTTAGGAAAATACCAAGAAAGTACCAAAGACATGAATAGGAAAATATTTATAGTGATGACATTTCAAAGTATACAAGTTACATTAACACCAGAGCTTGAGGCAAGAAGTAGCACACATATTTTACATTTAAGGATGCAAATTTCCTGATGCTATTTCCAATATCTTCCTCAAACAGATCTGTGGAACCAGTACCTTAAAATATTGAAATAGGCAAATAATACAATGGGTGACTATGCCAGGCAAGAATACCAGGGCAACTCACAAATAATATTGATTTCTTTTTTAACTTTTAGAGTTCATTTATGCCATGCTAATTAATTTTCCTTCAATAACTACATAGATTTTATTTTCTTGTAGAATTGGATGTAATTTAATGTCATCATGAACCATTTCTAGTTACGCTGGTGCAGTAAATTGAATTTCAAAGCTTTATATTTTCGGAAGCCAGGGGATCAATTTCCATATTTAATGAGGTTATTAAAAGTATTATGGTAAGATAACTGGTGGTCTCTAATGGTAGATATCCTTACCACAGCTGTCTATTCTTTTTGAGACTATATCTATCATTACCAAGGGAATATCTTCAGAGAAGGAATATATTCTGATAAACTGAGATACAGGCTATCCAACACATGCCGCCCAAACAGCCAAACACCAAAAATCAATGGAATGATTCCTGTAGCTGAGAGACCAAGTGAGGAATATAGCAATATTTGCCAGGCCAGACCTGAAAATCCTGCCCAATGACGTCATTACTAAGAATGATACAGAAATAATCTGTAAAATTTTTAATACTAACAGCATTAAACACGATCAGCCCATTACACATATCTAAGTATGTCAAATGGTCATTCTAAATGATATTAAGTTCTATGACATTAAAAGACACGGATGACCAAAGATAGGAACTGAATACTATGAAAGTATTATTTTCAAATTTCATAGCAAGGGGCCTGCAAGATTTTATTCATTTTAAGGAGATAAGCATTTACGATAATGTTATTTCAACATTTGTAAAGTCATCTGAATTCTTATAAGATTTTTTTCACTGGTGTTCACATTATATATAGTAATTTTAAAGCTTCTTTCAGTTAGGCAAAATTCATCTTCTCACCTTCTCCACACATCTCCTTCTCCAATACAAATCTCCTGGCCTGAGAGACAGAGTCACCGCCTTCAGGGAAGGAATGAAAACAATGAATAGTAGTAGTAGTAGTAGTAGTAGTAGTAGTAGAAGTATTTACACCAAGCAAGCAAACACTGCTCTCAATGAGACTGTATGCATTGTTACAGACTGCCTAAAACCAACATCAATTAATAAACTCCACCAAACAATGGGTGCTGTTCCACCTGAAGTGAGAAGATTGACAGCAACCATGGTGTTAGAACGATAGGTGATAAAGCGACCTGCTTCTAGCTATTTCAAAGCTTGTCCCCATAATGTCACTTAGTTCAGTGGTATCCACTAGATGGCAGTGCGTGATTCCTCCTCCCAGTTCATAATATGTGGATAGCTGAAATGTTACCTGGTGTCAGTGTGGTTTTTACTGTTATTTATACATTTATGATGATGATGATTATAATAATCATAATAATAATAATAATAATAATAATCATAATATCTGGAGCACATGTCAATGGGAATTGTTGATGATGGTGCATCAACAAACCAGGGTGTTTTGAAAGAACTTGGCATAACAGGGAAGGAGTGTTTAAACCATTCCTTTGGAAATCATTAAGCTGATAATAGAAGTACATTCATGTTTTCTGATGTATCTCACCTCTTCAAGTGTATACGAAACAGTCTACATAAAATTAACCAGTTTATTATTGAGGGAAACATTATGAAGTGGTGTCACTCTGAAAGACTGTTTGCTGCTGACATAGTACACGAAACTCTTCTATGTTGTAAACTGACTTAGGCACAAGTGAATCCCTAAATTCCAGGCAAAAAAAGGAGAATAACATTTATATTATGAATATTAAGCAATTCAGCTACCAGTGGATTTATTTTATTCAAGGCGACAACTGAGACATACGCTTTATTTATTTTGAAAATGAACAATGCAACTGAAGAAGGATTAAAATGACTGGATTCATTTCAGAAAAAATCATAAGAACAGGTTCTTAACTAGTAACATTGTAGAGGAAAACCTTAAAATCAACTAAAAATATTTCAAAATGTTTGCTAGAATTGTGCGATATTGAAAACTGTGTTATGTGCAAAATTTAACCGGGATTCTTCAGTAAAGTTTTTCAGAATGATAAGATCACTTGGTTTCCAGAATGACCATTGAACAAATGCCCACATTTTTACAGTTGTGTAACTGCTATCTGTGTACATTCTTTTAAAGTAAGCAAAATTCGGGAATTGTCAAACACTGCAAAATGAAGATAATCCTTATATTACCGACCGGGCTGGTTACGCGGTTCATGGCGTGTACCTGTTAGTTTGTATTCAGGAGATAGCAGATTTGAGCCCCACTTTCGGCAGCTCTGAAGATGGTTTTCACTGCTTTCCCAGAATGGAACAATAATTCAATTTCATTGATTGCAAATGTTAAAAACATTCCAGACCTTTAGGCTATTTCAATTGTGAAGTTACCAGCGTCTTGCCCCAGTGTAGCAGTGGGTTCATCCGTTTACGGTATATTACTTTTGATGACTTTACAACTGATTCTCGAGCTCATAAAGTCTCGCCACCAATAAATAACTTGAAGAGTAAACCGGACAGTCAGCATTTATGGGTCTATGATGTAGTTGAACATGAATACTGTATACCTGAAGCAGTTGAATGTATCATTTTTATGTAACGAGATTTGTCAAGAAAAGCTCTTCAAAATTTTTAGAGTGCCGTGTATGTACAGATGCCCTCTGTCATCCTGCCAAGAGTGCTTTCTCTAATGCAAGTTTATTAAAATTTTAAAGAGAAAAGCTAATACACGCAAATGTGTGTACCAAATTTTTATCTGCAACTGAACCTTTCTAGAAGAGGAATATAGACAGCGCAAGTCGACAATTACAGTAGTGTGTATGAAGAAACGGTGTTCCAACTTCTATATAACTATGTGTTAAACACAAATAGAAAATAATACACAGAATAATTCATTACTATGTATGAGGCAATTTTGCAAACAGAGAAACACTACAGTGGAATTAAGGCCAAAGAAAAGATGGAACTTTCCAGACTGTATGCTCATTAACATAAGGGGCCGATGACCTTAGATGTTAGGCCCCTTTAAACAACAAGCATCATTAACATAAGGTAAGCTGTCCATTATATCATTAAAATATAAGTATTCACTGTCATTTTATGTAACAAACAGCGAAAAATATAATCAAACTTGAGTGGTAACAGTATCTTATTGAGGGTATATGTCATAGCATTGCTCACATCCATAGGCCCACAGTCTGAAGCGCCGCAGCGGCAGTCAAGGGAACTAGGTAACATTAAAGGGACACGGTGACAGCAACAAAAAACAGGAAACTGAACACCCTCCTGACACCCTATGTTTTAATATCAACCTGCCCTCACATGTTTGAGATCAACAGAAAACTTCCAATAAATGACAGAGCAAAGTCTCACCCTTAACTCTACAAAAAACTAATGGCAGAACTGCATCCACAATTATGAACTGTTAAATGCTGAAGAACTTGCGATTTGACAATATCTCACCCATGTAGTATGGACAACTCTGAACAGGTTATGAACTGGAATATCAAGGTGTAAGTTCAATCTGAAAACTTAGGGCTACAACTTAGATGACGGTACCTGTGACTGTGGTGAATTACAGATCCACAAAACCCTACTGGTTGGTCATAATCTCAATGAACTGCTGACGATGGATGATGTACTCACAGCTAATGACGAGTGGTAACAGAAAAGACAGAGCATGTCTGGCTAGGCGATATTAGAAGAAGCCATTTGGGCTGCTGAATATTGAGTCTCCAGTGGTATATAGATGTTTCCATTTCAAATCCTAGTGTTTGATGTTAGTGTTCACAATTCATTTTTGTATCATGTACAGTTTCACTTAATTGAAGGAAGTGGCCATGGCCTTAATTAAGGTACAACCCCAGCACTTGCCTGATGTGAAAACGGGCAACCATGGAAAACCATATTCAGGGCTCCCAACAGTAGGGTTCGAACCCATTATCTCCCGGACAAAAGCTCACAACTGCACACCCCTAACCGCACAGCCAACTTCCCCTAACCGCACAGCCAACTTGCCTGGTGGCTGAAATATCAGATCTGACTGTAGGTATAAAAAGCACATCACTTTATATCTCTTGTAAAGTGATTAGCCAACGTCAGTACGGAATTCAATATGAAGTTTATATACAATAAAAGGCACACCCATCAAAGATGGAGACTTCAAGTAAAACAAGAACCTTGGAGAAAAGGTCGCTGCCTGAGAGTGGTAGTAATGGTGATTATTGTTTTAAGAGGAAGTACAACTAGGCAACCATCCTCTATATAACGCTAATCAGAGGGAAAAAATGGAAGGGATCCGACACTTCGAAAAATGAAGGTAATGGCCAAAGAAACACAAGGGCTGCAAAGGGCGTGAAAATGAAAGACTCCCTAGACCTCGAGTGCTCTAATACCGGTGGGGTCGGAAAATAACAAGAGTTGACCAAGGGAAGTCAGACAGGATAGATGAAAGTGAGGAGCTAGGCACAAGTAAGTGGAAGCAATCCCAGAACTCAGCTAAGGACCCTGTGGTCACCAACCAACACTCCAAAGTTCAGAGCCCCTGGGATACCGTGGGTGTTATTCTGCACCAGCTACACGTATTTCAACTGCAGATGAGCAACTGATCCGTCATACCGGTTAAGTAAGGCAATACATTAAGCGGAGTAGTGAAATGAATGAAGATGTACTGCATTGTTTCTATCGGTCTACAAATGTGGAAGGAGAGGAAAGAGGTTACAGAAAAAGATTTCATCTACACTGTTTCCCCATCTTAGCAACATTGTGACAGAACAAAATCTGGTCAACTGGAAAAGAGCAATTGCAACTAACAACCTTCTCCCAATTACCATACTAACTGCTATTGAGAACGACTTGGTCAAAGAATTATGCAGAAACTACATGGGACTAAAGACACAACATCAGAAAACTCAACCCAGGAGGTTTCGTGATAATGATCCTCCACGGATAAAAAGAATCAAGGCAAAGGTGGAGACCATCAGGGCTAACTTAGAATGTCTCTCAATACAAGAAGGACAACAAAAAATCAAAGAAACTGGTGAAAGAAGTCAATAAAAACACTCAAAATATGGCAGCTAACCACAACAAATTGACCGACATCATAGACCTTAATATTTAGTGACTGGAAAGTGCTTTCTAGTAGACTGCGAAGATAGAGAGAAAGTATGAGAAGGCAGCAGGGAAACGGGATCTTCCAGACCAATGAGAAAACATTCTATTGATCTCTGCTGACAAGAAGGTAAAGGAATAGAAGATCAAGTTTCAAGACAACACAAATTTGAAAATTTCTGGTCAGACATTTGGAAAAATCCTGAGAGCTATCAAAGGGATGCCTGTTGGCTGGATAATGAGAAACTGGGATCTCAGACTATTAATGACATGCCAAGTGTGAGAATAACACTGGAGGACTTGGAAAAGTGCCTCCAGAAACTAGTGAAATGGAAATGAAATAATGAAATGGCATATGGCTTTAAGTGCCAAGAGTCTCCTAGGACAAGTTTGGCTCGCCAGGTGCAGGTCTTTTGATTTGACGCCCATATGCAACCTGTGCTTCGTGATGAAATGATGATGAAGACGATACATACACCCAGCACCTGTGTTCGCGAAATTAACCAATTATGGTTAAAATTCCCGACACTGATGGGAATCGAACCCGGGATCCCTGTGACCAAAAGCCAGCATGCTAATCATATAGCAATGGAGCTGGACAGTGAAATGGAAATCACCATTGAGAACCCAGAGGTGCATCAAACTTCTTACTTTCTGCCTAAGGATGAAGATACCAGTAAACCGTCCAAGTAGAGACCAATCACTTGCCTGCCAACTCTGTTCAAGATATTTACATCCATACTGGCCAACAATATCTACAAACACTGCCTAAATGCTGGAATCTTGACAGAAGAACAAAAAGGCTGCTACATGAACTCCAAGGGTGCTGAGAATAACTGATAATTAACAGTGTGGTAGTTGCCCAACCCACCCCCCACAGGAAGAAAAATCTCCACAGCCCTATGTTGACTATAAAAAAACCTTTGACTCAGTGCCACATGATTACCTCGTGGAAGTCCTCAGAATACACAAAGTATATCTAGCAGTTATTAACTAACTGCAGACAGCAATTTCGAAATGAGCAACATGACTCCGACTTGGACAGCACTTCCAACATCACGAGAGAAATACTCCAAGGTGACTCCCTCAGTCCCTTGTGGTTTTGTCTAGCTCTCAACCCACCAAGCTGAATACTCAATAGCACAGGCTACAGAATCCCTGTTCTCATCTACTCACTTGGTGTCATTAAATGGTCTGAATCAAATTTAGTGGACTTGCAGGTGTTGTTGCAGACTTGGAGAGACAACTGAGGGCATGTCTGACAACAAACAAGATGCTTCATCCTAATTCCACAAATGCAGAAGGCTGTCATTCTGAATATCTGCCACCTTCCTATCACAGCAGTACAGGTTGGGAGAATGCGACAAGTCTGTCTCCTGATCAGTGAACCACCATGGCGAGTGAAATGTGAATAATAATTATCATTATAATTTTAAGCTTTAATTTATCATATTTATTGCCGTTCTAGATTGGAACCACTTTTACCATCAGAAAGCCCTAAATGTAGATCAGTGGTGATTGATTGATTGACTGATTAACTGATTGATTGGAAGAGGGTCTTCTCGGCTCTCAATTTCATTTACTTGCTCAGATGTCCATCTTTAAACTTTGGCTGCTGATACACATGGGTTGGAACTTTAATAGTGGTAAGACTTCTGTGGATGAGAAACAAAACGGAATTAATTACTGTCACTTCTACCATATGGTAGTCTATGTCTAACCTGTTGTTACAAGCTGCTTTACGTTGCACCGACACAGATAGGTCTTATGGCAACAATGGGACAGGGAAGGACTAGGTGTGGAAAGGAAGTGGCCGTGGCCTTAATTAAGGTACAGCCTGATGTGAAAATGGGAAACCACGGAAAACTATCTTCAGGGCTGCCGACAGTGGGGTTCGAACCCACTATCTTCCTAAAACTGGATACTGGCCGCACTTCAGCGACTGTAGCTATCAAGCTCAGTATATGTTTAACATATCTTACAGTAAATGAACTCTCCCTTCTGATGCAATGCGCATGTACTGTAGATAGAAGAAGTCAGTCTTGTGTGAGTTGGTGCTCTAAACTGCTGTGTGTTGTGCATTTGCCACGTTCACGACACAGGAAGAGCAAAGTTGGTTGCAATTCAATGTGCCTGTGGCCACACAGCAAGACAATGAATGTCAAGAAGATCTTTGCAAGGCATGTTGGGAAATGGTACAACAAAACAGAACAATGGTGAGGTGGGTTAGAGCTTTCAGTGTAGGACATGAAAGCATGGCAGATATGAGTCAGCTGAATCACCCTCATGTCTGTCAAGAGGAAATGCAAGCTGTTGTTGCGCTATTAGACACAGGTCGACATCAAATGGTATGTAAGTTAGGTCATGAGATGGGATTATCGCATACGGCTCTGCTGCATATTCTAAAGAAACGCCTGATAATGTAGAAAATTGCATCATAGTGGGCTCCACGCAAGTTGACAGAAGCACAGTGATGGTTACGGTATGATGATGCTTGAACTCACTTGGAGAACTATGTTCTCAAAAGACACACCTTCTTATACTGTGTTATTCTGCTTGATGAGACATGGACCAGATTGTATAAACCTGAACTTCAACACCAATACAATGAGTGGCATCACGGGTCACTATGCAAAACAAATTACGCCAAACCGAAAGTATATGACAGGGTACTGAGGGAAAAGATGTTCGCCATAATGGGGGACTATGATTTTAATAATCTACCCTAATTCCAATCAAAGGCATTTATGTTGACAATTGGGCTGCAGTGAGAATTGATGGTAGAATGAGTTCTTGGTTCAGGGTGCTTACAGGGGTTAGACAAGGTTGTAATCTTTCACCTTTGTTGTTCGTAGTTTACATGGATCATCATTTCAGTTAGGTGGAAATGTAGTAACCAGTCTGTCCTATGCTGACGACTTGGTCTTAATGGCAGATTGTGTTGAAAGCCTGCAGTCTAATATCTTGGAACTTGAAAATAGGTTCAATGAGTACGGTATGAAAATTAGCCTTTTGAAGACTAAACTGCTGTCAGCAGGTAAGAAATTAAAGAGAAATGAATGTCAGATTGGTGATACAAAGCTGGAACAGGTAGATAATTTCAAGTATTTAGGATGTGTGTTCTCCCAGGATGGTAATATAGTAAATGAGATTGAATCAAGATGCAGCAAAGCTAATGCAGTGAGCTCGGCAGTTGCGATCAACAGTATTCTGTAAGAAAGAAGTCAGCTCCTGGACAAAACTATCCATCAGTCGGTTTTCAGACCAACTTTGCTTTACGGGAGTGAAAGCTGGACAGACTCAGTATATCTTATTCATAAGTTAGTTAGAAATAACCGACATGAAAGTAGCGAGAATGATTAATGGTACTTCTATGCATATTAAAACAAGAATGTCAGAAAATGAGACTACTATGGGCACTGCTCCCACTCCAAGACCCTCAAACACTCAACCAGATAAAAGACAGTTGGAGGACACCACAGTTCACCCTCACACCAGTAAAGAGAAGACATAACCCCAAAGAACCCACAATTGAACTGGATTCCAGCATAAAAATTTAAATGACTTGAATTACAGCTCTTACACGCAAGATAGTGTTCCCTTACATATTAGACACCCAGTATGCTAACAAAATTGTATCAACTGTTTTCATTTGCCACTCCATACTTCATTAGGAGTCAAATAACTTCTCTGGGAACCATAAGACTACCCCTCAAAGAAAAGAATTGACAACTGCATCTATGGGAAACACATACAATAACCACTACAGACACCTCACCCTTGACAAAAGTGCAATGACAACTGCAAGGATAACTGATACACTGATAGAAGACAAAAGAGTTACCGGGTGAATTGGTCATGCGGTTAGGGGTATGCAGCTGTGAGCTTGAATCCGAGAGATAGTGGGTTCGAACCCCACTGTCAGCAGCCCTGAAGATGATTTTCCATGGTTTCCCATTTTCACATCAGGCAAATGCTGGGACTCTACATTAATTAAGCCTATGACCATTTCCTTCCCTATACCACTGTCATCAAAAGATCTATCTGTGTCAGTGCGATGTAAAACAAACTGTAAAAACATAAAAAGACAAAAGAGTATAGAGGTCCAGGATTATGATATTCATGGTGTAGCCACCACATATTCATGGAAGGAAGCACATTCCCATCTGAAAAGAGAAGTTCAATTCCATAAAGATCAGGCTCACTAAACACCCCTTTTGGTGTAAGCTACTTGAAAACAGAAAGCAAATATGCTGATAAATGGGCAAATACCTGTAAGCTTGCAATATCCCATTTTCCCTACAGTGATGACCTGTTACAAAATAATAAAGGTAAAAAGGTACCTCTCACTGAAACGTACACTTCAGAGCATGGTGAAGAAAATGTGTTGTCAGGGCTTGCTTTATCATCTCAGAATTCAACTAAGACAATGAGTGTGATGGGGAGGATCTGCCTTGCATTTCCTAAATTTCTCACGAGTAAAGCACGGTTAATTATAAGTCTTCTTCTTCCACTTCTTCAACACCTGTAAGGTCGCAAACTGTGTTTGCATGTGGATTTGGCACTATTTTATGGCCAGATGCCCTTCCTGATGCCTAGTTAAGTATATGAGTATAGGCTAAAAGTTAGAAATATTATTTGAACTCATTCTGTAACTTGTAAAGAACAGCCAGAAATGCTGTTTAGAACTGAACACCTCAAAAAGATAGTGGAGAGTCAGGAAAACAACCATCCACTAAAAAGGCAGATGGATCATTATGAAGTTGTCAACAAATACTTTTATCTTGGATCCCTGATAAATTCTGGGTCATCAGAAGAAGAGGTAAATTGAAGATGCAACCTGACTAAGGTGGCAATTAAAAATCTAAAAATGTAGAAAGAACATCAGATTTCCAAGAACCCAAAAATAGGACTGGTAAACTGTCTAGTATTTTCCATACTAACGTACGGATGTGAGACGTGGTCAATGAGAAAGAAGGAAACAAGTAAGATCGATGCAACTGAAATGTTTTTCTTCAGAAGGATGTTGAGAATTCAAAGGACCAATCACTGCAAAAATAACTCTATTCTAAAAGAGCTTAAAATTGAAAGAAGACTCTCAGCCCAGATTCCGTTCTGTCAACTTCAATAGCTTGTCATCTAAGGCATTACTAAGGGACACAGACTACAAGGAAGAGTTCCAACAAGGTAGATAAGCCAGATTACGAGTACACGTGGAAGAACAATGCATGATCTACAAGTCAATGACACGGAATAGTCGAGAAAAATGATCAGAGAGAGAGAGAGAAATTAAATACTTCAGAGTTAAGTCGTGTTTACATTTCATTAGTATCATTTAGAATAGTGATCAACACTTTAAAAAAACTACAGATTGTTAGACTGTGATGGAATGAAAATGATCAGGAAAAAAGCTGGGAGGTAATCAGCAACAGTTGGGCTCAATGGCTAAATGGTTAGCATGCTGGCCTTTGGACACAGGGACACCGGGTTCGATTCCTGGCAAGGTTGGGATTTTTAAACATCATTGGTTAATTTTGCTGACACAGGGGTTGGGTGTATGTTTTGTCTTCATCATCATTTCATCCTCATCACGACGCGAAGATCGCCTACGGGCGTCAAATCAAAAGACCTGCACCTTGTGAGCCGAACATGTCCCCAAGACACTCCAGCACTAAAAGCCATACGCAAATTCATCGGCAACAAAAAAGGATCTAACATCACATACCAGTTCAAGATACATTCCAGGCTAGTGGACACTAAAATACAAGGATGACTGGCAGAAACTTCTGTGAAGGACCAGGGCACACAAAGCATTCATGCCGATGATGATGATGATAATGACAAACACTGATGAATCAATATGAAACAGATGAGGGATGGAAACAAGGAAAATGCTCTCCATGAAACCAAGTAACGGCCATTCAATCCAATGAAATTTCTGTATCCATGCTATCTTCATAAGGCAATCTGAAGGGTGATCCAAAATAATTACACGATGTTGCTGTGTGTTTCAAACCCCTTTAACTTCTGATGGTCTTAAGAAATGCATCTGCCAAACAATTTCTCTAAAAGAGGTTTCAATATTCTAGTAGATCTACTTAAAAGTCTCTCTTTACCTTTAAACGCATACCAAGGAATGACTCCTGCAACCTTGAGCACAGAAAGCGAGAGCTTAACCAATAACTATACACAACCATTTGTCATCATAATTAGGCTATTCTTTGCAGCATTTACAGTAGTATATCAAAAGTGAAAATGAAAATCCATAGCCTGTTTCCAGTTTCAACCGGGTCAGGAATGGAATGAATGGAGCCCCCATCTAGCGGCGAGGATAGGAGCTGTGCTGTCTGCCGAAGCCTGTCACACTCCTCTGGGGCAATGAAAATAAGAAATGGCGTATGGCTTTTAGTGCTGGGAGTGTCCGAGGACAAGTTTGGCTCGCCAGGTGCAGGTTTTTCTTATTTGACTCCCGTAGGCGACCTGCACATCATGATGAGGATGGCATGATGATGAAGACGACACATACACCCAGCCCCCGTGCCAGCGAAATTAACCAATGATAGTTCAAATTCCCGACCCTACCAGGAATCGGACCCGGGACCCCTACCAGCACGCTAACCATTTAGCCATGGAGCCGGACTCTGAGGCAATGATTAATGACTGACGGATGAAATGGGTCTGGGGCAATGAGTAAATGACTGATGGATGAAATGAAATGATATTCAAGAGTGTTGCTGGAATGAAAAATTGACAAGGAAAACAGGAGTACCCAGAAGAAAAACATGTCCTGCCCTGCTTCGTCCAGCACAAATCTCACATGGAGTGACCGGGATCTGAACTACGGGACGCAGCGGAGAGAGGCCGCCAGAGCCATGGATGCTCTTTATATAAAAAATACTCAGCACAATTGAACTATTGCACTATCGAAATTTCTTGAATTTCTGATGAAAGTTACATGGTTATTAAAATTTCTTCCAAGATAATAAAAAGATACAAGGTGTCCGGGTTAAAGGTATAATAATATAAAATTTAATAACTTCAGAAATAATGGAGATATTTATTGGCGGTTTGTTTCGACAACTAGGATAACTCAAAATGTTTTCTGTGTTCACTTGCGGTGGTACCACATGCGCATAACTGCATTGTTCATGAGAAGCGTGCCAGTAACCATATGGACTCCACAGCAGAAGGTGTTCTGTGTGCTTTCGCTCACGGAGATAAAATCCGTTACACTAGTACAATGTAGATTTCGGCGTATGGACTGTTACCAACTGATGATGTTCCCACTTACGAAACAATCATGAAATGTGACAGGTTTCTTTGAGAATCTGGGACCTTGCTGTCGATGTCGGGCCGCCACGCCAAGCACGCAGTTTCAGATGCTACTGTTGATTTAATCCGTGAGTCCTTCAAGCGGAGCCCTCGTAAGTTAATTCGACAAGCAAGTAGGTAGTTACAGTTACCTCGTTCGACAGTACACGATGTCGTCCACAAAAGGTTGCACCTACAGGTGTACAAACTGCAGCTTCGTCAGAAAATCAAACCTCAGGACAGGCCGCTAAGGAAGGCATTCGCGGAGGCAATTCTGGCAAAAATTGATGGAAACGAGGCATTCCTCGTTTCGGTCTGCTTCTTGGACGAGGCTACGTTCCATATTTCCGGCACAGTAAACAAGCATAATTGCCGCATATGGGGATCTGAACCCCCCCACGTAGAGACAGAGTTGGAACGGGACTCTCCGAAAGTGAATGTGTGATGTGGATTGTTGAAGGACAGGGTTATTGGCCCATTCTTCTTCGCGGAGCCTACAGTTAATGGAACACATCACCTAGACATGTTGGAGCAGTATCTTGTGCCACAACTTCCTCGTGACGTGATCTTTCAGCCAGATGGTGCACCATGCCATTATGCGGAAGTTGTGAATCGTGAGTTCCCAGATCGCTGGATTGGGAGAGGTAGTCCATCAATTGCTTGGCCTCCTAGAAGCCCTGACATTAAGCCAATTGATTTTTTCCTGTGGGGGTTTGTCAAGAATCAAGTGTACCAGACACCAGTTCGTGATCTACCAGATCTGTGTCATCGCATTTATGCAGCTATCGCAAATGCTGCAGAACACTTGGAGAGAAGAGGAATACCGATTAGATGTCTGACGTGCCACTAATGGTGCGCATATCGAAGTTTGTTAGGTATGTAAACAAACATTTTGAGTTACCCTATTTGTAGAAACAAACCACAAGTAAATATCTCCACTACTTCTCAAGTTATCCAATTTTATATTATTATACCTTTAACCCGGACACCTTGTATTAATACAAGGCTTTCAATGAACAACCTTTAAGATTAGTCACAGTCCAAGAGATGACACAAGAACATATGATCTTAGTCCAATACCAAGAAAATGTCTTGGTTTTTCATGGACCATGATTTCTAGTGCCTTTTTTCTTTCTTTCCTTTTCTTATCAGGAAGAACTGAAGAAAATCTCGCTGCTTAAAAGAACTTTCAAAATAAACAGCCACCCTTAAAATTTTGAATATTGTACACAGGGAATAATGTAAAAAAAAAGAACCACACATACACACAAATATTTCCTGTCAGAAATACAAGCCTATCAGAATAAAGAAAAAATTTTTTTTTCTTCCCTCCATTAGTGTACAACTAATGTTCAAAAACTTGACTTTTTGAGATCTCTCATAGGCTTAATTGTCATTTAAAAGGTACTTTTAAAGATCAAAGAATTGTAACAATAAAAATAGAATAAAACAGTTTTCTGGTTTGTTATGCAGTTACAGTAAACATAATAAACCAAAGAGCTAAAACTACACAGAGCTACATTCACTTATGATAAATATTTCAAAAAGATCTGGGGTTTTTTTTCACTACATAAAACTTTACAATAAATAAAATAAATAAATTCATTAATTGCCATTTTTTACTCCCCTACTTGGTAACTTTAACAGCACCTTTACCTGCAGGCTTCTTTAACAAGGCCAATTTGTGCTTCTTACTTTCACAGTGTTGTGAAAACTGTGATTCAGAGTTCAGCGTCAAGTTACATGGTTGGCAGTAAAACTGTCCTGATGGTGTTCGATAAATGGAGTAATCTTTAATACTAGGCTTATTGACTCTTATTACACTAGCAAGAATTGAATCGGAAGGAGTGACTGTAACAGGGACTGTACCTTGGGAAGATTTTGCATTTGCAGCAAGCTTTTCAGCTTTTCTATGCTTGGCGCCTTTGAAATGCATATCCAATTGGTCCTGGGAAGTTGTAGCAACCTGACATAAATCACAGAAAAATCTTCTATTCTTACTCTGTGATTTGGAAGATTCTTCAACAGGATTTGAAGTTGATGGATCCATTTCCAGAAGCCCTAATGGATCGGTACTTTGAGGCATTATAAATGCAGATCCAATCCCAAATCGGCCAGTAGGATCTTTCTCAACATTTGGAACACGCTGCCACTTACCAGTTTCTTTGTTAAAGTACCCAGGCTTAAGAGGTCTGTGTCCATTAAGAACTCTAAGATGATTTCGACCCATGTAATGTTGTTGAGCATGTTGAACTGATGTCAGGGCAAGGTTGCATACCTTACAAAATAAGTCCTCTGGATTTGCAGCCTTCTTGCTAGCTGAGTGGCTGAATTTCAGAGTTGGCATAGGTTGTCCAGTTTCTTTACACCAATTGGTCAAGTATGCATTCACCTTCTTCTCATGCTGCTTTCCAATGTAATGCATTTTTGCTTGTACAGTTGAATTTACTGACACACTACAAAGGTCACATTTCAAAGGTCCAAACATCTTAATAAGCTCCTTTGGAAGACCTGGATCTTTCACTTGCTGCATTAAATCAGCACGTCTTGAATTGTTAGCACCATCCGGACTCCCTGATGGTTTGTTACTTTTAGTTTTTAAAGATTCCCCTTGTATGGATGTCTTCCGACTAGAAGATTCATCTTCAGTTTTCAACTTCTTTATATGAGACAAACTTGGAGAATCAATAGGTCTTTTATATCCACCTGATGGTGACGAAAAAGTTTGTGATCCCGGTTCATTAGCATGGGCACTGTTAGGAGGCTGGAATGAACCTTGTGGCACGAGTCTCAATGAAGCTGGTTCTGGATCTGATTTACAAGGGGGAGTTAGCAGACGTTTATTGTCATTTGATGATGATAGAATTGGAGGGGGTGGTGGGGGAGGTGGAGGTAAAGTCAATGGAGGGGGAGGAGGTGGGAGTAGATCCGACAGATGTTTCCGAGAAAAACGAGCGGCCATGGAGCACTAGCGGCAACAGAGCGCAGTTGAGGTTAAGCTCCTCGGACTCCTAATTCATCGCTGCACACACTTAATTTATGGGGTTCAGGTAATTGTCCTGTAACTTAACGTTTTTTAGAGCTACCTAAATTGGCTGGCAATGTCATTCACTGAAAAGACTTCAGGCTACCGTACCCGCAACTTTCAATCACTAGAGACAATCATTCGACATATTCTGTTTAATGCAAATGACCGCTTTTATTCACGAAAATATTCTGCTAAATGCATACATTTTTCAGAGTTGATATCACTAGTGAAAATAAACATGAAAACTCGACGATCCACAGAACAACGAACAGCGGCAAATATTAGATCCATCCAATAATTTGGAACAGTACAGCCATAACAAAATAACACAGAACATCGCTCAGAAACTTCCGATGCTCTCGGATTTGTTCTTCATTCATGTTATATTTTTGTTTCTCGAGAATATGTCGCTGATATCGATAAAAAATATTAGTTAAAAATAAATGTAAAACCAGACAAATGATACAATAAAACAAAATCATCCACAGAACGTTCAACGTTTTCAAAGTCTCTATAACAATTCAACTCGTTTGAAACAATTAGTCCTCCGGTACTTCTTCTTCACCGACGTTTTTATTTGAACTCTTCTCAGCGCACTACTTCCAGTCACTAGCTTGATTTAAGTACCGGTATTACTAATCAAACTGAAGACCTATCGAAAATTGTAGAATTCAGTGAAACAGTACCACAACACATTGTTGTTGTTGGTAATGATTTTTGGGCTTTTTTATTGAAGTAATTTCGCCCAGTATACAATCCCTTAATTGCCGAATAACACTGATACAAATGAACACTTCAAACCATGAAAAGTCGTTATTATGAAGGAACTCACACCACTATATTCCACTATGTCACTCTCACTGATTACTCCAAAAATATGATGAACCACCCCAACGGAATCAGAAGTATTTGAATACGATCCAATAGACACCACAGAGAATTTTATAACACAATATTTGCTTCATCCAAAAACGTATTTAGGACTTTAATTATATCAGCAGAAGGATTACATAGCAAACAAGAAACACTGGTTGGAAAAACCTGTTTAAGTCGCGTTAGACTACTAATAAGCTTTCCGCGAGGAGCCACATATAGAGGACACTGAAAAAGTAGGTGATTCGCATCTCCATCACTAGAACCACACAAACTGTATGGCTCCTGCGTCAAATGGAACAGAAATTTATATTGAGGCGTAAGGGCATGATTAAACCATAACCTAATGATGTTTCTAATATGCCTTCTGGAATACGATCCTCTCATATACCACGACTTTACCGGGATAGTTGTTTGTATTTGATAATAAAAGGTACCTTTGACTTGAGCTGTCTGCTGCCATTCGTCTCGCCATTCATTACGAGCAAAGTGTTTAATCATAGCTAAATAATCTGACGAAGGAACGATATTATTAGAAAGCGGAACAGGAAGACGAAAAGCTTGTTTTACTAGGAAATCCGCTTGTTCGTTACCCAAAATAGCCATATGTCCGGGCAATCATACTAATGTGATGTAAATACTGGAATTATCAAGCGTATAAAGAAGTATTCTGACGCTATATAGACCAGTTATGAGATACAGCATAGGAGGTCAGGGACTGTAACGCACTCAGCGCATCCGTATATATCGTAACTCGTTTATAATCATGCTGCCGAATAAAGAGTAAAGTTTGTTGGATAGCGAATAATTCCGCGGCAAAAATCGAACAATCAGTAGGTAAACCATACTGCCTCTTGACATTTATAGAGGGTGTACAGAATGCGGTTACAACTTCAGTGGCATTCTTGGCACCGTCTGTGTATATATCTATACTTGGAGGAATACAGGAAGGTTTCAACTTTTTAGCGGGCAAATGATCTGGTTCCTGTGCACGTATGACAGCAGAATAGCTACTACGGATAGGCCAGATTATCTGAGGCCGATAATGAAGAACAGAATACGGTAAAGTGTAGGGTATTAAGGTTACACTTTGCAGTACTGTATCTTGTAACGACTTTAAAGCATCGAAGGCATTATATAAAGCAGGTATCGGTAATCTTCGCAAACCTTGACGCCGGATGGAAGAATACTCATAGAGTAGTTACAATTTCGGGATTCAAGGGTGCCTCGCAAGATAAATTTTTAAAATTAAATATTGCATAGAAAGCATTTTTCTACGAACATGTAAGGGACGATCGCCGGATTCCACCAAACGTGCATTAGTAGGTGTTGCTTTCAGAGCCCCGATACATGTGCGCTGTGCTTTATATTGACATGTATTAAGACTATTTAAATTCGTACCCGCTGCCATTTCAAAGATATGGGCTCCACAAACCAGGAGCGATCTTATCGTGGACTTGTACAGGGATAGCGCCACACGCGGGTTAGCTCCCCAACATATACAGGTGACCGAGTTTAGTATCTGTATATACTGTAGTTATCACTTTTCGAGCGTAAGTAGAGAAAATCCTGCTTCCATGTAAGCTTATGATCTATAAATAATCCTAGGTATTTATGGTGATTAACGATGGGGATTTCATACACATCAAAAGAAATCGGCGAGTGATCATAAGTACGATGCTGTGTGAAGATCATCGCTCGACATTTGGCGGTAGAATGATGAAGTCCATGAGAAACTAACCATGCTATGGCCTCTCTAAGCGTATATGTGATATGCTGTCTACAAAACTGTAAATTCTCGTGCGAATAATAAATCAAAAAATGTCATCTGCGAACGCCTGTATACGAGCATAGCGAAGAATAATTGTTTCAAAATCCTTCACAAATATCGCAAACAGAATGCCGCTTAAGATGTCTCCCTGAGGCAGCCCTGTACTCACCTGACAAGGCGGTATTGTATAATGAGACGATTTTAAAGATAATGTTCGATATATAAGTAGGTGTCTAAGAATGGTAATAATCCCCACAGGCATTTTAAGGGCTGCAAGTTTATCCCATAGGATATACAGAGGTACAGAGTCGTAGGCCCATTGGATATCCAGAAATACTGCAATCGTGCTGTGATTCCTATGACGGGCTAGTAACAAGTCAATGACGAACATATTAAACGCATCATATGAAATTCGTCCTTTGGCGTTAGGCTATAATACTCTAAAACCCATTTATGCCTCCGAAGCAAGATCTTTAAAAATACTTTGCGAACACAGGAACCCAACACTATACCGCGGTAATTGTATGTATCAGAGGGTATTTGCCTATTTTTAAGAATAGGTATAAGAAAAAATTCGTTCCACGTAGGAGGCGTAATAAAACTTCGAAATACACTGACTGACAGAGCAAATGCAACACCAAGAAGGAGTGGTCAGAACTTTATGCCAATTGCAGGGTAGACTGACGTCACTGAGGTATGCTCATGATGTGAAATGCACCGCTGTGCTGCGCACGTAGCGAACGATAAATGGGACACGGCGTTGGCGAATGGCCCACTTCGTACCATGATTTCTCAGCCGACAGTCATTGTAGAACGTGTTGTCGTGTGCCACAGGACACGTGTATAGCTAAGAATGCCAGGCCGCCGTCAACGGAGGCATTTCCAGCAGACAGACGACTTTACGAGGGGTATGGTGATCGGGCTGAGAAGGGCAGGTTGGTCGCTTCGTCAAATCGCAGCCGATACCCATAGGGATGTGTCCACGGTGCAGCGCCTGTGGCGAAGATGGTTGGCGCAGGGACATGTGGCACGTGCGAGGGGTTCAGGCGCAGCCCGAGTGACGTCAGCACGCGAGGATCGGCGCATCCACCGCCAAGCGGTGGCAGCCCCGCACGCCACGCCACGTCAACCGCCATTCTTCAGCATGTGCAAGACACCCTGGCTGTTCCAATATCGACCAGAACAATTTCCCGTCGATTGGTTGAAGGAGGCCTGCACTCCCGGCGTCCGCTCAGAAGACTACCATTGACTCCACAGCATAGACGTGCACGCCTGGCATGGTGCCGGGCTAGAGCGACTTGGATGAGGGAATGGCGGAACGTCGTGTTCTCCGATGAGTCACGCTTCTGTTCTGTCAGTGATAGTCACCGCAGACGAGTGTGGCGTCGGCGTGGAGAAAGGTCAAATCCGGCAGTAACTGTGGAGCGCCCTACCGCTAGACAACGCGGCATCATGGTTTGGGGCGCTATTGCGTATGATTCCACGTCACCTCTAGTGCGTATTCAAGGCACGTTAAATGCCCACCGCTACGTGCAGCATGTGCTGCGGCCGGTGGCACTCCCGTACCTTCAGGGGCTGCCCAATGCTCTGTTTCAGCAGGATAATGCCCGCCCACACACTGCTCGCATCTCCCAACAGGCTCTACGAGGTGTACAGATGCTTCCGTGGCCAGCGTACTCTCCGGATCTCTCACCAATCGAACACGTGTGGGATCTCATTGGACGCCGTTTGCAAACTCTGCCCCAGCCTCGTACGGACGACCAACTGTGGCAAATGGTTGACAGAGAATGGAGAACCATCCGTCAGGACACCATCCGCACTCTTATTGACTCTGTACCTCGACGTGTTTCTGCGTGCATCGCCGCTCGCGGTGGACCTACATCCTACTGAGTCGATGCCGTGCGCATTGTGTAACCTGCATATCGGTTTGAAATAAACATCAATTATTCATCCGTGCCGTCTCTGTTTTTTCCCCAACTTTCATCCCTTTCGAACCACTCCTTCTTGGTGTTGCATTTGCTCTGTCAGTCAGTGTATATCATTATACATCTCTAATAATGCTTTCTTGGCTCGAATCGGTAATAGTTTAAGCATCTGATACGATACATTATCAGGACCTGGAGATGAATTCGAACAAGATTGAAAGACCGCTTCTAATTCCTGGTGTTCGCACGGCTGTAATAACACTGAAAACCGTGTGTCATGCGTTTCTTGTAGAGGGACATAATTAACTACGACATAATTTGGAGTCTCACGGGCAAGAAAATCTGATAATACTTGTCTTGGAATTGTCATAGGAGGGGCGTGTTGCGTAACTCTTGTTAACGCCCGTATAGGACTCCACAAAGTTGTGATAGGAACTTGACGAGTAAGTGAAGAGATGAACTCTCGCCAAGCTACACGACGTTTTTATGGAAAAATTTTCGGGTGTACGCTATATGATGTTTAAGCCAGAAATAATTTTGAGGTGTGGAATGTTGCCTATATTGGTAGAACAAACATTTGCGAGCTTGTATCAACAAATGGCATTATTCGTCCCACCATTTAATTTTCTGAGGTCTCGTATAAGTGGTGGGAGGATTTTATTATGGGATGATGCAAATTTATATAATCTTGTAAAATGTGAAATAATGATTGATAAGTTAACTGGTTATTAGATATTCGTCGCAGTCTATCTTCAAGGTATGTGGTATATAATGGCGGATTAAATTGCCGTAACGAACGCACAGTGTGATCAGCAAGTGATTGCGAAATTGAGGACTTAGGTCTGCCTATACTATATGTAATAACAATGGGAAAATGATCACTTGAGTAAATGTCAGCTAAGGTGCGCCATGTGGTGATAGACACGATACACCGCTTACATAGAGTTAGTACCACTGCGCTGGGAGGAGCAAAGGGCGCAGTAAGACGTGTTGGGGAAACGTCGTTCAATATTGCAAGTGAATGCTTATTAACAGCACTGAGGAAATAATTACCTTTAGGTGTATGCGTACTTCCTCCCCACGCTGTTTGGTGAATAATATAATAACCAAAAATAAAAAGATATGGCTCTGTGGCAAATTGATGAAAAAAATTGATCCCATTGCCTTTCGGTGATGAAAACGTCTGGTGGACAGTAAATATTCACGAGCAGAATATGCTTATAATAAATGCCTATAACATACGTAGAGGGTATTGTCTGAAGATTTGCATTAGGTTTATATGTCATGGAAGAGTGAACCAAAAAGAGAACTCCTCCATATTCTGGTTCTTCATTACGAACAAGAGTATAATTAGGATACGCACGACGCTGTGAAGGGTCAAACGAGGTTTCTTGTAGTGCTATAAAATGCGGTACGGTTTCCGGAATCGGTGTATCTAACTCATGTCTTTTATTCATGATACTCCTAGAGTTCCATTGTGTGATTCTGATCATAGAACCGGATAAAATGGCTAACCTTGCCCCTTAACTGATAAATAATGTTGGGTTACACCCAATAACTGCACCAGTTGTGTTATGATTTGGTAGATACCACTTTGTAGGTGGTCTCTTTGCCGTTGAATAGGAGATATCGGTTGCGTCATCGAGGCGCTACTAGTGGTGGCAGGCAGTGTTGCCAACTCATATTTTCAAGATCCGCTAAATGCTACTAAAAATCCGCTAAAATTGCGCCAAGAAATCCGATCTCAAATAACGAGCAATAAAAATAAGCAATAATAATAATAATAATAATAATAATAATAATAATAATAATAATAATAATAATAATAATAATAATAATAATAATAATAATAATAATAATAATATGGCGTATGGCTTTTAGCACCGGGAGTGTCCGAGGACATGTTCGGCTCGCCAGGTGCAGGTCTTTTGATTTGACTCCCGTAGGTGACCTGCGCTTCGTGATGAAGTGATGATGAAGACGACACATACACCCAGCCCCGTGCCAGCGAAATTAACCAACGATGGTTAAAATTCCCGAACCTGCCGGGAATAGAACCCGGGACCCCTGTGACCAAAGGCCAGCACGCTAACCATTTAGCCATGGAGCCGGACATAATAATAATAATAATAATAATAATAATAATAATAATAATAATAATAATAATAATAATAATAATAATATGGCGTATGGCTTTTAGTGCCGGGAGTGTCCGAGGACATGTTCGGCTCGCCAGGTGCAGGTCTTCAGGGGCGTATTCTCCTTGAATGCAAGGCATTCATTGCATGCGTTATGATAACACAAATCACTGTTCGATTTACGATTTTAGGTTGTTTCAGGTCAAATATTAACGATTTCATCTCTCAGAAGTTCAAAAGGTCCGCGCAACTGTACTAGTTCCGTTGCTTGATTACGTGTGGTGCTGGTGTAGTCTCGCCGTCTACTCCACTCTCGGAAGAAAGAGACAGCAAATGGAGGAGTTAAGGATGTAAGGCATTCAATCTTAAAATTGCATTCAGTGGCAGACGTAGTTCTGAAACCCTCCGAATGATGTCTCTGCAATTGAAAATTGGTCAGAATGTCACCACATACCCGTGCTACCCTCTGCCATCTGGTAGCAACTTGGAGAAAGTCGACATGTTTACAGCGAACGGGACACACAGATTACCCCCCCCCCCCAGCGAGAACCCAACGCGACGAAACTGACCAGTGCCACTGGGGTGACTTACCTCCCGTGCTTGAGTTGTGGCTAACTAGTGAGTTAATTCATTGTGTGTTTTGCTGATTAGTGAGTTCATTCTGTGTGTGCTGTTCCTGTGCTATTCGTCGTTTTCGGTGTTTTATTATATTTTGCGCACATGTGGTATTAACGATGGATGAGTCTAAAACGGATATAATTGTAAGTCAGTTTGAAAAGCCATTTACTGGCAGTTCGTTTGATGAAAAGATTCAAATAGTTAAAGCCGCGAGACCTCTCCCTCGTAAATGGCTTATTCTTCTTCTTATTATTATTATTAATCTGCTTACCCTCCAGGGTTGTCTTTACCCTCGGACTCAGCGAGGGATCCCTCCTCTACCGCCTCAACGGCAGTGTCCTGGAGGTTCAGACTCTGGGTCGGGGGATACAACTGGGGAGGATGACCGGTACCTCTCCCAGGCTGCCTCACTTCCTATGCTGAACAGGGGCCTTGCGGGGGATGGGAAGATTAGAAGGGATAGACAAGGAAGAGGGAAGGAAGCGGCCGTGGCCTGAAGTTAGGTACCATCCCGGCATTTGCCTGGAGGAGAAGTGGGAAACCACGTGTTGCAATGTTTGGGCTGGGTGGACTTGGGACAAACACCCTCATAACCATGTGCAGAGATCTGTATCCTTTATTTACAATCCCATTTATGTGATTACCCAAATGAAGATCTTTCCTTATATTAAGACCTAGGATCTTACAATGATCCCCAAAGGGAACTTTCACCCCATCAACGCAGTAATTAAAACTGAGAGGACTTTTCCTATATGTGAAACTCACACCCTGACTTTTAACCCTGTTTATCATCATACCATTGCCTACTGTCCATCTCACAACATTATCGAGGTCATTTTGCAGTTGCTCACGGAAAACCACTTCGAGGATGGCTGAGGTGGGAATCGAACCCACCTCTACTCAGTTGACCTCCCGAGGCTGAGTGGACCCCGTTCCAGCCCTCGTACCACTTTTCAAATTTCGTGGCAGAGCCGGGAATCGAACCCAGACCTCCGGGAGTGACAGCTAATCACACTAACCACTAGACCACAGAGGCGAACACAAATTTAATTTTAACGGGAAGAAAAAAGAGAAATACGGTGAAACGCCGCTGAATATTTGCGTAACGGGCATAACATCGCTCACCAAACAGCGGCTTCAATACGAATGTCAAAATATCAGATGTGCGAAGGAAAAGATTGGATCGCTGATAATTGGTGAAAGGGCGATTAGACCCAAAGTTATTTATGACCGCAATCTCGATCCTCTTATCGGATACTCTGAGGCACAATTAAAGGAATCGGTAAGAAGTGACAAACTCGATATCAGATTTCTCTGCTTATTTCGTGAATTACTTATTTCGTTTAAGCATATTGTAAGAAATACGTTGTAGAAAATAAGTCAAACAATTGCTCTTGGTCTATCTCTGATCTCATATCTGTTTGCTGTCTTCTGAAATTTTTAATTTTAATGAATTTTTATAGTTTTTCGTATATGAACGTGTTGCAATGAGCGGGCGAGACAGAATAGTAAAGAGAGCTCTAGCGGCGCTTGTCGGAAGTATCTCGAGGACAAGTTAAGTGTGCTGTATTTCCCGGCCTTGTGTATCTCGTAGGCAACGGTAGAGAAAATACGCGACACTTACGGTTTTTTTTTTTTTTTTATATATATAAGCCTTGCTAAAATGGGAGACAATTCGACGGTGGCGCTCCTAGTGACTTGACCTGAAAAATCGCGCTAAATTCAAATATCAATGGAAATTTATATGCGGAAATGGATAAATAAATTACGTCTAAAAAGAAAGTGTTATTGAGATATTAACTTCGAAGTTGCTAAAGCAATTCTGGAAAAATGAATGAAGAATTATTTAAAAGGCTATTATTCAAAGACTGAAATTAGACATATAAACAAAATGTGAAATGGACTGCTGTGAAATGGCTTGATTTTTCATTTATGCATTACTTTTTTAGCTTTAGCATTCCTGCCTGAACTCTTACGGTTGGATCTGTCTTTTTTCTTATTTAAAAACATTGTATCATCACATTAAGACACTTGTCAATAAAAATATCGGCACATTCCTTACACATATGGTGCAATGAATTAACATTTAATAGCTGGACAATTTTCCTCTTAACATGAAGCCTACTAACAGAAAGAAAATCTATAAAATCCCGGCTTTAATCTGAGAAGAGGGATAAAAGAAAGAAAAGTATGGAAATGTTGTCGATAGTGATGCTTTGAGGAATATTTACGTACAATTAGAGTAAAAATGTAACATACTCTTGGCTGTATAGTCGAGGATTTTTAAAGTCACTGGCCTGGAAATGATCTGAACAGATCTTATAATTCTTATATAAGCGTAACGTCCCTTCTTTCTTGTACACCTTATCCAAATCACTTCTGTGACATTTCAAAACCCACAGATCACATCTACAACAACACATTGGTATCGAAGGTTAACTGCTGCACTATACAATAAAATATGCATACCGGTATTACATTTTAAGCCAGTTAAAATATGGGTCGAGCAGGTCAGAAGATTATGAAGTACTATAAAGATCTCAGTCACTGGAAGAATATATATGCAAACACAATATTACTTACATTTTCTTGTCACGGGAGAACCTGAAGAACGACCGCGCATTCTTCTCTACTTCATAGTTACTGCAGCCAAAGGCAGCACATACCTTTCCCCTCATGTTGAGAGGAGATATCAAGGAATGACACACGCTACTATTTAATTATGTTAACTCACTGAAAACGCATAAATAACACCAAAAACTTCACACAAAAATACACGTGCTCTTATGACAGAATCAGTAGTTTTCAGGTCTACTTGCTAGAGAGAGCTCCAATAGCTGTCCCTCGATATCTCGCTCAGTGTCGCGTGTTGTCTCTACTGTATTTGACCACATCCACTTCATACTTTGCCAGGTTGTAAAATGTTATTAGGTCTGGCTTCCCTTTTTACCCGTACTGTCATCTCTTTCATGGATGATATCATAAAAATATTTCTGTACTTTGAATATTGAATTTTCACGACCGCATTGTAATCGAAACAAACTTTCAACGTATTAAGTCGTGTTACGTACATGTAGTTCGTGTTGAAGAGATGTTAAGTACAGAACAAAAATGGCCAGCTGGACACCAGTGGGATCCAAACCCACAACCTCCTGATTTCACGTCGGTTGCTCTACCAATTGAGCTATGGTGGCCTAAGCCATCTTTGTTCTGTTTGAAAGGATCTGAGCTACAGGTCTGGCACTGCTGCTAGCACCTAATACGTTGAAAGTCTGTTTCGATTACAATGCGGTCGTGAAAATTCAATATTCATTGACATGCCCCACAACGGGCGACTTAAACGCACTCTACAGTGTGCTAGCAGCAGTGCCAGACCTGTAGCTCAGATCCTTTCAAACAGAACAAAGATGGCCTAGGCCACCATAGCTCAATTGGTAGAGCAACTGACGCGAAATCGGGAGGTTGTGGGTTCGGATCCCACTGGTATCCGGCTGGCCATTTTTGTTCTGTACTTAACATCTCCTCAACACATACTACATGTACGTAATGACCTAATACGTTGAAAGTCTGTTTCGATTTCTGTACTTGTTTGGAACAAATAATAGGAGCATAGTATTTTCACCAAAAGCAAACGTCCTGTAAACATCCCTTTACCTTGTATTTCCAATCTCCACTAGAATTTTCTACTTATTCTTCTGAATAGCACCGATAACTGTGATATTCTTCTTATTTTCCAGTTCATACACCAAGTCAACAGAGGTAAATCAGTTAACCATGGTTATATTTCTACTTCTACCAGTTCCCATAATTGGCTCCGCTAGCAATTTGACGATACTACCAGGTTTATTCTCTCTACAAAATGGACCTTTGGGCAGTTTTCCTGCATAGATCTTCATATTGACAGTGCAATACATGTGAGCATCAGCCATTGACTTTACTTTAAGGCCATATTTCGCTGGCTTTCTCGGCATGAACTGCCTGAAACTACAGCGCCTGCAGAAGCTCATCAAGATTTCGTCCACAGTTTCATATTCTGAAACACTGAACATCAGTAGCGGCGACTAGGGGGGGGGGGGGGGAAGGGGGGCAGTCGCCCCCCCACTTTTTGGAGAGGGCCGATGACCTTAGATGTTAGGCCCCTTTAAACAACAAGCATCATCATCAACATTTTGGAGAAAATATTACATTTTTATTGCATTTTAACCAGCTAAAACTCGGAATTATAGGATTTATTTAAAAAGCCATTTGTACAAGCCATGTTGTCTTATCAGATAATTCTTTTCATTATTTTCTTTAATCATTACCAACATTTTTAGAAAAAATATGCACAAAATGTTCTTCGTTCCAGCTAACCGACTTGTATTAGCGCCACAGCAAATAGTGGAGACTTTGCCTGTGCATGAGCAAGCGTACCAGGGCTAATCGTTTTTTTGCTAAGACATAGACACTGAGGTACGATTCACCACCTTGCCGCATGCATTCGTCACTCTGGTGGTCTCTTTAATAATGTCTGTTAGTCATTTAGTGTATAGTCAAATACTGAATGGTTTTAATTCTATAATCACGCCTTTTTTAAAAATTGTAATAAATGTGTAATATTGTTCCTTTGGCAAAAGTTTTATTGTACAGTGTTGAATCAAAATCTCAAAAAACTATTATTACCACATTTAAGTTGGTAAACTGTCAATCTTCGCCTCTCTGTCAAAATTCGCTGAGAGAACATAAAAAGCTTACCATTTTGTGTCGTTTATTAGTTTTAATGTATATACCTCCCCCCTTTCCCCCATCTACCGCTATATTCTACAAACCCAGGTACTGTTTGTTATCTGTATATTATTTTGCTCCCGCACTTTTAATTCCCAGTCACCGCTACTGCTGTACATGTCCTGCCAATGCTTCACAAACTCCTGAAAAATATCCTTGATAGTCGCAAGCTTATCTTGTCTCTTCCTCTCGGCCCTAGTTGCTTTGTGATTGAACCGAAGTGCATGTGGTAACAAATAAAAATGTTTATACCTTATCCTAAGGCAAAAATGTTCAGGAGCTTTCCCATCTGTGACCCAGAGATCTTGAGGATTCTGATAAGAAGAGTTCATGACACCTGCTTGGTACAAAAGTCCAAGAAGAGCTTTCACTTCTTCTACACTTGTCTCTAACAAGTCCCTTGGACAAGTAAATCTTCCTTATTTTCTGTAGCTGCACATTTGTGAAATTTATGATACACACTAGCTTTTCACCAGGGAAGAACAACTTCTAGCAGTCCACAATGGTATCAGTATCCTTCCCTGTACTTTTTAGCCCTGGTGGATGAAGAAAAAAGTTCTGTTTTTCCGCTGCCTGTTTCTTGGGGGAGCATGAATTTTCCAAGTAGCCTTATTGTCACGTCCTTTAACTGTGGCCCAGGATATAAATTAAAATCATCTTCATCCACCGAAACTTCACTTGCACTATTGTGGTTGCTTTCTTGTGCAGCTTCATTATTGGAGCAATCCGTCTCAAGACTCATATTTACATGAGATAAATTATCAGTAGTATCTAGCAAGGTGACATACCTGACAAATCCCAAAGCCCCCTGTTTGTATCGCTTTCTTGAACATTCATAATATTAACCAATAAACCAACTAATTATTCAGTTCTAACTAAGAGCAGAGCTTGCTAACAATGTAAGGTGGTTAGTCGCGTGTGAGCATTGCACTCAATCGGGAGACACAGTATTAAATGTGGCAGTTTGCAGGTAATTGTTTCACACTTGATCTCTAATAATGTGGGTGTATTGCTTCATAACACTATAAAGGGAAGGTAAGTGGAGGTTCAGATTTCTAGCCCAGTAACTGTTGATTCCAAAGATATCTGTAAATGAAGGTGACTGTGGCGCTCACCTCACGCCCAACTGCGGGTTGACAGAGTTTGATGAAATCAGCCCTAAAAGGTTTAGATCATAGTTTCTTGCCAGCTAGCCACCTGAACTTCCCATTCCATCACTGCAGATAGGTGTCATAGGCAGCTCAGTGCCATGCTAATGTGCAGGAGTGCTGGTGGCAATTAGTAGAAAGTACAACCGAGCAACCATCCTCTCTTAAAACTAATTAGAGAGAAAATAGAAGAGGTCTAACACTTTGAAGAATAGTACTGGCAAAAGATGTGAAAATGTAAGACTTCTTACGCCTTGCAAAACTAATACCATCAGGGATGAAAGATAATAATGTTATTTGCTTTCTTCTTCTTCTTTTTCTTTTGTTACAGCTTTTTCCCACACCTGTGGGGTCGCGGGCACGAATCGCATCGCACATGTGGATTTGGCCCTGTTTTACGGCCGGATGCACTTCCTGACGCCAGCCCTATATGGAGGGATGTAATCAGTATTGCATGTTTCTGTGGTGGTATCTTGCCTGAATATGATGAGGATTGTGTTGGGACTGGCACATACACCCAGTCTTTGAGTCAGAAGAATTAATCAGAAGTGATTTAAATCCCCGACGCGGCCGGGAATCAAACCCGGGACCCTCAGAACCTAAGGCCAGTACGCTGACCATTCAGCCAACGAGTCGGACAATAATATTATTTGCTTTATGTCCCACTAACTACCTTTTTATGGTTTTCAGAGACACCGAGGTGCTGGAATTTAGTCCTGCAGGAGTTCTTTTATGTGCTAGTAAATCTACTGACATGAGGCTGATGTATTTGAGCACCTTCAAATACCACGGGACTGAGCCAGGATCGAACCTATCAAGTTGGGGTCAGAAGGCCAGCGCCTCAACCATCTGAGCCACTCAGGCTGGCTAAGGGGATGTAAGAACCATGGCCTGCCAAGAAAACTCCTGCCCAGCCAATATTAATATGTTAGTGAACAGTGTAACAACTCCTTAGTTGCAATGCTGGCTTTTTTTTTTACTGGGTCCACTGCCTTTTTTAAATTGTATTTTTTAAAGCAGTTTAACCCTCGACTGGCATTGTGGGGTCTTTAAAGATACCAGTGGCTTTGTACACCCCTGGCGTTCCCTCTGCATTCAATTCTTGCCATCGCCGTTCACTGTAGCTGTCACTTAGTGCACAGTTAACTGCTATCTGGAGTTCTAGCATTTAGTAAATACAGTATTGATTTTCTCAGGAACTTGATTTAAATATTGTGTGGTGCCGTTTACGACCCCACAACAGCGTATGTGTTATGAAGTTTGTCGTGACTTAAAATTTTGTAAGTGTTCATATTTCTTTCGAAGTGCGTGTTTGATACTTTGTCTTCATGTAATCCATGCTATGGCTTCCATATCTCGCCCTGGCATGTCAGTGTGTAATCCTAGGATCGGGACGCACAGATGGCCTCTCGCGATTTTCTTTGCCATCCTCAATATTACTGGAATAAATTCTTTCATTGTACAGGCATCGCTCAAAAACTACATGCCTGTCACTAGCTTTCAGTTTCTGAAAACATTGGACGGACAATTAACTGAACCTTACCTAATGAAAGACTTGTCAATGACGGACTTCCGAAAGAACTGTGAATGGTAGTGGCAAGAAATTTTAATAAGAAAACTGTTCCAAAGGTGCAACCATCCAATCAAAACTAAAAAATGAAATGATGTGCACTGTGTCCTCGCACTGCCGAAAAAAAGACAAATCAGTACTGTGTGAAATGTGACCGTCCAACCTGCCAAACTTGCCGTTCTGTGGTGGTAAGGATTGTGGAAAAGAAGACGTAGTGGGTTTTAAGTGGTTTTGAAAATGACGTAAATGACTGAAATTCAAAAGTTTTATGAGTTTTGTATACTATAATATTTAAATATACCTTTGAATTTGCTTTGGAGCAATGAACATTTAAAATTTGTTTTCATTTAAGTTTAATTCATGGGAGTGCGATTTTCTTTTAAAATCAGTGATGGTAAAACAATTGTGCATTATCTCACAATCTATAATCAGTAAAGATGTTAATTTCTCATTGTAGCTAATGAAAAATGTATAACGAAACATTGTTAGCATGTATTTATTTTTGAAACTGAAAAAAATGTGTTTGTGGTCATCTATTCTATGGAATCGTTTTCGACCCCACCATGCCATTTACATACCAAAGTCTTCACAATGCCAGTTGAGGGTTAACATCGCACTAACATATGGAAGGTATTTCGTGATATAAGGATGGAAAAGGGCTGCAATTGGGAAGGTAGTCGCTGTGGTCTTAATTAAGATATAGCCTAATGTGAAATTGGGAAACCACAATAAACCATCTTCAGGGTTGCCAACAATGGAATCTGAACCAAGGCAAATCTCTCAGTCCACTGCTTTTTAAATTGGACAGATCCTGAGTTTACCTCACAG
This sequence comes from Anabrus simplex, assembly GCF_040414725.1. Taxonomy (NCBI): domain Eukaryota; kingdom Metazoa; phylum Arthropoda; class Insecta; order Orthoptera; family Tettigoniidae; genus Anabrus; species Anabrus simplex. Next base: position 313,289,327 of record NC_090270.1, read on the forward strand.
GGTTAGACAAACTCTGTTTCAGCTGTCAGCCTAGGATTAAAATCCTTGGATGAACTGGGAATCGAACCTAGGGCCTCTGGACAATAGATTGGCACGCTAACTTTATGCCACTGGACAGTCATTAGTCAGAAAGGAGCAGGATCTTTATGCTGAGTTAGTATATAAGTATCTTTAACGTTCTTGATTTCTCTTTTCCCCTTAATCTGACATAAAAAAGTCTGTGTAATTTACTATGTCCTTGTTAACTTCTTACAATAAGAAACTGAATATGGAAGAGGCAGTAAGAAAATAGATGCAATGCTATTATTTAATAAGTATTTAATGAACTACAATAATTTCAACAAACATAAAATAAGTTTTAAAAAAGAACAGTATGTACAAAAATTACAGACATTTATGAGGCAAGATAAAAATATTACACAAAATCTTCATGTGAAAATCAGCATGACGCTTTAGGTAAGAACCTCATGAATGGAAGACAAGCAACAAAGAACAATAGAGTTATGAAATCATTTTCTATTATTTTTATCATCACCAAATGCAAAAACATTATTACAACAAGTAAATATGTATCCTAATAAGGGAAGAGCACATACAAATATTTAAATATATTTTAAAGCATGTATGACTTCTTTAAATCACAAACAATTCTCATTTAAGAAAATCCCATTTTTGTTGTATTCACAAGATGCAATAGCATTCAAAAATTTGAGAGATTTTGTACTGAAAAAGAGTAAGCTCATACTGGAGCCATGATCAGTGATAAAAATACATCGGAAAATCTTTGAAAGTATTTATTTAATAGTGAAAGAAATAGTAATTTTATATACATATAGCACCGACGTTTAGTTATTGTGCTCAAGTGTTACAATTTTGACCAGATTATCGAAATTTTAAGGAGTTGTTATTATTCTTCACAAGGAATAAATTTAAAACAAGTTATATTGGTACCAAAAAATATATGTGATATTTTGGTATTCACAAATGAGTTTTATAGATATTCTGGATATTTTAGAAATATGGTCCATTTCAATGTGGTGTTTTAATTCAGTCCACTCTATTCTTTTTATAAGAATATTTGTATTAAAGCAAATTCTTCCTATTGCTGTTACTGTATGCTCTACTCCAGTATGAACATACTTCACAAAGACAGTAGCTGAAAAATTATTCCAAATTACATGCCACAGAAAATGCTTATATATACCTATGGTAAAGGCACAGCTTATAGTACTTAATACTGTTTATCAGTCAGTAATAATTCATTTGGTGTGAATGGAATGTGTTTAGTTACTGTATTTTATTTTTCAGATCTTTTACGGGGAAAGCAAAGTAAGCTTGCAGTTTTACGAGATTGTTGATATCATGATCATAGCCGCAGGATCTCTCATGTTAGATGAGGTCCGAACCACAAGGATGCGAGTTTTCATTTTAAAAATCCCAAAGTATTGACCACGACCGAGTCATGCGTGCCATAGTGAAAAGCCAACGATGATGTTACTTGGCTATCATGCCCTCATTTATGAAAGAAAAAAAGAAAAAAAGTGCTGAAAGTAAACTCTACTGTTCATGTACAAGATTATATTTCTGTTGTGTTTCATTCTGTCAAGATGATAAGATTTTTTTTTTTTACTGGAACTTAGAAAGCTTTTCAGTCTGTTGAATACACTAGTTTAAAAGATAATACATACCGGTATCACTATAGTTATACAATACTACATTAACTGAGTCGACACGGGAACTTCTCAAAAACACTTATGTGGGATTCACACTGTATCTCTGTATGTATATGTATGACAATGACCATGAATAAAAATGTTTAAAATGAATTGAAAGAACTTTTTTAATAGTGCAAGTGTAGTTAGTGAAATGCTGAAAATACAAATAGACCAAGTCTACTGTCAGTCTTAACAATGTCCTCAGACAAGTAGCCCATTGTCTTACTTTTTCGTAAACCTTTTCAAATAGACCATGTCCATTTGATGTATTTTCCTGGATACCATTAAGTGGTGGAGAGAGACCAAATCCATCCCCTAAAATGATTAGGAATACAGATAGACCATTTCCAAATCATCCTTTTGAAGCAGGTGGAACCTTTGGCAAAAGATAATCCTGTTGACAATATGCAATAGTACATCATTGTCAGAACTGAGAAGAAAAAGAATTCAAAATTTATTGTCATTACTATACAGTCAGAGGATTTCAAAAACATACAGCACGCATGGGCAGTTACTTGTTTATGAACCGGAAGAGGTTCTATTGCACCAACTACATGGCACTGCAAGAGGTCGGTATTCATTCTCTGTCACTCTTTTGTTATTGTGAACAGAGTTGGAAAGTAATCAAGTAACAGTACTTGAATTACTTGTAACACTTTTTTTTGTAATTTTACTGGTATTTTGTGATATCTGAAGACTTCAGAAAAAACTATTTCAGTTTCGTCTTAGTTAATTTATGACTGTAAGGTTCTTCAGTCTGACAAAAATAATTTATGAATAAATACATTTATAAACTACCTGAAAAAAAGAAAACATATGGTCGTCATAAGACATATCTGTGTCGGTGTGATGTAGAGCAAATTATATAAAACAAATGGTAACAGAATTATACCTGAAAAAAGAAACAACTTAATTCAAATATAATGACATGTTTTGCTCTTGAAAGAACACCATCACATTCTATTAAATTTCTATTCTATAAAAATTCTATTAAATCACACTCAAAAATATTCATAAATGTATAAACAATTATGCTTAAATTCTGCTTAACGTCGCACTAACACATCAAAGGTTTTTCGTGATGCAAGGATGAAGAAGGGTTAGGACTGAGAAGGTAGCGACCAAGACCCTAATTAAGATAAAACCCAGCATTTGCCTGGCATGAAAATGGGAAACCACAGAAGACATCTTCTGGGCTGCTGACAGTGAGATTCGAACCCACCATATCCAGAGTGCAACCTCACAGCTTTGCAATTCTAACTGCATGGCCAACTTGCTTAGCAAAGAAAAAATAAGTATAAATATTTCCTTGAGACTGATGTTCTGTGAAGTAATTATACCGACTACTTGTTGAAAAAGTAACCGTATTTACTTGCGTATTAGACTCTTTTTTCTCACTTTTACAGCCAAAAGAAGGTAAAGTGGGGTCAAATATGCGATAACTTCAAATTCTGTGCAGTGAACACGACTCCTAGGCTATAAAGAGCTATAAAATTGTACATGTAAATATATCATGTCGTTCGTTTCATCTCATTCATTTTTCTGATGAGATGACGTAAGAAAGGGAATATGGTCATAAAAATCTTATGAAAATTCATCTCGCTTCATACTCGATCCCGTAAAGAAAACAGATAAGGGTATCATATTATTAAGCACTATTGATACAAAATAACTTAATGGCCAGTCATTTGTCTCTGTCAGTTGAGCAGTAGGCCTACCACACAGTAAACCTGATCACTGCTTTAATTTGAATTATTGTCTCATGCCGTCCGGCTCCATGGCTAAATGGTTAGCATGCTGGCCTTTGGTCACAGGGGTCCCGGGTTTGATTTCTGGCAGGGTAGGGAATTTTAACCATCATTGGTTAATTTTGCTGGCACAGGGACTGGGTGTATGTGTCATCTTTGTCATAATTTCATTCTCATCACAACGCGCAAATAACGGGCGCAAATCAAAAGACATGCACCCGGCAAGCCGAACATGTCCTCGGACACTCCCGGCACTACATATGCCATTTCATTTCATCATCTTGCGTCGCCTACTTCCCTGCTACTGTATCATAATCAATATTATTATTATTATCTGTTAGATATGTTGGTGAGTTAAACAATCGTTATAATTGGATAGTTTTTGTGACATTTTAAACTTACTTCTCTCCAAAAAATACCTATATTGGCCCGAGTTATGGAATATTAAACGATAACTTTGTTAATGATCTAGCCTGCTATATTAAGGGCAACAACCGTGAATATTTCTCAACTAAAGTAAACTTGTTTCCTCATCCCGAGGTGGTGCAGCTCTTTTCAGACGCGCCCCCATTGGAGGGAAGTTACATGTACCATTTTTACCGCATATCAACCTTCCTGTCATTCGTAAATCTCTGGCAATATGGTACCGGGAATCAAACTCAGATTCCCAAAAGTGACAGCTAATTGTGCTAACTATTATGCTGGCGGACATTCTTAACTACAAAACACAGGAATATAGCATGACCGATGCATGCTTGCAATGCGCAGGTCAGACATGAAACTATTCACCTATTTATGCAACGTCATCCGAGCTGCAGTAGGCCTACACTACGGAGATGGACACTTCTTAACTATGAAACACAGATGTACTGCATGACTTCATCACGTTTTCACTGCATGGGTTGTACGGACAAAACTATTCACAAATTTGTGCGATGTCATCAGAGCTGCAATAAGACTTGTACTCACTCTGAAGCCGAATTGTTGTTCTTCTCTGACAAATTCCGTTGGAGGGGTCTTGTATGCAAGATTTATTTTTTTATTTTCTTCATCTTGAAAAGCCGGGGGAGTGGGGGGGGGGGGGGAGAGGTCTAATACACCAGTAAATATGGAGTTCATAAATGAATAAAATATTTCTTATGTAATTGTAATTCAGTTACTTTTTTCCTTGCAGTTCTCCCATCACAGATCATGAAATAATCATGTTCATATCAATAAAATGAGCCAAAATTGTCCAGTTATTAGACAATTCTAAAGATGCATAGGAGAGACCAGGAACCAGAGTAGAAGTGTTATCCAGGAAAGTAGAAGGGGAGGAGAAGGTAGTTATTTTTCACATTGGTACTAACAATGTAAGACAAGCAAGTATAAGTACCAACATAATTGGGAGTGTGTGGTATGTGGTTAATGCAGGATGGGAGAAGTTTAAGGAGGCAGAGATCGTTATCAGTGGGATAGTATGTAGGAGGAATACTGACTAGAAAGTGATTGGTGATTTAAGTGGGACTATGGAATGGGTACATGGGAAACTGAGAATGAGATTTGTAGATCCTAATGGGTTGGTAGTAAATAGGGATCTTCTCTCAGATGGCCTCCATATGAACTGCAGTGGTAAGTATGAGTCAGGAGGTTAGTTTTCGATCCTTGGTAAGTTGCAAAACAACAGTCTTCAACTTAAGAACTACAAAGCTGTTTGGTTAAAGATTTGGTTTTCTAACCCAGTGTAATTACCTATAGGAACTCTCTGCAGTATTTAACAGTATTTAATTTAGCAATGAGTTTAATATCATTGTCATGCTATTTTAATATCTATTATCAGTTAACTCATCTGCTAAACACAAGCCACAGAACATGATCATCACAGCTCAACTGCTTCATGTCTAATATTTTTTCTTCATGCTTTTCATAGTGTAAAAGAAAACTTTTTGCTCATAGCAAAATGTCTATAATACAAGAAAAAATGGTAACATACAGTATCTGGAACAATCATAGTAGTTTATTGTTGAATCAGGCAAGCAGTAGCTTTTGCACAACATGCTGAAATCACTATTCATTCAGCGTGCAGTCACTAAATCATCACCTAAAATAGAAAAAAGGCATTTTTTTTTAGCAAACCTATGATACTAACGAGGGAAGTATTTGTATTCAAATGCTCTGAACTGAATGAAAATTGGTAGGGTAGCTCAATTATGATTGCTGAAAACAGCTGTAGGGTTCTTGTCTGTGTTGAATTACACATCTGATCAAACATGTAACTTCAAGTAGTTGTAGTTAGTAACATTATGCTATGAAGTTTGGTTGCAATGTTGAAGATTGTGTGTACAGTGATGTTGCTATTGTCAAATGTGCTCATTATCACAATGAACTGAAATTTTTTTAATTTTCCAAAGATAATTGTATGCTATCCTATCAAATGCTTTGCTGAGGTCAATGCTAGCAAGTGCTCCTGAAGCACTGTCACACATTGAATGACAGATGATTACATCTCGAATTGCCAGTAGATTATGCAATATGTTTTTCCCAGTATAGTGCAAACCTGCCCACTTCACTGAAAAGCACCATCTTCATTTTTATATTGACTGAAGATGTATGGAGACACTCATCCATATCAGTATTAATTTAATTTAATGTTATTGGTTTTATGTCCCATTAACTACTTTTATGATTTTCAGAGATGCCGAGGTGCCAGAATTTTGTCCCAGGGGAGTTCTTTTACATGCCAGTAAATCTTCAGACACGAGGCTGACATATTTGAGCACCCTCAAATACCACCGGACTGAGCCAGTATTGAACTTGCCATCTTGGGCTCAGAAAGCCAGCGCCTTCTTAACCGTATGAGCCACTCAGCCCGGCATATCAATTCTATCAATACTTCAGTACACACAAGGAAGTAATAGCCTTTTATGAATTACACTTGTAATGATAATACATTGCTCAAAAAAGAAATTTGGTCACATCTTTAGATGTTCCTAACTACATTACAGGAATGCATAGTGGGTTGGGAATTGGACTATTACAGCAACAACATATCCTGTTTACTAAGAGAGCTCCACTGTCATCTGGATGTTTGGAAGGTGTCAACATCAGTTGAAATAAGAGTGCCTCAATTCAAAGAGTGTGTGGAGGGTGGTCTGTGAGAAGTGTAGTGTTTACAAGTCATGGGTGATCGTGGACTGAGGTAGTCAATGGGAAAAGGAGTTTTTATCAAATGAAGCCACTCGTGTACTTACACTGCTTCAAGAAGGCTACACAAATATCCCTTCACAAAAGAAACAGTTGAGGTTTGACCTTATTCAATACGTTTCAAATCTTTCAAACTTTAAACCTTTCAAGGAATGTTTGTATGATACGAGAGTAATCCCAAAAATAAGGTCTCCTAGTTTTTTCTAAATACAGAACTCTGATCATGTGGCTGTTGGTCACAATATACTGAAGAGTGTTTCCCGTGCTCGCATATAAATATCTGCACACCACACTGAGGCACTCAGCCTTGGCAGCCGTTGAGAATGGAGCTCCCGTTAGATGTTACCGCCAAGTGCAAAGTGCGCACAGTTATTTGGTTTTTGAACGCAAAAGGTACTGAATCGATTGAAAACCATCGCCAATTGACGGAAGTGTACGGTGAGTCGTGCATGGATGTCAAAAATGTTCGTAAGCCGTGTAGAGAGTTTGCAGCAGGTCGGACTGAAATTCACAATGAACGAACAAAGGAGCAGGAGGCCATCAATTTCCGTTGAGACAGTTGTGAAGGTTGAACAAATCATGCATGAAGATTGGCGGATCACCCTGGATGATCTCTGCACTTTGGTTCCTGAGGTTTCCCGAAGCGCCGCTCACAACTTCCTGAACAGCATGGCGGTGAGCTGGTATGACATGGGCATACGTAAACAGTCACAGCGTCTACAAAAATGCATCGACCAAAATGGTGATTATGTAGAAAAATCGCTAAATGTTCAAGCTATAAAATGATGTAAACCACTGTAGAAATAAACAGGTCTATGTATTTATAAAAAAATAGGAGACCTTTTTTTGGGATTACCTTCGCATGCAAAGCCAATACAGAACAAAAAGCATGAGATTCATAAATTGCAGTCAAGAAGGCTACTCACAGATGTATGTTGCCAGAATGCTAGGGGTTGTTCAGAATACAATTCTGTATATGTGGGAGACTGGAAATGTTGCCACGTGCCCTGACATGGGCCACCAAAGGAAAACAGCCGCACGGCATCTGGTTCCATGGCTAAATTGTTAGCATGCTGGCCTATGGTCCAGGGGTTCTTAGGGTTCGATTCCCAGTTGGGTAAGGGTTTTTAACCTTCATTGGTTAACTCCTATAGTACAATTTACAAACTTCATCATGTAGATCCGTATTGATACAGTTAAAACTTAGAAACAATGTTAGGTTTTGGTCCACCCAATCAATACACATTACTTTACAAGTGAACTATTTAATTAAAAACATATTAAAAATATTAGGGACATGTTTTGTCTCTATTTGAGACTTCATCAGCCATAAAATCATGTGGTAGATTACAAAACTCGAATCAGAAACTGAAAAAATGTAAAGAAATGGAAGAATCCAATGTCTTTTTAAGGACTATTTGGGAAATGCGTAAGACATAAATATATATACATTATTTACACAAATCGACCTCAATTCTTGCAAAAACGTTTGTCTTCAATGTATAAAATTAAATTAACTTGAAATAGACAAGCCTGCCATAATGTCTTGTACAGAATCAATACGGACAGCAACAATGGGCACTGATTCCATACGAGATGTTATGGCAGGCTTATCCATTTCAAGTTAATTTCATTTTTTACATTGAAGACAAAAGTTTTTGCAAGAATTGAGGTCAATTTGTGTAAATAATGTATATATATTTACATGTCTTAATATTTCCCAAATAGTCCATAAAAAGACATTGGGTTCTTCCATTTCTTTACATTTTTTCAGTTTCTGATTTGAGTTTTGTAATCTACCAGGTGATTTTATGGCTGATGAAGTCTCAAATAGAGACGAAACATGTCTCTAATATTTTTAATATGTTTTGGATTAAATAGTTCACTTATAAAGTGATGTGTATTGATTGGGTGAACCAAAACCTAACAGTTTCTAAGTTTAACTCCTATAGTTCAGGGCTGGGTGTGTGTGCTGTCTTCGTCATTAGAAATCATCATATGGGAGGGCCCCGTCCTCATAGATGCACAGATCGCCTATACGGCGTCAACTCGAAAGACCTGTACCAGGTCTCTTCGGAGACCACACACCATGATTATTATTATTATTATTATTAACCCCACAGCAGGATTATTTTGTGCATGTACAAGCTCTCTAAAACCACCAAGTTATTACACCAGGCTTTTAGAGTATGAATCAGGCTTTGAGAGGCCAATTTAAGATCCCAATGACCTGCTCAAGTACCTACACTGGACAGACGACATCGTGGCACGAGACTGCACTTTGCTAGAGATCATCTGCACTGGCAGCAGACACTTGCGTCTTGTACTGTTTTCAGTGTTTTAAAGTGTTGTTGTAACATTGTCAATTGGAAGTTTAGTGTTCATAATCTGAAAAAAAAAATTTAGAATCAAAACTTAGTATTTTATCCAGGTAAATTATTAACCCAACAGAATTTTAAGATGTATGTGCAAATACATCAAATTACATGGACTTTAAAATTAATGAGTGTAAATAGTTGTAGACATACTATATGTAACATATTAGATTAAGTTACATGTGTACACATGTTATATCTTCCACAAACAATGTGTCTACGCTGAAGATGACCTAAAGGAAAGGTCAAAACTAGTCCCGATGTATAATAAACAATAATAATAGTATTAAGTGGACCTGCCCATCCTGTTGAAAGAACTGTAGTCAATCATCAATATGGAGCAGTAAAATAAAATTAATTTTATATAATATTGTGCTGTTCTCGGTTGAATCCCGTTTCACATTATATCATTCAGATAGCTGTCTGCAAGTCTGGAGAAGACTTGGGGGAGTTATTTCATCTCACAGCTGTACATTCTACCATTGCTTATGAAGATGGGTCAGTTGTGGTGTGGCCAGCCATAAGTCTCTACACAAAAACCGATCTCCTGATCACTCACAATGGATCTTTTACTGTTTGATGGTAAATTGACGACATCTTAGTGCCACATGCACCACGTGCAATGAATGAAGTGGCCATCAAGAAGTCCTGACCTGAATCCCATTGAACAAATCTGAGACCAACTACAGCAATGCATCCAAGCATGAAATCCCATTAACCTGACTAACTCAAACACTACAAGACCTTGAAGATGCCTTGTTCAAAGAGTGGGGAAGTCTGCCTAAACTCAACACTTTGCACCTTGTTAGAAGAATGAAAAGACATTGTGAAGTTGTTATCTATACAGAAGGGTGACAATCCTCCTTATTAAGATTCTTAATTACCACGCAGCCATTTTGGTTTATGCCACATTGGGTAATGATGTCATGTATCGAGTCTCCAAAGAACGCTTCTCATTTCAATTCTTAATTTTTGCAAAGAAGAAGAGGTTTTTTTTTTTTGCTGCATGTCTGTTTTGATTCCTGTATATATGTGTATCACAAAGGTACACAAAATTTCATTTTTGGGCAGTGTATAATTGAGGAGTTGGATGCAATAACAGCATAAGTAGACTTACGTTATTTTGAGAAACAGAAGCTTGAAGTTTATAAATGTTCTGAGTTAAAAGTAATATTAGGAATCAACCTGAATTTCATTTAAGGACATTTAAAAGATCCAGGAAATGTATTTCCCACAGAATTTTATTGATCTGTTAGCTAATAAGAAAGACAGAGTTATTTAAAATTTCATTTTATACGCTGTTATTGCATGAAGAGCAGGAATATTATATTTTGCCATACACCAGTCATGATCAGGGAGTTAGGGAAGCATGATTGCCCACTATAGAGGAACAAAAGTGTCAGTTTATCCCACCTCAGTTCTCCAAAATTTCTAAACTTACTAAAATTAAGAACACATTCCTAAAAAAAAAACCAAAAATTTGTCAACTAAGAAAGGTAAAACCATTAAGTTTATTCTTTATTCAATATTCACCTTTTTTGTTCTTTTTGCATAAAGGGTCAAGATAATTTTGTTACAGTGCTCTCTCCAACTATGGTATTAGGCAATGGTAATTGCCCCCCTCCCTTCCCCAACAAATAGTTGAAATGTTATAAAATTAGTAACATTCTTTTCTGAACAACTTTTATTCCTATTTTCATTTACAAAATGATTCTCTAAACCTAAAAGAAAAGGAACAAAAAACAGATCACAAAGTATATAATTGGGATTTAGACATTGTGTATCTTACTTGTTTGAAATACTCAAATGCATCATTGATCAAAATCAGGATGATTCATCTTCACATGCTGCATTAGCAGACTCTAGGGAATCATTACACACAGACATGACTTTCACATACCACTCAACATTTTCAGTTTATAAGTATTTCATTAGTGAAATAACATCAACCCTTTTGTCTGCTTTTACACCACACTTTTTTACATCATGTAGCCTCAAATCATTAAAACTGAGAAAGCTATCATTCCTCTTTAAGAAGGTAAATGGCACATAGTTAGGAGTTTAGGACTGTGACTCTGATACAACACCATTATGGTAATAAATTCACACAAACTTCTGTATCATAAATCTGTTCCTTTTAGCAGGGGGCATTCTTAGAAACATAGGTCAAAGTGCAGATACCCAGTCTTTTATTAAATGTGACGCCACAAAACCTTCTCTTCCACTCGCTGACATCTTCTCCAGCCAGAGAACTGGCGGCAGCTGAACATGCCACTCGTGAAGCATGTCTCATGCAATAACAGCGTAGCGAATGGTACCAGTTTTAGTGAGCTCCTGACCTCTAGCGACATCCTAGCGAACTAAGACCTAGACTGGGACTTACGCTGTTATTGCATCTAGCTCCTCAATTAATTTCTATAGGTATTTTTTTGGTCATTTACTATGTTACAACCAAACATCATAACATAATATGCACTATACCTTTCGGTACACCATGGTATAATAAAAAGAACAAAAATCTTGCCTTTGGAGCAAGTCTTAGCTTGCGACTAGATTTGCAGCTTTATAGCCTCGTCTTCAGACAAGGAACGATGAGCAATTGTTGCTATTCATTGACATCTTCATCCTGGAACATCAGCATGGTGTTTGCTAGCACTGTCTGATGCTTTTGTTGGTTCTTTGCAATATTAAGAGACAGTATTGTAATTGTGCTCTGTCTTGAGTGATTCTATTCCCTTGGTGGTTTTTTTTTTAATGCTATTTGTTCGGGGCGTCGACCTATAGAGATCTTTTGCCCCTACTTGCACCATGTGATATGAATCTGCATGTAATTGGAATGGAGGAAGTGTAGAGTGTTGAATGTGAGGAAAGGAACGTTAAGGATGACACAAACACCCAGTCCCCAAGCCAGGGATATTAATCATTTACTACTAAAAAACCCTGACCCAGCTGGGAATCAAACCCGGGGCCGCTGGGTGACAGGCAGACACGCTGCCCCTACATCGCGAGGCCGGACTCCCTTGGTGTTAGAATGGGATGCCAGATGTCGCTCAGTTGATATCTATCAACTCTTTTTATGTTGTATATAGATTGCAGTGAATTACTATCGTTTACATCACAACCTTGATGGATAGTTGTTTTCAATTTTAAACACCTCGGCACCATTGAAGCTGATGTGTGTTCTGTTAATCCTGACAAAGATTTCTCACCTTGGATGTATCTAACATAATCTGTAAGCCTAGTTTATGGGACCGGCCAGTTTGACCAATATAGACTTGGTCACACTGATGATGTGGAACACTATCAACTCCAGGTTAATCATTGGTGGAGATATGATCTTCCATGCTGCACATTAACTGTCCTATCTTCTTTGGAGAGCAAAACTGGGAAGTAATGTTCCTTCCTTTCAGTATGCGAGCAATGTTGTTCGAGATGCCGTTCACATATGGTGATAGTAGAGCAGCAACCATTTGTTATTTTGTTCCAACAACAGAGTTTCCTTTTGGATGAAATTCCCTAAGAATCTAAGAAAAGGTTTCACTGGAACTGCTTTTTTTTTTTTCTAGGAGCTTTACGTCGCACCGACACAGATAGGTCTTATGGCGACGATCACTGGAACTGATTATACGGTTTTCTTCTCGAACTGCTCCATGAAAATATCAGCCACTTTGAAAGTGGTGACACCATATCATCAACCCCATTGAAACCTATGAATTGACACCGTTATGTTAATGACACCCTGTTCATCTGGACTTATTTGCGTGAAAAGCTGGATTGTTTTCTCCATCCCATGAACTCAATTCACACTAACATCTTGTTCACCAAGGAAATAGAGGAAAATGGTCAACTCCCATTCTTGGGCAAGCATGAAGATCTCGCTTCCTAGTGTCTGTAGTGTGTATACTGTGGAGCTTTTTGCCATCTTAGAAGCTCTGCGGTTTGCACAGGGTGACAAAAACCACTTTCTCATTTGTACCGACTCATTAAGTTCTCCACTGTCTATCGACACCTGTTTCCCACAACACCCACTAGTACAGCAGATTCATGACCTTGCCAGGTTGTATGATGCTGGCAACAGAATTATTTTCGCATGGCTTCCAAGCCACACTAGGATTGCAGGAAATGAACTTGTGGATGAAGCTGCAAAGGAAGTGGTACTTTTACCTCCTAGACATGTGAACGTACCTGCTAGGGATATTTGCTCTCAGCTACGTCACATCATCTTGGCGTCCTGGGATTCGGAGTGGCTAGCTATCCAAAGTCCCAACAAGCTGAGATCAGTTGAAAAGACAACTGCCGTGTGGCAGTCCTCTTCCGTCCTTCACGGAGAGAGGCCGTAGTTTTATGTAGGTTAAGTATAGATCATGGAAGATCTACGCACACTTACGTCCTAAAGAGGGAAGATCCCCAATGTGTTCTTGTGATGCCGACTTCACCATGGCCTTCATTCTCACAGAGTGTGCCAATCTCTCTGGCCTAAGATGGAACCTCGGCCTGTAGGAGACACTCGAACTCATACTAGCTGATGACGCGGCCACTGCTGATCTCCCCATTCGCCTTTATGTGCGAGAGTAGATTAATCAAGGGTATGTAAATTTCAAGTCTTCTGTTACTCAGGGAACTTATGTTCCCTTTTGATTCGTTTGTGACCTTTTCGGCTTAATACAGTGTTTTTTGTTTTATTTTGTAATTCATTTTGAAATTCCTTTGTCGAATAAATTATTTTATTTTTTCTCCATTTAATTTGTTCAGAGAGGATGATTACCTAGTTGTACTTCCTCTTAAAACAAAAATCACCACCACTCCCGTTCTTGTTGGATGTTCTACTGATCCATTCGAATGATGGCAGCCTGAAACATACAGTATATCGCAAACCTACTCACACTAATAGGTACCTGAATGTCCGTTTTCAACTATAGCAACTTCAAAGTGTCCTGCGCACTCTAGTCCACTGGGCAGAGAGATAGCTGACCGGAACATCTAGCAGAAGAAAAATAAATCTTAAGGTAAACTTCTTAGAGAAAATCTACTCTCAGAGACAGACTTTTTGGGCATTTCATCTGGTGTTAGAACAGAAGAACAAACAAGTGATACTGTGGTATTACCGTATGTGAAAGGCATCTAAAAAAACATTGCTTGATAATGAAACATTACTTCCCGGTTCTGCCCTCCAAAGAAGATAGGAAAGTTGATATGCACCATGGAAGATCCAATCTTGACCACAGATGAAGATGGAGATTATAGGTTTCGATATCATCAATGTGTTGCAAGTTGTCCACTTCATGACCGTATCGATGAGTATAATCAACAAGTATAATTAAAGAACCACCTAATCGATACTTTATTTTTTGCGTTGGGCAAAATTAAATATACATTATCACTCACAGAACATGTTTCGACCACTTAGTGGTCATCATCAGCTGTATAAGGAAAACTTAGATGAAAAATATTGGACAATAAGCACAAGCGTTAATCTGTAGGTTATGGAAAAAATATTTGCTGTGTCGATTGTTTGATTGGTAAAATTTCTTTGGTATCTTCTCTGTTATAAAATGGCGATCATCTGGATAGGGCAGCTTGTCTCACGTTATCATATCTTGGAAAGATGTTTATCCCCAAGGCAGCGCGGAATAAACATCTTTCCAAGATATGATAACGTGAGACAAGCTGCCCTATCCAGATGACCGCCATTTTATAACAGAGAAGATACCAAATCAATCAATCAAACAATCAATCAATCAATCAATCAATATATCTATCTATCTATCTATCAATCAATCAATCAATCGACACAGCAAATATTTTTTCCATAACCTAAAGATTAATGCTTGTGCTTATTGTCCAATATTTTTCATCTAAGTTTTCCTTATACAGCTGAAGATGACCACTAAGTGGTCGAAATATGTTCTGTGAGTGATAATGTATATTTAATTTTGCCCAACGCAAAAAATAAAGTATCGATTAGGTGGTTCTTTAATTATACTTGTTGATCATTAATGTGAACGAGTCTGTATCAGTCAAACTAGAAGGCCTATGGAACAAGTTAGAAACAACTGAGACGAAAAACCTCTCAGAATTGGCAAAGCATGCCATCCATAGGACACGACATCAGCTTTGATTATAAAATTAAGGAAAGATCTTCCTATTCAACACACATTGTTAATTGATGTAAGTTATATTAACATTAAAACATCATGGCACCAGTTTTGACCCGCTAAAGGTCATCTTCAGTCATTATAACCAAAAGTGACAAGTCATATAAGTACACAAAACACAAAATATACACTTTAAATTCAAGTCTATAAACTGTTATGTAGATATATATACAGAATAAAACATAATCTTTTCAGTCTTGGCTAGGAAAATTCTAATGCAGTTGATTCTGGAGTCATTGTCATGATGTTTGGCATTTAAGATGACCTTTAGTGGGTCAAAACTGGTCCCATGATATTTTACTATTAATATAACATACTGAATAGCTGGATCTTTCCTTAATTTTATAGTTGTGATTGTTTGTCAATAAAGATCATCATGAAATTCATAACTTATGATCAGCTTTGATCGTGCCAAGGTTGTTAAGATTGAAAACAACTATGAATATAAAATTCATAAACTCAGTCACCTGCATTTCGGGCTGTCACTCAGGTGGTAGTTTCCCTATATGTTGTTTACCTAGTCTTTTCTTAAATAATTCCAAAGAATTTGGAAATTTGTGAACATCTCCCTTGGTAAATTCTTCCAATCCTTAACTCCTCTCCCTATAAACAAATATTGCCCCAATTTTCCTCTTGAATTCCAACTTTATCTTCATATTATGATCTTTCCTACTTTTAAAAACAGCACTCAAACTTATTCGTCTGTTAATGTCATTCCATGCCACTTCTCCACTGACAGCTCAAGGCAAACCACTAGTCAAGCAGCTCATTTCCTTTCTCCTCAGTCTTCTCAGCCCAAACCTTGCAACATTTTTTTAATAACAATACTCTTTGTCAGGAAACACCCAAAACAAATCGAGCTGCTTTTCTTTGGGTTTTTTCCCTAGTTCTTGAATCAATTTATCTTGGTGAGGGTTCCTTACACTGGAACCATACTCTAGTTAGGGTATTAGCAGAGACTTATATGTCCTCTCCTTTACATCTTTACTACAACCCCAAAATATCCTCATAACCATGTGCAGATATCTGTACCCTTTATTTACAATCCTGTTTATGTGATTACCCCAATGAAGATCTTTCCTTATATGAACTTACAGTGATCCCCGTAAGGAAATTTCACCCCATCAATGCAGTAATTTAACTGTAATAACTATCATGATAGAAGCAATAGTAATTCACTGTATTCTGATCAACATGAACAGAGGTGATAGGCAGTGTTGCCAACTTAGCAGATTTTCCACTAAATTTGGCGGAATTAGAAGACTGTCAGCGGAGAAATATATCATTTAGCGGACAGCAGATTTTTGGCAGAATTCTAGATTTATTATAGCGGAATTTAGTGTTTTATCCATTTTACTTTTTTTAAAAAAATTTGTAGTCCAGTCTGTCTCCGAGCTAATCTGTATTTCTTGTCAGGAGCTAGCAGTCACATGAGGAAAACATGTTATTTGGATTTGATGTTATGAGATCATGGTATCATAAATTTGTAATGCGTGGGGAAAGGGTACTTATCTCTTAGTTGATGAATGACGACAGATAATGAAACTGTGAGAGTGTGGCATTTATATTTATGCTATGAAGACCGTTTAATGAACTGGCCTGTTCTGTGTGTGGCCCTTGAGGTAAGGGATTCACCTAGTTGGCACCCGGCAGTAAAATGCCTACAAGTTTTAGCTCGCCAGCTTGCAGGCAGGGTGTTAATCCCAGTGAAACTCACAGATCAGGTGAACAGACATTTACTTTTATTATTATTATTATTATTATTATTATTATTATTATTATTATTATTATTGCTCATTTTTATTGCTCATTATTTGAGCTTGGATTTCTTGGTGGAATTTTAGCAGATTTTTAGTAGATCTTGAAAATGTAAGTTGGCAACACTGGTGATGGGTATCAATTAAGTGACATCTGATGTCCCATTCTAATACTTGGGGAATAGAACCGTTCACAACAGAGCACAATAATAATAATACCACCTTGTAATATTATAAGGTACCAACAACAAACATCAGACAGCATTAGCAACCACCATGCTTATGTCATGGGACCAAGAGGAAATCAGTGACTAGCGACAATTGTCTGAAGATGCAACTATGAAACTGTAAAACTAGTGACAAGCTAAAACTTGCCACAAAAGTAAGATTTCTGTTATTTTCATTATGCCATGGTACACCAAAATGTATTAGTACACTAGAACTCTATCACTATAAAAGTATTCACAATGTCATATCATAATATTACTAACTGTAACTACTTGAAGTTGCTTGTTTGATCAAATTTGTAATTTTACACCCCCTGTGGGAAGGGGTGGTAGAATAACACCCACGGTATCCCCTTCCTGTCGTAAGAGGCAACTAAAAGGGGCCCCAGGGGCTCTGAACTTTGGAGCGTGGATTGGCAACCACGGGGCCCTTAGCTGAGTCCTGGCATTGCTTCCACTTACTTGTGCCAGGCTCCTCACTTTCATCTATCCTATCCGACCTCCCTTGGTCAACCCTTGTTCTTTTCTGACCCCGACGCTATTAGGTTTGCGAGGGCTCGGGAGTCTTTCACCTTCACGCCTTTCGTGGCCCTTGTCTTCCTTTGGCCGATATCTTCATTTTTCGAAGTGTCGGATCCCTTCCATTTTTTCCTCTGATTAGTGTTATATAGAGGATGGTTTCCTAGTTGTACTTCCTCTTAAAACAATAATCACCACCACCACCTGTAATTTTACATGGAGTGCCAAAAAAAAGCTTTTCCAGAGAAGTTAACAGAAAAGAGACCATGAGGAAGACCCCGAAAGAGGTGTACAGATTCAGTGTGGGAGTGCATAGAGAAGAGGGGAGGAAAACCAGAAGATGTACTTAAAAAAGGAGAAGAGTGGTGGAGTGACAGGTAGTGATGGAGGTTCTTGATTCACACCCAACCCGGGAAGCTGGAAACGGGAAATAAAAATGATGATGACATGGAGAAGAACCTTACAGCCATTTTCAGTGCTCATATTTGAGCTTTCCTACCAACTTTCATGTAAGTTTGAACACAAATATTTCTCTCATAAGTAAAGAATACAGAGAAAAATCTACATACAGTTATTTGAAATGTAACAGGAGTTATAAATAGATCTGTGGCCAAAATGCATCCCTGTTGAAAAGAAAGAGAGGGGGGGGGGGGGGTGGAAGTCATTCTTAAGCATGCACATAATAAAATACAGTAGAAGATATCTAAGATGAAATGAGAGTCATGTTGTTCCAGTTTCCCCTACAAATCTACTCCTCAACTCTTTAAATTAGGGTCTAACATTCATCGACTCTTTGACTCACTTTAGACAATCTTAACTCAAATCCTCTCATATACAACAGAAACTGTTTTATATACATTCGAGAGGAAAAATCTGATCTACTTATAACTCAGAACTAATTATAATCAAGTTTCTGTTCTCAAAAACCTTCTCAGTGAATAATAAATTCTTATAATAATTTTACTTTAATCAATATAGTATTTTAAATTTATGTTCACAACTCTGAAACCATAAAGGACCTTTCCTTTTCCACTCACACTTTACAAAATTATCCTAAAATTGACTCTTTCTTGCTAATTGTTGTACATAATGTAGTGTCTGGTTGGATATTCTGCTATGGTAACAGAGTAAGTCTGTACAGCCAGCGACTCAATGCCTAGTGTCGGACGGCAGTAAATAACTCAACTCCCTACAGGGGCCAATGGCTTTTGGCGGATGAGCCCCTTTAGGTAGGTTGATGATCCCCTCATTGTGGGAAATGACACTGGAACCCATCACAAGTGTATGGCCCAACAGCAAAACGAGCAGAGGAGGAATCCATTAGTTTCATGGTTCCCAATGGTCGTGAAGGCGGAAGAAGTCATACCAAACGAATTGGCTGTGAAGGCGCACCTCAGTTTGAGTTTGAGCCAGTTCATTGCACTCTTGGGGTTTGATCCTGCATGTCTCATTCCATATGTGCCGCAGGACACGGCTCCGACATCACAGTGCGTGGGTAATTTCCTGGCAAGCTGAGATCCACCCTAAACAAACCCATGCCAGTGGCACTTCTTCCATATGTCACTTATTACTTCCCAAGTCCAGCAGTCCAGTCCACACTTTTGTAATTTCTGTACATATCGCCTAGAGTAAGGCCCCCCCACGCCCCCCCCCCCTTTTTTTTTTTTTTTTTTTTTTTGTAAAAAATAGGAATATTCTTAAAATAAGGTCATATTTGTATGTATTGGTTCCAAATGTTTAACAAAGACAAAACCTGGGTCTTGACCTTAACAATGACAACAGGCTGAAGATGGCCAAAAACAGGGTGAAACATGTACCTATGTAGTGCATACAAATCACTTAGAATTTAATCACCACAAACGGCAAATTGTATTGAGTAGGTGGCTACAATAAATTTTATTTTAATAGAATCTTAATTATTGTTATCTTCAATACAGAACAAACATGAGATTAGTTACTTGGAACATACCAATACGGACCAAATATGAGATTAATGACTTGTAACATACCACTTAGTCGAGCATCTTGCCTCCTTTCTCCCAAGTCTTCCCAGCCCAAACTTTGCAACATTTTTGTAATGCTACTCTTTTGTCGGAAATCACCCAGAACAAATCAAACTGCTTTTCTTTGGATTTTTTCCAATTCTTGAATCAAGTAATCCTGGTGAGGGTCCCATAGATTGGAACCATACTCTAATTGGGGTCTTACCAGAGACTTACATGCCCTCTCCTTTACATCCTTACTACAACCCCTTAAATACCCTCATAACTATGTGCAGAGATCTGTACCCTTGAATTACAATCATATTTATGTGATTCCTTATATTAACACCTAGGTACTTACAATGCCTCCATGGCTCAGGCGGCAGCGTGCCGCCGGCTTCTCACCGCTGGGTTCCGTGGTTCAAATCCTGGTCACTCCATATGAGATTTGTGCTGGACAAAGTGGAGGCGGGATAGGTTTTTCTCTGGGTACTCCGGTTTTCCCTGTCATATTTCATTTCAGCAACACACTCCAATATAATTTCATTAAACCTGTCATTCATTAATCATTGCCCCAGAGGAGTGCGACAGGTTTCGGCAGTCGGCACAATTTCTATCCTTGCCGCTAGATGGGGGCTTCATTCATTCCATTCCTGACCCAGTCGAATGACTGGAAACAGGCTGTGGATCTTCATTCTTCTACTTACAATGATCCCTAAAATGAACTTTCACCCCTTAATGATCATTTATATCTTGCATCGTTATCATGGACCTCATTATAGCCAAGGCAGGCATTGTTCTAAGTAAAAACATTTTGCCAAATATACTGTTATCGTTACAACTTCAATAATTTCTAATGTAATAAGATGAATTTTTAGGAACTGAAAGGAAGCAGAGCTACTACTTGTCAAAAACCATGACTTGTCAATTAGTTGATAAATATGATAAACAATTCACTACTTACCCTGTGATCTTTAAGGTCTACAGTATCTCCCCATAAACAAGGGTGCAGCAGTGGTTCTTTCTATTAGGGCAAAGAAGAAAGGATGATCAGCTCTAAACACCTTGGGATGTGCTCCTGGAGATGATCCTACATTCATAGATGTAACTGAAATAAAGAAAAAAGACCATGACAGCCACATTCCACAGCTAACTACAGTAGATCAAACCTTTTCTCTAACACATCTCCTTACAAACTGAAAGAAAGTACTTCAGTACAAATATTTGCACAAACAGGCAGTTGATATCAAGAGTATCTACTTTCCATCTTATTTAAAATTTTACCATTATTAAATGAATACAAATTTTTACAATTGAAGACCACACAGAAAGAATGGGCTTTGAAATATAATAGCTTCCACACCTGCTGCCCACATTTTTTCCAAAATTGTACATAGCACTGTACTAGTATTGTTATCCCATTTATGCACTTAATATATAATACTCTTCTTCTTCCTGATACATTTCTGCTTATGCAGGTTGTTCATAATACATACTTACTAGGGAAATTAGACTCTCTTTGTATGTCTATCTGTATGTCATATTTCTGCCTGTCTATCGTATGTCTCTCTGTTCATTCTTCATTCAAATTGTTGTAATTCTGGAACTTCTTTTCTTCTTTCGCTGTGTGGACTGTGTCACACCTGTGGATATGGCCCTGTTTTGCCCTCCCTGATGCCAACCCTATGTAGGGGGATATATTCACTATTGCATGTTTCTGTGGTAGTGGTAGTGTGAGGTGTTGAGTGTGTATGAAGCGGAGAGTATTGGGACAAACACAAACACCCAGTCCCCAGAGCCAGGGGAAATAACCAGACGAGCCCGACTGGAAATCGAACCCGGGGCCCTCTGAGCTGAAGGCCATGACATTGACCATTCAGCTAGGAGCCAGACTGTTGTGATTCCTGAACTAGTAAACTAATTTAGTTAATATTTCATTACGCAGTCATCACAAACTTGGGAATGTGGTGTTGTAAACAAAAACGGACGGGGGTGGTGGAAAACGTAGTGAAGGGAGCTTCGTAAAAAAGGAATTGCACAATATATTGTTTTAATTGGTTTAGAAACCAAACTGGACTAAGACAGGGAAGTGTATTGTCTTCACTTATGTTTATAATGGTTATGGATGAATTCTAAAGGAAACAAAGGCAAGATATAGAGGGAATATGAAAATATTGTTGTTGCAGATGACATAGTAATCTGGGGAGTCAAAAATACTGAAGTGCAAATCCAACTAGAGGCTTTAAATGGCAATATTGAGAAATATGTTATGAAAATCAGCGTGGAGAAGAGCAAAACAGTGGTGATGACAAGAGGAGAAAGAGAAGGAAAAGGAATTGTTAGTATCAGGGGCAAAACCTTGAGGTTATTGAATACTTCAAATATTTGGGTAGTGAAATAATGCAAGGTGCAAGGTTGGATAAGGAGATCAGCAGAAGGGTACAAGCAGGAAATATGTCCTACTAGAATGTAAGGAACATGGTGTGGAATGGAGAAGTTCCTATGAATTGTAAAGAGTACAAGATATACTATACCTCTATATTAACGTATGCATCAGAGATTTCGACAGCAAGAAATGAAAGTAAAATTCAGGCCAATGGGATGAAGTTCCTGAGGAGTACGGGAGGGAAGACAAGGAGGGAGTAAGAAATGTTGAGGTCAGAAAAGAGATAGGGGTAGAAAAACTGAGTGATAAGATGGTGAAGAATAAATTGAGATGGTTTGGACATGTTATGAGGATGGAGGAGAGAAGGATACTAAAACAAGTGTTGGAGGCTAAGATAGAAGGAAAAGGACCAAAATGGAGGCCCAGAATAAGATGGATGGACTCTGTCAAGAACAATATAAGAAAAAGAAGACTGGACTGGAATACAATTACTGAAGAGGAGTGGTGGAAGGAGAGGAAATGGTGGAGAAGTGCCATCAACATCCCTACCTGGTAGGAGCAGGACAGGGAGAAATGAAAATGATGATGATTATCTTAATTTTATAAACATTATGAGTAGTGCCCAGATGTTGATGACGTGTCACCTTTTTACTGAGCTGTCTAAAACAATGCTGCAGTACATAGAAACTCCGGCCGCACTACCCTGTCTTCAAATATGTCATTTTTATTTTGCATCTTTTTTGCATTTTTAGCTATTTTTTGCTATTTTTCCATTTTAAGAGCATTTTTGTAAGTTTGGTAGTTTTTTTGGTCATATTTTTGAGAAATCAGCCTTTTAAGGTCATTTGTTTTCCAATTTAGTCATGTCATAGCTTTATATGAGGGAGTTACGTCTCTCAGAGTTAAGAACTACTTTTTGCTATTTGCTTTACGTCGCACCGACACAGATTTGTCTTACAGCAACGATGGGATAGGAAAGGCCTAGGAATGGGAAAGAAGCAGCCATGGCCTTAATTAAGGTACAGCCCCAGCATTTGTCTGGTGTGAAAATGGGAAACTACGGAAAACCATCTTCAGGGCTGCCAACTGGGGTTCGAACCCACTATCTCCCGATTACTGGATACTGGCCGCACTTAAGTGACTGCAGCTATCGAGCTCGGTAGAGTTAAGAACAAGCTAGTAGCTGATACAAGATAATTTAAAATATTGAAATAAAATATTTCACTATTGTTATTAGCAGTAAAAAATATATCTTGGATGCAGAAGGTTATACAGATGCTCTTGTTTTCGTCACAAACCAGTTATTAGCAGAATGGAATATTACCTACTCTGTTGACCAAGGTCAGCTGTGGTGGGGTAGAAAGGGGAAGGGGTGGATATTCTTGTCTCAGTTCCGCATAGTTCACAGCAAGAGATATTAGTTCATTGCCGCTTTCAAAATGCCCAAAATAAAACCGAGTGTATCAGTGCATTTAAAACAACTAGTATCTGAAATTGATGACAATGTGTTTTCTACCGATGGAAGCATATTGTTTTGCAAACTGTGTGGAACTAAAGTAGCTGCTGAAAGAAGATTTACTGTAACGCAACATATCGGTCACAATAAACACATTCGTACTCTTCAGTGTGTTTCAAATAAACCTGCAATTCAGCGCTTACTGCCTTCAGTTGCTTCGACTTCCGGCAAGTCCTCACAGTTCAGTAAAGAACTGTGTGATGTATTTGTATCTGCAAACATTCTGCTGTATAAACTCAACAGCCCGAATTTACGTGGATTTTTGGGAAAACATACGAATCAAGAAATACCAGACGAATCAACTTTATGTAAGAATTATTTGCCACAGTGTTACAAAGACACATTAAACAAAATGAGATCTGAAACTCACAGGAAGAAGATATGGGTGTCAATCGATGAAACTTCAGATGCTATGGGGCGTTATATAGCTAACGCTGTGATTGGAACTTTAGAAGTGCATACACCAGGTGAAATATTTTTGACTACCGAGGTGTTAGTGTTTGATAGTGCTATGTTTCTCCTGTAGCCTGAAGGCATCAAACATGACAATGTGCTTTTATTTTTAACTGATGCTGCACCCTATATGGTGAAAGTTTTCTTAAAAGCACCCTCGCGAGTCGCACGTTTCAGAGCTGAAGTTCCAGACATTGCATTACCTCCTCAACCTATCATAACACGCTGGGGCACGTGGTTAAACGTGTGTATGTATTGTTGCAAAAACTTCAAGTTAATGAAGGAAATAGTGCAGAATTTTGGCAATAAAAATTGCCCAGGACATGCTATCTGAACCAAACACTGAATGCAGTTTGGCATTCATAAAATCAAATTTTGCCTTATTGACAGCAACGATCACATCGTTGGAGAAAACGGGCAAAGAAATTGTTGATTCAATTTCAAAAAAGTGCTGTACAATAACACAGAGTATAAAACATTATGCAAAATCTCAGACATTCTTTCTGGTGAAAACTACTGCATGGACGGGATTGAGGAGGATTTAACAGCAAACGACCTTCCTAACTTCAAGTACACTCCGATCACATCAGTTGATGTTGAACGCAGCTTTTCGACATATAAAACCTTGTTGGCTGATAACCACAGCTCATTTACATTTGACAATATCAGAATGACATTCGTAGTGCAGTACAACTCAGAGTAAAGTGAACATAAACCTTTTGTTAAGTGCTAGAAATCTATTTTGATTGACTTTTCAGTTTGAGATTAAGATGTCATTTTTGAAATATTGGTGAATTTATTATTATATGATCATTTTCCCCATTTTATAGTGCATTTTTTAAATTTTTAGGTAATTTACTCCAGTCATTTTTGAAAATTTTAAATTCATTTTTAAAATCTTTTTATGGCATCAACATCCAGGCCCTAATTATGGGTAATCATACATCACAGAACATATTATTTTGTTAACACTAACAGTGCGAGTAGGACTTGGCTCGTTCTTTACGTGTTTTGGCTGGACTAAACACATTCTTTCCGTGTACTCCATATTTTTCCACTGCAGTATCTCTGTCACTAAACCCACTTCTGCCAGTTAAATTTATTCCTTAGAAAGTGTTCCCAATGCAATGAGGGTGTTTAGGAGTTGTAGTAAGGATGTAAAGGAGAGGGCTTATAAGTCTCTGGTAAGACCCCAACTAGAGTATGGTTCCAGTGTATAGGATCCTCACCAGGATTACTTGATTCAGGAACTGGAAAAAAATCCAAAGAAAAGCAGCTCGATTTGTTCTGGGTGATTCCCGACAAAAGAGTAGCATTACAAAAATGTTGCAAAGTTTGGGCTGGGAAGAACTGGGAGAAAGGAGACGAGCTGCTCGACTGAGTGGTATGTTAAAAAATAATAAAGGTGTTCTTTAATCCACCTATTCAATACTTTATTTCCACTCATAGTGGATTAAAGAACACCTTTATTATTTTTGAACTGTAAATTTTTCAATATGGACCAAAAATGAGGTGTCAACGGAGAAATGGCGTGGAATGACATTAGTAGATGAATAAGTTTGTGTGGTGTCTTTAAAAGTAGGAAAGATCATAATATGAAGATAAAATTGGAATTCAAGAGGACAAACTGGGGCAAATATTTGTTTACAAATAGCATTTTTCAGGTTTTTACAAAAAGGTTCGGTATCATTCCACAAGCAGTAGTAGTAGCAGTAGTAGTACTAAGCTAAGAATGTGGATGGGAATATGCACAAAGAATAATGTTCAATATGGGGAGAGGGAGTAACAGACGGTAGAACAAACATGAGAATACAAGGGAGCAAGGACAACATCCACATATTAATATGCCATTATCTACATAAAAGGTCTCTCTCCTCACCAATCCCAATCCTGCTAGATCCATTTTATAGTAGTTCTTTGTGATATTCATTTTTAGGAAGGGGTGTTAGGGATTGGAATAACTTATCAAGGGAGATGTTCAATAAATTTCCAATGTCATTGACATCTTTTAAGAAAAGGCTAGGAAAACAACAAATAGGGAATTTGCCACCTGGGTGACTACCCTAAATGCAGATCAGTAGTGAGTAATTAATACTCTTTCTCTATTATATAATCTTAGTATAATTAAGATTTAAGATGTTTTACACACATAAGTGAAACAGCTCATGCATACTGCTACTTTTTTTAACGAATATTCCCTTGAGCTCATTTACTTGCCAATGATCACCTACCAGTAGCTGCCCCAGCTTCACTTCCCATCTCATCCACCTCTATGAAGGCTTTTTGAACAACACTGCTCACAATAAGTGGCTGCTTACAATCAGCAATGCCAGTCAGGTCTGCACTCTTGAAGTCAAAAGCGTTAGTCATTCCCAACTAAAACAAAAGATTAAGAGAAAAAGAAATAAACAATGAGGAAGTAAAAGAGAAATAAATAAATGGGCAATCTGTACAATAACATTTTAAGTGAAAATTGGGACAAATAATACTATCATCATCAACATTTTTGCTTACTGAAGGTTGATGAAGGGTAAGAATTTTTTTTTTTTTTTTCTTAAGAAGGTAACATATCACAAAATCATTGTACATATGAAATATTCTTAGCCCATTTGACTTTTATTTAGGCAGATATCTGATATCATTTACTAACAAATATCTTATAGACATGATATAGGCTTGTGGGCCATGTCAAGAAAATAAGGTTGTTCAATATGGTTGTTTTAGAAGCCTTTCTCGAGGACAGTCAAGATTTTCTTCTGATGTTGCAGAGCATAGTTCTCTGCGAAACGTAAAGAATTTCACCTTATTTTCTTGACACGGCATAAGCCAAAGAGCCTATATCATGTCTATAAGTACAGGCCATAAAAGCATCAATGGCAACAAATATCTTCCTTTTTTTTTTTTAACAACAATTCCAGTTGTAGAATATGCACTTTCATCAGCTTGTACATACTGTCTATACAGGGTGCATCAGAACTATACCAACAAAGACATCAGGGATGCTGTTCGTGTTATGTTAATAATGATGGTGCAATTGGATTGGCGGAATAAAGAATTTCTTTTCGAGAAAATGAGGTTACTTTGTTACTTCTAGGTCCGGGATTCAAATTGATGAACTTTTCAGATCATTCGGGACATACCGCACATCCTGAACAGAGTCCAAACGTCACTACTACACCACTGTGAACTGTGCATTCAAGGAAGGCATAGTGAACATCTACTGTAATCAAACCATTGGGCATATTGTTTCCTTTGATATAGATGTTGATTCCCATAGGGACCCTGAAATATTTGTCCCGAATAAGTAAATTTATAATACCGGTACCAATATAAATGGTCCATTATTGGACATCATAAATTTTCCAGCTAACTCATTCCTGGTTGCCAACATTTTGCCCCAGTGTGCTAAGTTGGGCTCTTCAGTTGATAAATAGCACACCCACCATTTGGGACAAATATTTCAGGTTCCCTATGGGAATCAACATCTATATCATCTGATGGCCAGGCAGGTATCAATTTTTGGTAATGAAACATAGTCTCTCAAAGTGCATTGGCACTGCCGGTGGCTCCAAGCAGCCTACGCAGTGGCCTCCATGGTATCCACTAACCATGCGTCTTGGTGGGTGTGCTATTTACCAACTGAAGAGCCCAACCTAGCACAGTGGGGCTAAACGCTGCCAACCAGGAATGAGTTAGCTGGAAAATGTATAATGTCTAATAACGGACCATTTATATTGGTATTGTTTCCTTTGTTCAGTATTTAATTCCATTTACGATGTTGTGAGTAAAGGAATACACAATTGTGGGGCGGCAGCATTGCATCTTCGAGCATGTTAAATAATAAAGAACGTTACTGCGACCAACAGACGAGATGAGAAACAATCTGATGCATTCCTTGACTGACAAGTTTGTCTTAATTACGGTGTGTTCTTGTACTGTGTGTGCAATTGCAGCTATTTAGTAAACAAACTGTGGATATTGCGTGTAAGATACAAGGACAATCCTGTGCGAGTCGAACGAGGAAACTTGCGCATACGCGCGGAACATTATCTCTGTCTACATCATACACTCTACTTCCCCTCCCTCCCCTTCTCTTCCCTTAAGCACGGCAGCGGCTTACGCTCTGGCATAGCAAATATGGCAAGTTTGTTAATTTGAATCGTGCACCCAGAAGTAACAAAATAACCTCATATTCCCAAAAATAAAAACTTTCTCAAAAAGAAAAATTTTCTCCACCAATCTGATTGCACCATCGTTCTTAACATAACACGAAGAGCATCCTGTGTTTTATGTTGGTACAATTCTGATACACGCTGTAGGCTGAAAGTTAAATACCATATGTGTCACCATGGAAATTACTATGTCTCACAAAAATAAAATGTAGAAAGACCTACATACTTCACAATTAGGTATACAGTCCAATAGTGATGCACCATATTTGAAGTATTGTCTGAAAAGAGTAACATGACAATTTATTCTACAAAAACAGAAAGAGAAAAGTGGAAATACTTAATAACTCTTCATCTGTCCAGTCTTTGAGGTAACTAAAACTAGATGTTTCAGCATGATGGTGAAATCCACCCCAGAGTTAACATTTGGTTGCTGTAATATTTATGGAGATTAAGATCCTCTGAGAATGATGAAAATTAAGCACAAGTTAAATAATTTCAATGTCTCCTTGAGGTACAATACATTTGAAGCTATGTTTAAAACGCATCTCAAATCTTCTTCTTCTTCTTCCTGAAATGTTTCTGTTTATGCAGGTCGTTCACATCTCAAATCGCGGAGCAAAATTTCACTCCAGATGTCATAGTGTTACGATGATCTGTCTGATTATTCAGAAGATGAAGTATCATTCTACTGCAGAAAACCTAAAAGTTGTAAATTGGCTACTCCCCAAATCACTTTAATGAAACGTAAATTTAAATACTTAATCAAGTGAACATCAGTTGTGGACTTTCCTGAATGTGAAGGAACAGTCTGGGACAAAATAAAGGACTCAAATTGGTGTACAGTTCAAGAATTCCTACTGTGATGATCAGCAAATCGGACCATGAAAGACACTAGTGTGATTTTTTTTAATACTGGAAATCTTCACCTAGAGACAGACAATAAATCTGCCTTAATTTAAAAAAAAGGACTATCAATCATTACTCATAATTGCATTTGTAAGAAAGTATGAAGCATGTAAAATGATTAAGTATTAAGTACATCAACATGATTATAATCCAGGCTTTAAAAAATTCAACAATGAAACAGAGAGTTGAAGCTTCTGCGGTCTGTTAAACTACTGTTATGTTCTTTATTCAGGTTGGATTGTTTCCTTATTTTGTGTATAGGTTGCTGATATTTTGAATATACTGTATCACTGCATTCTTTTTCTAAGGTGACTGATGTACCCCTAATTGATCCGAGGTGAACAACTCCCCAGGCAGCCAACATCAACTACGAAGGTGGTCTCTATGCCTTGTCTTATATCTCCACCTCCAGTCTCCCACAAGTTCCGAGGACATATTCGGATCAACTGGAATGTGTTTCTCACCACTTATTCAATTGGGAAATTTCCGTGACTGTTCCGTAACTTGGTGTTCTTGTAGATTCATGTTCTGACCTACATACTGGTAGTTTTGTGTGTATAACAGCCATCCAAGAATTGCTTATTTTTGTACCATTCTATGTTATTTGGGTGTTTATTTTTATAGATTTTGGATTTTTCTTTGAAGATTCCATGACTCAGATGCTAAAATCTTAGTTTTATCAAAATATATTTTGCAACTGTTTGAGAGGAATGGTCAGTTAAGCTGAAATGTTCATGTTTTGCAACTGTTTGAGAGGAATGGTCAGTTAAAGCTGAAATTTTCATGTCTTGATTTCTTGTTGTGGTAGATATGTTCTTTGGGTCAGACAGAAATTAATCACTTTGTTTCACCAATGTAGTAGATACCACAGCTACACTGAATGTGGTAGACTCCAGAAGTCTGTCATTCTATGGTGTCTTTGACTGGTTGTAAATAATGACCTATATTCCTGAGTGGCTTGTAAATGGTCTTTATGTCACATTTACTTAATATCTTCCCAATATCAGTGTCTTTGATCGAATCCTCCTCTCCTGAGTTCATTTCTGCAGTAGCCTTACCTTCACATTGCTGTTCTATTTTGCTAAAGATACGCTGAGTGCTATGTAATGATTATCCATTTGTTTTGTTTGTTCCGGTCAAGTATTTTTTTTTCCATTCTTTGTAATGTTCTTTATTGGATACTGCTATAGCTTTATGAATGAGTCTGCTTTTGTGATGGGCGGTGGTGAGGGGATGCGTGAAATGTTGTCAACCTCTATGCAAGTCCTCGTTTACACTGACGATGTGTGGCACATCGTGTAGAACAACATGTTGACTGGAATCAAATGCTCATTCACACTGACTACGCCACGTGTTGAATACAAACAAAGCTGCACACAATAAGAGAAAAGCAGTGGTTTGAGCATAAGCTCTGGCAGGAAATTTCTTAGTTTGTGCTAATCGGAAGGCAAAGTGAAGGAACAATGCTGGGAAAATATGTGGATATCTAGGAGGCAAGAGAAAGGATTGTTTACATTTCAGTACAATAAACTGTGACTCGAAGATGAATATTCTTATACTTTCTAAGAATTAATACCAATATAAATGGTCCATTATTGGACATTATATATTTTCCAGCTAACACATTCCTGGTTGCCAGCGTTTTGCCCTCGTGTGCTAGGTTGGGTTCATCAGTTGGTACCTAGCACACCCACCAAGATGCTGGCTAGTGCATACTGTGGAGGCCACTGCATAGGCTACTTAGAGCCACCAGCAGTGCCAATGCACTATGAGAGACTTTGTCTCTTTACCAAAAATTGATACCAGCTTGGCCATCAGATGATATAGATGTTGATTCCCATAGGGAATCTGAAATATTTGTCCCGAATTAGTAAATTTATAATACCAATATAAATGGTCCATTATTGGACATTATAAATTTTCCAGTTAACTCATTCCTGGTTGCCAGTGTTTCACGATTCCCTATGGGAATCAACATCTATATCATCTGATGGCCAAGCAGGCATCAATTTTTGGTTGAGAACAAAGTCTCTCATAGTGCATTGGCACTGCCGGTGGCTCCAAGTAGCCTACGCAGTGGCCTCCACGGTATGTACTAGTCAGCTTCTTGGTGAGTGTGCTAGGTACCAACTGATGAGCCAACCTAGCACACGAGGGCGAAACGCTGGCAACCAGGAATGAGTTAGCTGGAAAATTTATAATGTCCAATAATGGACCATTTATATTGGTATTATAAATTTACTCATTCGGAACAAATATTTCAGATTCCCTATGGGAATCAACATCTATATCTTCTAAGAATTATTCTAGTACTGGTGGAGCTGCGCTGCTCTGCAACATTCATTATAAGTTGGTCAGACAACTCGTCTTGACGTGCCTGTCGTAGTCGTATTGCTTTGCCTACCCTTTTCATTTAATATGGTACATAATAGCTGATTCATTCGTAATGTAGTTTATAACACTTCTTTCCATACAACATTCGCTGTGCTTTGACCATTTGGGATAATCTGGATCTTAACATTTTCAAACAATTTTCCCCGAGATAGTGCATCAAACACCTGGCCGGGAGTGAATACTGCTTTGGGTAAGTAGACACCCACTGTTTCAAGAGTTTGTCCCTGAGCTTTATTAATGGTCATACAAAAGGGAAGTCGACTCGATACCTTCCCGCCTGTGCATATGTTGACTGTTTTCTCTTAACAGCATGCAAGTTATTAGGAACGTACTGCCATCAGTCGAGTGAGTACGTTTAGAAGCTGGAGAAGGTCAGAGAATCAAAGAGTATCTAGCAGAGAATAGTATTCTTCCACAATCAGAGGAAGTGTATACTCTCTGGCTTCACAGGTAATAATAAAACATGGCTGCATGCAATCACATTACTAAGGATGAAAATCACATATATCAAAATATTAATGAAAGTGTTAATAACTTAGCAACCTCCTAATGTATTGTGGACTAGGTTAAGCCTTCTCATGCTATTATTGGAGTGGTCATTTAGTGATTTAATTTTAGGATTACTCAAAGTTGATTGAACATGGAGATTTATCAGTGTCTGATGGTTTGCCAGCCAGTAATTTCAGAGAGAATAAAAAAAGGAATGAAGCAAATCGGTCCTATAGAATGGCTGGATGGACTGGAAAAAGCTGTTTTTTAGTAAACTTTTTAAATATATAGATTATTATTAATATGGAGGCACTTTTAGTTTTTCATCCAATCTTGTAGAGACAGGCCTTACTTGTTCCACAGGCTTTCTTGCTTTACTTGATTAATTCTGATGGCATAGTCACCTGGAACTTCTTCAGGAACTTAAGCTGGTCAAAAAAATACAGCTTCAGTGTGTACATATATCATTGTTACTGTACCAGACTTCTTATTTTAGGCTTTATTTCTGCAGGCATGGTATTGAACCAAATATCATGAAGACATATACAGATGCTACTTAGAACATCTTGTTTTATCCTATATAGACATTCTTTGCTCCTAATGTCATACTGACAGGTAAATTACTCATATAACTTTAATTTCAGCACTTGAGATCTATTCTACTTAGACATGCTGACTTAATTTCAGCAGGTGAACAGTCAGCTACACAGTACCACGTGCCAATGAGGAGGTTTGGGTTGGCTCGGATCATTTCGGTTCTCTGGAAATAGAAGCACCTTGTATTCATCAGATGTTGGAAGGTAGGAGCAGAAATTTCTGTTGCGGAGGCATGCACTGTATGTGTCGCCAGTGTAAATGTGTAGATAAAATGACCCAATCCAAACTGAACAAACAATGTAATAGTGATATAACAGAGGTTTGACAAACAGAACGCACTTTCCAAAAGTGCCTTGTAAAATATTGACATCTACGTGGATAGAGATGTTTCTTCCAGGTTCTGTTTAATTTTTGCTTTACGTTGCATCAACACGGATAGGTCTTATGGCGACGATGGGACAAGAAAGGCCTAGGAATAGGAAGGAAGTGACTGTGGCCATGGCCTTAATCAGGGTACAGCCCCAGCATTTGCCTGGTGTGAAAATGGAAAACCACGGAAAACCATCTTCAGGGCTGCCGACAGTGGGGTTCGAACCCACTATCTCCCGAATGCGAGCTCACAGCTGCGTGCCCCTAACCGTACGGCCAACTCATCCGGTTAAGGTTCTGTGTAGCTAACAAGGAGCAGAGATGTCAAGAGTTAAATGTGACAGTATAAAAATGTAGTTATAGTGGGATGTAAAACCAGTAAGTTAACATTATTTTTGAATGTTATAGAGAACTTGCCTGTTTCAGACATTGTGTTAATTCAGATGAATGTTCTAGTTTAAACTTTGGAAGTGAGAGACAAACTTCTTCATCACGCAGACCCTGTAGAATGGCTGTGAAGTCCTGGCTTGGCAGCTTGGCTTCCAATTGCTGCAGGCCATCAATTTCATCCGGTAACAGGATCAGCAGGCTCAGAGTGTTTCCCTAGAAAAACAGCTGTGCAAGTATTGCAAACAGATATCTCATTATTATACAGGGAGAGGCAGCAAGGATTTATCAGCACTTAACACGTTCACTCATAAGACTCCCAGCTACATTAGGATAACAAAGTGCCCACAAGAACAAAGATGATTTATTTTTTTTATTTTTTTTGCTAGTTGTTTTACGTCGCACCGACACAGATATGTCTTATGGCGACGATGGGATATGGAAGGGCTAGGAGTGGTAAGGAAGCAGTCGTGGCCTTAATTAAGGTACAGCCCCAGCATTTGCCTGGTGTGGAAATGGGAAACCACGGAAAACCATCTTCAGGGCTGCCAACAGTGGGATTCGAACCCACTATCTCCCGAATACTGGACACTGGCCGCAATTAAGTGACTGCAGCTATCGAGCTCGGTAACAAAGATGATTCTGAATAAATCATACTTTGTGCCAGTCTCACATACAATTTAGAAATATGCAAAATAAAAGAAAGAGAATTTAGTAAATTGCAAGCATGTGAAATGAAGTTCCTACAAACTACCCTCCAAAAAACACGCATGGACCATGCAAGGAATGATGACATCAGAATGGAAGCGGAAGTGGACTCCATAGAAGAGAAGCTAGGGACTTGGGGACTAACATGGTATAGTCATGTAAAGCAAATGCCTGACACAAGAACACCACATGCATGCCTAGAAGGAATGGTTGAAGGAAGAAGGCCAGTCGGAAGACCTAGGAAGAGCTGGCTACACCAACTGAGAGACAATGTGGAGAGAAGGGGAGGGAACTGGGAGTCAGTGCATCAGTTGTGAGAGAGAAGGCATTTCTGGACAGACAATGATGGCAAAGACTTGTTCAACACCACCCTACCTGGCACACTGGAGGGGTTCTATGATGATGGTGACATATAGTATCTGACAACAGATATTTCTAATTTTTTTTGATACAGTTAACTCTGAACGTTATGTGCAAAACATACTGCACATATTTTTAAAAATGTTAACTGAGGAAGAAATACAGTACGCCTACTTCCAGCAGGATAACAGCCCATACAGCTCATCAGTCAACGCATGCATTAGAACAGGTGTTCAATGAGTGAATAATTAATTAATCATGGACTTTGCCTGACCCTCGTTCTCCTGATTTAAATGTCTGTGATTTTTATTTGTGGAGAACGTTAAACTAGGAAGTGTACAAGAACAATCCATGTACTCTTGAAACTCTGGAGAATCAAATCAGACAACTGATACATGAATTTTCAGAGGCGGAGGTATGAGTGTTTCGGAATTTTTTTATGCCAGTAGAGTGTTTTTATCGATAATTATGAATATCATTTTCAACAGTTGTTTTGATAGAAGGTAAGATCTACATTAGCTTTCAACTTCATTCATTAACTCCCACTCGCCCTGGTACAAAAAATGAAATGAAATGTCGTATGACTTTTAGTGCCGGGATATCCCAGGATGGGTTCGGCTCGCCAGGTGCAGGTCGTTCTATTTGACGCCCGTAGGCGACCTGCATGTTGTGATGAGGATGAAATGATAATGAAGACAACACATACACCCAGCCCCCGTGCCATTGGAATTAACCAATTAATGTTAAAATCCCTGACCCGGCCGGGAATCGAACCTGGGACCCTCTGAACCGAAGGCCAGTATGCTGACCGTTCAGCCAACGAGTCAGATGCCCTGGTACAGATTACAGGTGAGTCTAGAAGTGAATTTTGGGGAATGTATTCTATTTAGGTGATGTAGTAAAGATGTAAAGTAGAGGGCATATAAGTCTCTGGTAAGAACCTAATTAGAGTATGGTTCATAGGATCCACAACAGGACTACTTCATATGAGAAATGGAAAAGATCCAAAGGAAAGCAGCACGATTTGTTCTGGGTGATTTCCAACAAAGTAGGAGTATTACAAAAATGTTGCAAACTTGGGCTGGGAAGACTTGGGAGTAAGGAGACAAGATGTTCAACTATGTGGTATGTTTCGAGCTGTCAGTGGAGAGATGACGTTGAATGACAGTAGTAGACGAATAAGCTTGAGCAGATCTTTTAAAAGTAGGAAAGATCAGAATATAAAGATAAAGATGGAATTCAAGAGGACAGTTTGGGGCAAATATTGATTTATAGGATGAGGAGTAAGGGATTGGAATAACTTATCAAGGGATATGTTTGATAAATTTCCAGGTTCTTTGAAAACATTTAAGATTTTTTTTTTCTTTTTTACAGTTTGCTTTATGTCACATCGACACAGATAGGTCTTATGGTAATGATCGGATAGGAAAGGCTAGGAATGGGAAGGAAGTAGCCATGGCATTAATTAAGGTACATCCTCAGCATTTGTCTGGTGTGACAATGGGAAACAACGTAAACTATCTTCAGGACTCACAATGCTAAAAAGAGAGATGTTCCACCTATTCAATACATTGATAAACTGTTGCACAAATTAATGTCACAACATGTTTAGTTTGGTTTGGGACCAGTTTCGACACATATCTATGTCATCATCAGCCGATAGAAAATACATGGCAAGAAGTATATAATTATCAACACACAAAAATGCACATTAAAGGATAACTGTAACACATATGAAGTGAACATTCGAAGTTCATGTAGCACTTTACCATGAAGATAATTTTTGTAGAGATCATAAGCAGGAGGATCCTTTTTAACCTCAAGATCTGCAGCAAGAGTGCACAAGAACATCACACTGCTTATGATCTCTACAAAAATTATCTTCATGGAAAAATGCTACATGAACTTCGATTGTTCACTTCTCCAAGAAAGTGTCATATGTGTTACAGTTATCCTTCAATGTGTTTCTTTTGTGTATTGATAAATGTATACTTCTTGCCATGTTTTCTCTATTGGCTGATGATGACATAAATATGTGTCGAAACCGGTCCCAAACCAAATTAAACATGTTGTGACATTAATTTGTGCAACAGTTTATCAATGTATTGAATAGGTGGAACATCTCTATTTTTAGCATTGTGATTCTCAGTTCAATACGGATCAATTATGAAGTTTTTAACTTTAAATATCTTCAGGGCTACCGGCATTGGGGTTCAAACCCACTGTCTCCTGAATGCAAGCTCTCAGCTGCACAAGCTTAACCGCATGGCCAACTGCTCAGTCGTTTAAGAAAAACCAAGGTAAACAATTGATAGGGAATCTACCACCTGGACGACAGCCCTAAATGGAGATCATTGATTGACTGACTGACTAGTGCAGTAACTTTTTTGCTGTCTCACCCTGTATTTGTTTCTTTCTAGTTAACATATTCTGACTTGAAGATTTAACGGTCGCTTGAGGTAAATTATTTACAGTTGAAATATCTTTTACATCCTACAAACAACCAAATGGCACATAAATCCACTTATCTGAAATGTCTACATTCTAATGAACCATGATAAGGTCAGCCAGCTCACCTGATAGGGCATCTCAACAGCTTTGGCTTTCAGTTCGTTGAGCTCACCATATCGGAAGTTCTCTTTCTGATGCATAAGTGGAACTTCTTTAATCTCCTTTGAGCTAACGTGGAATTTATCCTTAGCAGTATATTGAACATTAAAGGGATTATTCCATTTGCCTTTGAAGTATACTGCATTCACCAGCACAAGAATAGTGGCTTCAGACAGCATACCTGAAAAAAAAAAATGAAGGATTATGCACCTAAGATGTTATACCATAATAATAAGGTTCCTGGTTTTTACGTTCCACTAACTACTACAGAGATGCCAAGGTGCTGGAATGTTGTCCCGCAGGATTTCTTTTACATGCCAGTAAATCTACTGACATGAGACTGACATATTTGAACCACTTCAAATACCACCAGATTGAGCCAGGATCGAACCTGCCAAGATGAGCTCGGAAGGCCAGCACTCTTCCATCTGAACTACTAAGCCCGGCCAGATGTTATAACGAAATGACATCTAATCCATTAAAGATATCGACATTCTGTTTTCTATTCAAAAATGGTAATAAAGAGATTCTAAAATAGTGTGCTATGTTCTTCTGTGGGATTATTAATGTTATTGGTTGGTAAACTCTTTGACCTGTGATATCATCTATCGAGAAAAGACTGCAAATGTACATTGCTGTTGATGGTCAACATTTTGAGCACGATAAAATAGAAAAATTTGTGTGAGGATCACTAATTGAGGACTCCTTTCAAACTTCTTCTAATTCATTTTTATCTATTGTTGATGTGATAACTCATCTTATGGTCAATCAATGATCAGAGAATCAGCGTAGTGGCTTTATTACAAAAAGAAAAAATCTGGTTATTTACAACATCTCTAAATGCAAAACAATTAAACAGACAATACTGTATTATGTTCCTGTGCCCAGTCCTCTTTCATCATTACCAATGAAGTTTAATTCAAACATTATTAATTTGCTTTTTCTACAAGTAGCTGTCCAGTTTTGCTGTTACTGTATTTTCATTTTTTCAATTTATTCTCAAAATATAAACAATAAAGCTTTAGTCATGATCATGTGTTCACAACAATATTATTTTATTCTTTTAAAAACATAAACCTGTTTTGCCTGTCATAAACATGCTGCAATCTCAAGGGATACATCACACTGTATTTACAAGACATGCTCATACACATCCCAGAGAAACAGTTGTGTGTGTAAGTCACAAGACAAAACCAGCTTGCACCAATGAATGCCGTCTAATACGGCAAGACGAGTGCTTGCTCTGAGCCACTGTAACAGTAAGTTGAAATATTACTGGTATTTTAAAAAGTAATTGTTCGATATATGAATTTAATACATGTCTTAAGTTTTCTGCTAGTGTCAGAAATTACTATAGATTAATTTTTTTACAAATTAAGTTGGTGTTTATATCTCTGTTATTAATTACCCTACATAATTTGCAGTACAATCTTTTATGAGTCCCTTAATACCATTAAGAATATTAATATATTCAACAAATTAGAGGTTTTTTCAGTGTAACATCTTAAGTGATTAACCCAGTATACTGTTTATGTTCATGATGAAGTTATCGAATGAATTGTAAAACATGTCATATCATCAATGAGAGATAACTTTATACATAAAATATTGAATATGATAATGCTCAATGTCCAATTTTTTGTTTGGGTATGGTTACAGCAGATGTTGGTGTTCTATATGAGATGCATTACTCACTCAGCAAGATCCATATTGACAACAATCACAACTTTAATATAAAATATTTCTCGAGATCCCCCAAATGTTTTTGAATTAGATAAACCATACAAAATATGACTTTAATGTTTTCGTCACATGGTTACATTTTAATATAGATATATTGAACACAACTCAAGTTCCTTATGGAATAACTCAAAACTTTCTTATTACAATTCTGCAACTTTCTACCAGCTGCCTCATTTGCCCAACAGGACTAATTTGTGAAAATTTTAAACTCTAAGTTAGGCTATATTTTATTAAGACTCAACTAAAACGACACCTGATGTGATGTATTCATATATTTGTCAAAATTTGAATAATTAATGTCATGTCATTTGGACGTAATTTTACTTCTTAAGAATTTTAACCCATGTTCCTTACAATATCACCACAAAGGTTTAATAAGTGCACTATTAGATTTTAATAACAAGTTTTATAATTGTTTGAAGAAAGTTAAACATTTGTCAATTTTTAATTATACATGGCTGAAGATGACCTAGAACATGGTCGAAACTAGTAGCACAATGTGATGTTTGTATAATCACAAATAAAATATGTACTGACTAGGTGGACATTATTTTTTCAACCTATTGTAATTTTTCATCAATGTGGACCAAACTTGAAGATTATTTCATAGAATATAGTTAAAGCGATCTTTAGCAAACTTAACTACTTCTGGAATCAATTACCTTTTCTGAAGTTTTGGATGAATCAGATCTAATTAATTATCCACATAACTTATTTGTGATTGAGAATAAAGTAAATGAAAGTTTCTCAATGGACTCCTCAGCCTCCTCATTAGTAATGTGGGAACAAAAATATCTTGGTATTGCTAGGGTTAAGTACTATGACAAAAAAGTGAAGATAAAGTTGGAATTTTAGAGGACAAATTGGGGCAGATATTCATTTATAGGATGAGGAGTAAGGATTGGAATAAATTATCAAGGGATAGTTTGATAAATTTCCAAGTTCTTTGAAAACATTTAAGATTTTTTTTTCTTTTTTTTTTTTCAATTTGCTTTTCGTCACACCGACACAGATAGGTCTTATGGCTACAATGGGATAACAAAGGGCTAGGAATGGGAAGGAAGCAGCTGTGGCCTTAATTAAGGTACAGCCCCAGCATTTGCCTGGTGTGAAAACGGAAACCACAGAAGACCTTCTTTGGGCTGACGACAGTGGGGTTAGAACCCACTATCTCCTGAATACAAGTGCACAGCTGCGTGCCCTAACCGCATGGCCAACTCATTCACTGGACAACATACTAACCAACATTATTATTATAATAATTGAATTCCCTCAATTGTGAATTGAATTGCCACATGACTGAAAATCCTTAAGAGCTTGAATACTTAATATTTGTAATAGGTGGAATTAAATTAAACGATGGTTCCCTTGTGGGGACTTAATTTTTAATATAAAAGCCAAAGGAAGTTTGTAGTGGTGTCTGAACGGCACAGTAGCAGCCAGCAGCTTGGAGAGGCAATCCAACTTGTGAGCCTACAGCCACACTGGGGTGAAACACTAGTAAATTCAAGATTAAAAATCTTGAAGAGCTTGAACGATTGTACCAATTGATTATTTAGAATCTGCCCACATAAAACTCTAATAACAATTCAAAGGAATGATGCAAATAATACTCACCATCACTTACAACAGTAGATATTTTGCCACTGGTCTGTTTATTAACCCAGTCATTAATCTCTTTCCCTGCTTCTGCACACTTCTTCTCGAAGTCCAACTCCTGAATCCCAGCTTGAAAATGTTTCTCAACAGTAGCCTTGAAGTCAGAGCGGATCTTACTTCCAGCTTGGATGAATGCTCTGTTAGCTAGATATACAGTCATCTTAGATGTACTCTGAAAATACACATGAATGAACATTAGCACCAAATTAACAAGGAGAGGCCAGACCCTGCAGCCAACCAATTTCAACGAGCTTCAATGTACCTGTGGGGG
This sequence comes from Anabrus simplex, assembly GCF_040414725.1. NCBI lineage: Eukaryota > Metazoa > Arthropoda > Insecta > Orthoptera > Tettigoniidae > Anabrus > Anabrus simplex. The sequence goes on from NC_090270.1 coordinate 313,330,008, forward strand.
GGATGCTCAACAGTAACTCATGTGTAAGCGTTTAGGTCAATATGCTTTTGTTTAAAAGAAATATGTCAAATGCCATGACGCAGGATCTGCTTCAGACAAAGTGGAGGTGACAGAACGCTAAAAGGCAGATACATTTTACTTAAACATGTCCGCAATCTAATAATTTCCAAAAAAATTGATGAATCCCCGATTCCAATGCAACGCATATATACTTGGAGAGTTACATCGCAGTTAACCGGAGTGGTGGCCTAGCGGTTACCGTACAAGTCTGTGAACCTTGAAGACGTGAGTTTGAGTCTCATTGCAGCTATATTTCTTGTACAAAATAAATTAATATTTGAGAGAACATGAAGATAAAATTGAGAACAAAAATATTATGCAAATTGCAGTACATTTTATTTTCTACCTGTTCTCACAGTTACTGCTGGATCTCTGGATCTCTCTCTCTCTCTCTCACCTCTCCTCGTAAGATATTGTTACAAATAAAACTCATATATATATATATATATATATTAATTTGAGGTAGAAAATAATTCACCACAGTTTTCCTAATATTATTATTCACATTTTTATCTTCACATTCCCTCAAATAATAATTTATTTTGTACAAAAAAATATAGCTGCGGCAAGACTCAAACTCACATCATTGAGGTTCATAGACAAGTACGGTGCCCACTCGGCCACTGCTCTGCTTGACTGAGTTGTAACTCTCCAGGTATATATGCGCTGCATTGGAGTCTGGGGATGCATCAAATTTTTGGAAATTATTAGGTTGCGGACCTGACATGTTTAAGTAAGATGTGTTCGCCTTGGTCCAAAACGAATCCTGCGGCATGACATTTGTCCTCAATTTTTTCGAAAACGAAAGAGTATTACCTAAACCCTTATATACATAAGTTACTGTTGAGTGTCCCCCAACAGGTACATTGAAGCTCATTGAAAATGGTTGGACGCAGGGTCTCACCTCTCCTCGTAAGATATTGTTACAAATAAAACTCATCTGTTTCATTACTCTAATTTATTTCAGTATGACCTAATAAATGCGTGCGCGCGCACGCGCGCACACACACACACACACACACATATATATATATATATTTAAAAACACACAATTGTAACCAATTATGAATGGCCACACTTACTAATTACAAGTCTATTCACAAGTCTCTCTTCATTATGACACTGCAGGTTGTCCGGCCCATTGGTACCTGGGGACAGCTAATCCTTATTTTCATGTCCCCAAGTCCAGTATGCTTATACAGCAGCTGTGTGTAGACCGCTGGATTTGAACACACTGCCACTGGCTACACAACACACAATGACTTGTTTGTTGGTTTGACTCCACAGACAGTCCAGTAATTCACACAGTCACATGCAGTGAACAGCTAAACAGCTCAACAATATTCAACAGCAGGACGATACTCACAACAGTGAACATTAACACAGGTCCATTTACCTTCACACTCATGATAGTGGCTTACCTCGCTGAGCCTCAGTTCACAGAAATATACGAACACACAGTACAGTCTTCCGTTCTTTCATCTCCACCTGCTCACTAGACTCTCCAACACCTCAACAACAGCTCCTGGTTCAGATCTCGGTGGGACCCAGCCACCGGACCTCAACTCACCGAGTGTCACACTGACTCTGCCACAGAGTCCATCTCTGACTGACTGTCCGCAGCTAGCCTCCCTTTTTATAGCTCAGATGATTTCATCCCGAATTTTCGCAAGGTCACTTGAGGCAGAACATTCCCACTGAAACTCCAAGAAACTCACAGGTAAGCCGGCCAACGAGAACAATACATGGAAAGGCCGGCCGCACCCTACAAGCCGGCTGGGAGATCCCAGGTCATGTGAGTCACTGGCCCCTTCCTAGAAGTACCAAAAGGGGCTACCACAGGGCTGGCATGTAACAATATGTAAGTAAAACACTACTGAATTAAAGGCACTAGTAAAATATTATAACAATGTAATTGGCTTTATGTCTTGCTGACTTCTCTGACAAGTCATATAGAGAGAAATAGGAACACCCAACACGACAAACACAATGGCAGCTCATTGTTGAAAGAGGGAGCAAGGTCAAACAGGACGAAGACTATATCCGTATCTTTAAACACTGCTGTCTTCAGATAGACAGACAATCTCATAACCTCCCCCCATCTCCTCTCAGCCCCTTTGATGCAAGTGTAATGGACTAGTACAACTTGGAAACAATTCTCTAAACCCATGGGTAAATAGTGGAAATATCGAGCATCAATTTTTGGTAATGAGACAAAGTCTCTCATAGTGTATTGGCATGCCAGCGGCTCCAAATAGGCTACTCAGTGGCCTCCACGGTATCCACTAACCATGTGTCTTGGTGGGTGTGCTATTTACCAACTGATGAACCCAACTTAGCACAATGGGGCAAAATGCTGGCAACTAGGAATGAGTTAGCTGGAAAATTTATAATGTCCAATAATGGACCATTTATATTGGTATTATAAATTTACTCATTCAGGACAAATATTTCAGGTTCCCTATGGGAATCAACATCTATATCATGGCTAGTGCATACCCTGGAGGCCACTGCGTAGGCTACTTAGTGCCAATGCACTATGAGAGACTTTGTCTCATTTCCAAAAGTTGATGCCTGCCTGGCTATCAGATGATATAGATGTTGATATTTAAAAATGAAATGAGTGCAAATAGGGTTATAAGTTGTTGTAGGGTTTGTCTTAGTTTCAGAGTCAATAATATAATACTGAATTCGGATTTGTATGAGTCAAAAACAAAATTCCATATATAATGTGATTAAAATACTTTAAATAGAAAAAATCTCTGTCTACCTCCTTACTCAGTTCACGCTTTGCCACTGCATCTTTGTTAGAATTCCTATCAATGACTATAATGTCCGCACGTTTAATGGAACCTTCAGTTGACGTACAGGTTACTTCTTCATAAATTTTGAACTGTTTTGTATTTTGAAAGCAGTCAGCTATCCTTCTTCTTAGTCTATGGTGCATGTTGTTTCTTAAGAGCTCCCCTTTGCGGCAAAAACCAAGAACACGAGGAAGAGTTTCAATCTTGTTGCACTCATGGCAACGGGCATCTAGGCTTCTTCAGGGAATAATACGAACTGCGACATCATTGCAATTCACTTTTACGCCAGTCATTCATTGAAAAGAAGATAAGCCATTCTTTGTTGATATCCAACTATTAGATTTCTTCCACTCCGAGAAAAGTGATACACCTGTGCCACGATGGGGTAAGCTTTTCCATTTTTCATATTCCTGATTGCAAAGTTTATTTCTTATTCGTTCTTCTTCATGTGAAGACTATCAGAAGTGAGGACTAAACTGTCTCTAAAACTGACTGTAACATTAAATTGAAGTTATATAAAGAGAAGCAAAAGTGAAGAACAAAATTAAATATAAAAAGTTAGCCTTCTTCATTTTATTTCACTTGTAATATCTAATAGAAATGTCATTTAAGGTAGAGGAATATGATGCATACCAAATAAATACTGATCTACAGTTACTTTGAAGAAATAAATTTAATTCATTCATATTTCAATACATAGACTGTCATGCCTTTCAGCATTCAGTCTGCAAACCTCTGTGAATTAAGCTTCCACAACATTCTAGTTGTAATTAGCACAGTAATCTCTTTTGTTTCCATGTCTCTTACCTAGAAATCATTAAAAGTTGGGTCTAACATTAATTTCCTAAGTATCCACCCCTTTACTTTCCTTACTTTCTAGGGTTGAGTCCATTATTCTAGGTATCTTAATCTCAGCATTTGCTTTTCCCATCTTTACATTTGGTTTTCCATAATATTCACTTGCCGTTTCTAATATGGCATCGCTGTATGGCAATCATTCCCATTCAATGTCCTCAAACTGTTTAATTAAGGTACAGCCCCAGCATTTGCCTGGTGTGAAAATGGGAAACCACGGAAAGTCATCTTCAGGGCTGCTGACAGTGGGGTTCGAACCCATTATCTCCCGGATGCAAGCTCACAGCCGCAAACCCCTAACCACACGGCCAACTCACCCGGTTCCTAAAATTTTTGCCTTTATCCATCACTGGTGTAGCTTGTAAGAAAACATATTCATTATGGTATATATTTTTATATTTACAAATTATCTGGACAAATTCGTCAAACATCTAATCATCTGATTATCCCTGGAGTGGTTGCTTGGCGCCTGAGAGACACCATACTACTTTATATCCGTTATTGCAAGTAAACTACCAAGGCCACTGACCAGAAATGCCATCTACCTTTGAAGTAATTATTCACTAACGTCATCTCCGCATCCCTTGGAGGGGTGGAAGGTAAAGGCTTCCACTATTCGTAACCTCGGCACATGATTGGGTAGAGTGGTTAGCTCTATGCCTGGCCACCTTTGCCCCCAGGAATTAACCTAGTACTTATTTTTGGTGTAGGCTGAGTGAACCTTAGGGCTATATGCACTCTCAGAAGTGGAATTCTTGTTTCTTAAATTTTACGATTTCCTGATGGGGATTCAAACCCACGTCCTTCTGGGGAAACCAAGCACGTCTTTACTGCCTCGGCCAGGTAGCCCCTAATTATTCACAACCAACATTATAATGTACCAATGTGCCAGTGTTATATACAATTATATAGGACACTATACAAGCTAATGGTATTGAATAGGTGGACCCTTCTCTACCCTTTGATAGTGTTAGTCTAACTCATGTGGTGGTGAGTCATTGTTCCAAGTGACAACAGCATCTGATAGACACCGTGCAAAATTGACCAGTACAAAATAAGTTCCCATTCTGAAGTATTATATTCAATATTAATGCAGCAATTATTCTTCAGGATGTCTCAGACTGTATGGTTTCTTGCTAAAACGTACATCTATATATATAAAATAAGAGTTTTGTCTGTACATTGCTCAGAATTTGAAAAGAACGGTATTTCTGTATCAATCATGTCCACAGTAACAAGAAAATGCAGTTTTTACTTTTCCCTAATTTCTGTCTGTCTGTCTGTCTGTCTGTCTGTCTGTCTGTCTGTCTGTCTGTCTGTCTGTCTGTCTGTCTGTCTGTCTGTCTGTCTGTCTGTACACGCATCACGAGAAAATGGCTGAAGAGAATTTAATGAAAATCGGAATGTAAAGTCGGGCGATGAACCGCTACAATCTAGGCTATAAATTATTTTATTCACGCCGAGTGAAATGGTAGTTTAGGGGAAGGCCTAAAATTCAATTCTCAAATATTTATATTATTAGTGGTCATATCGATAAATACTACACAACTGAAGTTATGTAGAATTACATTTCCGATCATTTACGTCTTATGCATTTTTGCCGTACCGGGTATGATAACAGAGATATTCATGAATTTGAATTTTTGTTGCTAAGTCCATATCAACGCCGAGCCCTGACAAAATGGGTAACCAGAATTTAATGAAAATCGGTATATAGAGTCGGGGAATAAGAAACTACAGTTTAAGCTATGAACAATGTTATTCATCCTGGGTGAAATTGTAGTTTAGGGGAAGGCACCTAAAATTTAATTTTTAAATACCTATGTTCTTGGTCCTATGGAAAAATACTACATAACAAAAGTTATAGAGAATATAATTTCCGATCATTTATGTTTTATTCAGTTTTACCATACCGACTATGATAAGAGTGGTATTTCAGAACCAGAAGACAATCAATAATGTGACGGCCTACAATATCGAATGCGCGTAACATAGATCAACAATAACATTACACTGACCGTTGTTTGTTGTAATGTTCTTTGTCTCTTATGCTGACATTCAACTCCGATAGATGGGATTACTGCTGCGTACCGAGTATAACAGCCTAACTGAATATTGGCGAGAAATAGCTGAGGAGTTAGATTACTTTCTTCTTTAGCATGCCAATCCTCTGGTTCATACATTTTCTGATACTGCTGGACGTAACACACTGGTTCATCATAGCATGCCAGCTATTCGATACCTACTCTGACGCGCTGTTTTGAATGAGCAGTGTGTGCACTTAAGTCAGAGGCTCAGTTAGTAGTAGTAGGAATAGTAGTATGAACTGGTCTGGAATTACATATTAGCCCTATTCCAAATTATAGTACCAGAATTCACTAAATAACTCAAAATTCAACCTTGAAAAGAGCCGTTTCTTAGGAAAAGCTTCTTCCTCATCACTTTCATTAAATCCACATTAATTTTATTCCAAATTAGCAGCGAAGATGTGGTTTCTTCTCTGGCTTGGAGGAAAAATTGCCTCCATGTCAGATAGTTATTTCTCCCGCCAGTGTAGTGAATTGAGATTTTCCGACTCATCGGGTACTCCCAGGAAGCCGATAAGTAAACAGGCATAGTTTTTGCCCTGGGACTATGCACTATTTGAACACACCCTCCTCCCCCCGCCGAAAGAAGGACGAATATTGTTCATGGATCACGGATGTCTAGCGTCTTGGTCATTCCAGCTCTGTAGCTTTGGACTGTTAGTTCGGCAGCATAGTACTGTTCGTTAAAAGTGAAAAAAATGTGTGGTTTTTCATTTGATCGAGTATTTCATATGAAGGCATTGCTTTTAATCGCGCCATTCCTACCGACGTCATTGTAATTACCCATGTTCATTTCAGTTGGGAAAACCACTAAGAGAGTCTTTCTGAGAATCTATAAAGGCAGGGGGAGAGTGAGTGCCTGCCATTACAATGAAAACTCCCCAACCTGATTGTGACTGACGGTAGGCATGGTGGCCTACCATTACAATGAAAATTCCCTAACCCAGTCCTGATATGAGAAAAGATGTTGGTGACTTGCCCGTCGTGCTTCTAGGGCCACGTTAAGAGCTATGCAACTTAATACAATCTTGCTCACAATGTTTACACTACCTAACCTAGAATTCTGTATACAATTTTGAATTCCGTAGCGAAGCACGGGTACATCAGCTAGTTCCTCATATTTTTAGAGATGAAAAAGAGTGGAAAGAAGAGGAGATATAATCTCGATTGCCTTGAAGACAGAAGGATTATGCAGAGTTTGCTTGAATATGAATATGGTGATGTTGAATTGTATAGCCTAGTGCTGGGGAGGAAGATGTTCTAAAAATTAGAAAGAAAAGCATAGACACTGAACAATATGCAGACAGTAGTGATGAAGCAGGAGAAAATGACAGTATTTATTTCTTAGGCTGAAATGGCGTTTCTAAGTGTCGTAAAGCTACTCCTCCCAGAAATGTTCAAACCCAGTGACAAAATATCATCACACATTTACCTTGTGAAAGGTGTTGCGAAGCTTGCTAAAACATCTAAAGAATGCTGGGAACTGTCCTTTGATTACACAAATGGGAAAATTGAAGAGGTTCAAAGGAACTACAGTAGAGACATGTCAAATAAAGAGCCTAATTGGCATACTGTACTTATGTGCTACAAGGAAAATGATAACCACACAAATACCAAGGACATTTGGGCTAGCAATAAGACGGGTTAGAGCTGTGCCACTTGGTTATGTCAGAGAGGCGTTTTAGGTTCCTAGATATTGCCTAACATCCATCGTTAGTTGATTTCATATCAATAAATTAGATTCAGTCATATATATCCATCCTTTCAAAATGTCCTAAAATTAATGTAAATCATTATTTGAAACTTGGGATAGCATAACTGCCTAAGAAACAAAATGGCGTCTCTCAGACACCACGCAACCTTCTATGACATAGAATTTTGTGCGACCACTGTAGGGTTAAGGGTGAAAGACAATGGCCAGTTCCTCCGCTGCTACATGTCATAGTGTAATATAGTTTCATTTTTTAAGTATATTGTTGCAACATTTTATTTGACTCACTTTCTAGGCTATAATATTAGTTTAGAATAAATATGAATATGCCACTGTCTTACCTTGAAGGCCTCCAACAGAGCCTGGAATCCAGCAAGAGTAACCTTCCTGTTGGTTGGTAGCTGTAGGACTGCAATCATCTGCTCAGCTGTCTTGCCTTTAGCTCCTGTGAATACCAGTGCTAGGATCACCTCTAGACTGAGAGGCGAGAAGAAGATATTTCCTTGTTGCTGGCACAAAGCCTGTTCAGTTAGGTAAAATAGAGTATATTAAGGTAAGAATACACAGGTTCATATAGGACATTAAAAAATGCAATGTTCTCAAAGAATTACTGCAATTTTATGTTTTAAAAAAGAACATTTTTGTGAGTATTTATATCAACATCATCACCACCATCTTTATCTTTACAACAGCAAGTTGAACACAAGAGTTATGAAGTAAACAAGATGAAGTTTTGCTCTCGTGGTATTATGTGAGGCATTTCAATTGGCACAAGGAATGTCTGTCTGTCTGTCTGTCTGTCTGTCTGTCTGTCTGTCTGTCTGTCTGTCTGTCTGTCTGTCTGTCTGTCTGTCTGTCTGTCTGTCTGTCTGTCTGTCTGTCTGTCTGTCTGTCTGTCTGTCTGTCTGTCTGTCTGTCTGTCTGTCTGTCTGTCTGTCTGTCTGTCTGTCTGTCTGTCTGTCTGTCTGTCTGTCTGTCTGTCTGTCTGTCTGTCTGTCTGTCTGTCTGTCTGTCTGTCTGTCTGTCTGTCTGTCTGTCTGTCTGTCTGTCTGTCTGTCTGTCTGTCTGTCTGTCACCACAGATCTACATTTAGGGCATTTGCCCAGGTGGCAGATTTCCCATCTGTTGTTTTCCTAGTTTTTCCTTAAATAATTGCAAAGAATTTGAAAATTTATTGAACATCTCCCATGGTTAATTATTCCAATTCCTAACTCCCTTTTCTATAAATGAATATTTGCCCCAATTTGTCCTCTTGAAATTCCAACTTTATCTTAAAATTGTGAGCTTTCCTACTTAAAAAAACACTCAAACTTATTCGTCTACTAATGTCATTCCACGCCGTATCTGTGGGGGTTGTTTCATCTTCCTAGCAAGTCTAAAATGTTTAACGCTCTGTATTCCTTAGGATGTATGAAAAATTATACAAAAAACCTACCAAATTTCAAGAAAGCTTTTATGAATCAAGATATCTTGGTTGTGCCTTTGTTGGACATCTGGCTTTCATTTGAAAGTTGATTTATTGTGCGTCACTGCTTTCTATCCATTTTCATAATTTGTATTTTATTGCTTCTATCTGGATATTAATCAAAGAACTGAATGTAGAATATTTAATTTCACAGTTTGCCAGCATCAATAAAATTACTTCAGAGAGATCACTTCCTCACATAACTGTTGTTTATTTCATGCATTACAGCAGACTCTTGTTTCAATGGACCTCAATTCAACAGACTTCAGATTTAATGAACACACTTGGGCAAAAAGATGCAGATAATGAACGTAACAAATTTAATTTATTATTGTACGGAAATAAATCTATACGATTTTAGAGATTCTGAAACCTCTGACTTTCATGAAACTTTGAAGCAGACTTTTGGTAATTGCAGTGAGAATGATACGAAATGATGGCTAGACATCAACGAATGTGACCAAGGTTACCACATTCTAAGCCAGGAGGAGATTTTTAGAAATGTCCTATGGGGTGGTCAGAAAACTGATACAAAGGTTATGATGAAGAAGCAGTTTTAGCTGGTCCAAAACTATTGGTGGTGAGATAATATATGGATGACTATCTCATCAGATCCACAGGCACTGTTTATTCCAAACGTTTTCAGTAATTTTGATCAGTTATTATCAAGAAACATTTTCAAGGGAAAAGCAAGTGAAAACTTGGTGTGTTTTCAAGCTGAAGCCACATACATCGACATGTATAAAAAGTGTTCCCACTAAAGTATATTAATAGCACTGAAAGCCTTTTATTCCTAAGAATCACGATTTAAGACATTTTCAATTTTATGGACAACCCTTAGCCGCTAATTTACTGTATTAATGTACTGTATTTAATGATGTTAACAATGTAATAACAGAATGGCTATCAGACCTGTAGCTCAGGAACAAGAATGGCTGAGGCCACCATAGCTTAATTGAGAGAGCATCAGATGCAATATATAAAAGTTGTGGGTTGAGTTTTTACCAGTGTCCAGTTGACCATTTCTGTTCTGTGGTTAACATCTCTTTGGCATATAAAGTATGGTCTAATAATTAAGTGACAATCACAGTGTGGAAAGGTTTAATTTGCAAGCCTTTTTCATGTGGCCGTGCATTGTTCATTGTGGCACATGCAACTCAGCAGCATGCTTGCTGGTTAACTTGACAGACAATCAAGCCACCACTTGGCAACAACTTGTCCCAAGTGGAGTGTCTCCCACTTCACATCTTTAATACATCCCATGCTGTTTTTCACCACCTTCAACAAGTTGCCTCTGCTAAGTGACGCCTTACTGAAATGGGCTCCCAAATCTCGCATGATCATACTCATTTGTTTTTCTAGATAAGGCTCTTCATGCATCCACACGAAGCGCAATTCTCTCTTCTAAACTTAAAACACTCTTATCCAACATCATGCACTCTTGAAATGTGCTGAATTTTAACTATTCATTATTCTGGGTTTCTTCTCCAAGCAATTCCTGACTATGTGGTATGTTTCGAGTCGTCAGCAAGGAGATGGCATGGAATGCCATTAGTAGGCGAATAAGCTTGAGCAGAGTTATTAAAAGTAGAAAAGATCACAATACGAAGATAAAGATGGATTTCAAGAGGACAAATTGGGGTAAATATTTATTTATAGGACAAGTAGTAAGGATTGAAATACATTATTGAGGGAAATGTTCGATAAATTTCAAAGTTCTTTGAAAATATTTAAGAAAGAGCTAGGTAAACAACTGATAGGGAATCTGCCAGCAGGACGATAGTCCTAAATGCAGATGATTGATTGATTGATTGACTGACTGACTGACTGACTGACTGACTGACTGACTGACTGAACATTATGTTTTGTTTAAAGCCAATATTGTTGTTATATGAGTATGATCCATACATAAATATGTATGTTTAGTCCTCAGCTCTAAGGCTGGTTGAATCCTCAACACCTCTACCATCGGCTGTCATAGATGGCCTAGGCATCACTGAAGAGGCATACTAGGGAAATGAGGGGTGAAGTAGTTTCCCATTGCTTTCCTCACTGAGCCAGAAGCTGCTATTATATGTCAATCTGCCAAGCCCACTGAAATGCATGCACCAACCAACTCTATGAGCAACATTTTCACACCATTCATAGCAGGGACTGGCTACATAAGGAATGGCATTACTAGTATTGCTCATACCCCAGTCACTTTCACATTGTCAAAGCCAAAGATAAGGCAGAGATAGATCATTGAATTGCTCTAGCCCATACCAGAAGACATAGTGCACTGTACACATTAGGTCCTGCCAGCAAAAGCATAATACATAAATATATATTAGTAAATATAGTATAATAACACGTGTAGTGTAGGTGCACTGGGGACATTCTGTCCATGCTGTACTATATGCACTTGGACATGACCTAAGAAGCTGAAAAACTATTTCAATTAAATAAGGACTGTCACTACCAATGTAGTTTGTTGATTTTCCTTTTACCATTCCTGTTGGCAAATATACATATAGGATGTCAGTGCATGTTATGCCATGATCTCTGCAGACACTAATACAACACCATGTACTTTTCTCAAGAATCCCATCTGATAATTAATTGACAGTCACAGTGTGGGAAGTTTTAATTTTCAAGCTTCGTTTTCCTTATTAACACATAACAAAGTAAAGCCAAGAGTATGCTAGGAATAGGATACCTATACAAGTTTCCACGTATTTTGTCATCTTGTTGTGCATTTACTACCATAACATCATGATAATCTATTACAAATAACCAGTCAATCAACATCAATTTCAAAATTTTGAATGTACACCCACCTTAGCCAACTTTAGATCTTGGAATTGTCTTGAATCTTCAGATCACTTCCCTCTGAAATATTCAAACATTTACTCAAAAGCTTTTTTTTTTTAAATGGTGATTATGTTGCTGTACTTCAGTTTCCTTTTCATGCTTTGTGATGTAACACTTTGGTTATAATGATAACTTTGGTTTTTGAGTCAACAAATAAGATGATGATGATGATGATGATGATGATGATGATGATGATGATGATGATGATGATGATGATTCTTGCAGAATTAGAAAAAAGAAAAATTTAGGCATTTTTAATCCAAAGATTGGACAATTTCAGTAATCAGTAGTTTAAGGTAATTAATTCCTTTCCACATGTAAAATTAATTAATTGGCGATATTAAAACTGTACTGTATAGGCAGACATTCTTAAGGGTATTGGCAGGAATTGTTATTACCAATTTGTAATAAGTGAGACTTACTTTATAAACACTGAATGAGAACTTGATATTTGATTTTGCTACTGCTTCCAGAGCATCTTTTCTTGAAACAGAGGAAAAGGCACCCATTGTGCTGAAAAAAGAAATAACAATATTGAAGATATCACAAATAAAATTACAATGATTAATTAAAATGAAATTATTTCTCGTAATTAAACTTAAAACATTTTGATACATTTCAACGTAAGGTAAAGAGAGAATTGTTTCCCTGAAAGGGGATAGAACAGATTTCAGTGTTACCAACCACTAATACTATGTGATCAATCCTAGATTATACTACACTTTAAGGATGTTTTAGAGTAGTTCTGCATGTTAGAAGTCTTGCTTGTGCATTTTTCATTGAAGTTAGTGTTACTAATGAAGACAGCATTTAAAACTAAAATTTGATAGTCTATTTCAAGGACCACTGAATGCCTTCTGTACTTCATAGGCGCAAACTGAACATGAAACACAGGGTTATGGCTTCACAAATCTGTTTTTCGAAGGCTCTGCCCAACCTAAAGAGAATAAGGATGCAATAGTGGTTCACTGGTACATACAGTACAACAAAACAGATTGTTAAAAAAATCATTTAAATGGGTGGGGACAGAAGAAGGAGTGTCCCACTGGCTTTTGTGACATTGTTGCCCATTGAAATGAAGGATACACTAGACAGTCAGTTCAACAGTCCACAATTTACTTTACAAGTGGCCAGTCTACAAATGGCTTCATAGTGGCCAATGATAAGCCCACCAGACAAGAAATTAGTCACCCTGGTGTGCACGCGCAGATAGATTGTTAAGCCTGCACAGATGGCGCAGTGAATGAGTCCCATGTTCAACCACATGCACTCTGCCTATATGTGAGCATAATGCAGTAGCGATCAGTGAGACATTGATGTTTCAAGCAGACAGTGTACGTCAACATGGGTATGTGTAAGGATGTGTCAGAGTGGCAAAAAGGGGCAATCGTATTTGGCCGTGCCCATGGCCATATGGTGTGTTAAGTTGCTGGATTTGTTGGTGTTTCACAGCGGACTGTTCACCATGTCTACAAGCAGTGGTGTACTACATATGACCATAAAACGTGACGTCAGAATTGTGGTCGGAAAAAGATCCTGACTGACAGGGACCAGAGATGCGATTCACGGCTTGTGAATCAAAATTGCTTCCAAATCCGACAGGAATTGCTGCAATCAGTGAATGAAGGTCCATCCCAACCTGTTAGTGAGAGAACATTGCAATGGGAACTGCCTGCAATGAATCTTTGGAGTCGGTCACCTCGCAAGAGACCATTGTGATATACAGCCTTATTTTTGTACTGCCAACATTCCGTCATGCAGGCCTTCAGAGTGAGATGTGACAGCAGGGCGCAGTGCATTCTGTATGTTCAGTGGTTCAGTGAAACCCCTAGAAATTGGTTTATCAAGGGCCTATTTCTTTAGCTCTGTATATTCGCACACTTAGTGATAATTTTGACATCAATGTTTGCTTACTCTCTGTAACTGGTAAAAAGGTTTAATTTTTGAGTGATGGGGCAGGGCTGTGGGACATAAGGAGGGTGCACTAGGCGCGGGGCTATGAGACCCAAGAAGGGAGGACGAGAACATAGCCGTTGTTGTCACTGGTGAAAGGACCAGCGACAGACACGGGCTACATTGAGCAACCCCGGAATCAGCCAAAGGACTGTCTCAGAGCGCATGGTTAATATTTACCTTATGCGCTAGGTTTTTAAGGTATTTTAATTCTACACTTTTGTGTTTTTGATACATTTAACAAATGTGAAGCAGAATATTTTGGTAACTATGATATGTTAGCATCAACAGCCTAAAGTCTTAAATAACAGTAGTCTACCTAAAACTTTCTTGAAGCGGTTATTTTAATGCGTTCGAACCTTATTGTCAGCAGACCTCAATATGGTTTTCCATGGTTTTTCATTCACTCTCCAGGCAAATGCTAGGGCTGTACCTTAATTAAGGCCACGATCTTTTCCTTCCCTATCCCATCAACGCCATAAGACTTGTCTGTTTTGGTGCGACGTAAAATAAGTTTTTTTTTGGTAATATCTGAAGCCATCCCTTTTCACTTTTGACTCAGTTAGTTTATAAATGTTAGGTTCTTCAGTATGCCAAAACTAATTTTGAGTAATAAATTTATAAAATACCTGCAAGTGAAAACATATGGTAACAGTATTAAACATGAAAAAGAAACAAGTTAATTAAAATAGAATTTAGTGACCTTATTATTATTATTGTTGTTGTTGATGTTATTATTATTATTATTATTATTATTATTATTATTATTATTATTATTATTATTATTATTATTATTATTATTATTGTTCCTTCAGATAGGACAAAAAAACAGTAACTGCACCTATCTATAAGCAAGGGAACAGGAAGGATTGCAACAACTATCGAGGTATCTCATTGTTTAGTATACCAGGCAAAGTATTCACAGGCATCTTGGAAGGGAGGGTGCGATCAGTCGTTGAGAGGAAGGTGGATGAAAACCAGTGTGGTTTCAGACCACAGAGAGACTGTCAGGATCAGATTTTCAGTATGCGCCAGGTAAGTGAAAAATGCTACGAGAGAAATAGGCAGTTTTGTTTATGTTTCATTGATCTAGAGAAAGCATATGACAGGGTACCGAGGGAAAAGATGTTCGCCATACTGGGGGACTATGAATTAAAGGTAGATTATTAAAATCAATCGAAGGCATTTATGTTGCCAATTGGGCTTCAGTGAGAATTGATGTTAGAATGAGTTCTTGGTTCAGGGTACTTACAGGGGTTAGACAAGGCTGTAATCTTTTACCTTTGCTGTTCGTAGTTTACATGGATCATCTGCTGAAAGGTATAAAATGGCAGGGAGGGATTCAGTTGGGTGGAAATGTAGTACGCAGTCTGGCCTATGCTGACGACTTGGTCATAATGGCAGATTGTGTCGAAAACATCCAGTCTAATATCTTGGAACTTGAAAATAGGTGCAATGAGTATGGTAAGAAAATTAGCCTTTCGAAGACTAAATTGATGTCAGTATGTAAGAAATTCATCAGAATTGAATGTCAGATTGGTGATACAAAGCTAGAACAGGTCGAGTATTTAGGTTGTGTGTTCTCCCAGGATGGTAATATAGTAAGTGAGATTGAATCAAGGTGTAGTAAAGCTAATGCAGTGAGCTCACAGTTGTGATCAACAGTATTCTGTAAGAAGGAAGTCAATTCCCAGACAAAACTATCTTTATATCGGTCTGTTTTCAAAGCAACGACAATGAAAAGTCAAGTAACAAACTGCAACACCACACATATATTGCCCAAGCAAAACTAAATTTCCATGCCAGATAAAATCTTCTTAATCTGTTTACCCTCCAGTGTTGGACTCAGCAAGGGATCCCACCTCTACCACCTCAAGGGCAGTGAGCGTGAGACTTTGGGGGATACAACTGGAGAAGAGGACCAGTACTTCGTCAAGGCGGCCTCACCTGCTATGCTGAACAGGGGCCTTGTGGGGGGATGGGAAGATTGGAAGGAATAGACAAAGTAGAGGGAAGGAAGCGGCCGTGGCCTTAAGTCTGAGGTGGTAATCGAACCCACCCCTACTCAGTTGACGTCCCAACCCTCGTACCACTTTTTAAATTTCATGGCAGAGCCGGGAATCGAACCCGGACCTCCTAATCACGCTAACCACTACACCACAGAGGCAAGTACTGTTCCAAAAGAGTTGAAGTGAAAATGACATAATGGAAAATTACCGGTATAATAGACAGTCCATTAGATGGACATTAGGAACCTTTGCATAGTTTACAAAAGAATTGTAACTTAATACGAGAATAATAATAATAATAAGAATAAGAATAAGAATATTGGGAACACTAAATTCTATTTTAAATAAGTTGTTTTCTTTTTCAAGTATAATTCTGTTACCATATGTTTTCCTTTTCAGATTGTTTATAGATTTATTATTCAAAATTAGTTTCGACAGACTGAAGAACCGTGCCGGCCCCGTGGTGTAGGGGTAGCGTGCCTGCCTCTTACACGGAGGCCCCGGGTTCGATTCCCGGCCAGGTCAGGGATTTTTACCTGGATCTGAGGGCTGGTTTGAGTCGAGATTAGAATTGAGGAGCTATCTGACGGTGAGATAGCGGCCTCGGTCTAGAAAGCCAAGAATAACGGCCGAGAGGATTCGTTGTGCTGACCACACGACACCTCGTAATCTGCAGGCCTTCGGGTTGAGCAGCGGTCGCTTGGTACACCAAGGTCCTTCAAGGGCTGTAGTGCCATGGGGTTAGGTTAGTTAGACTGAAGAACTTAACAGTTACAGGCAAAGAAAGAAAACAGTAGTAGCCTAGTAGTAAGAAAGCTGCCGGGCTGAGTGGCTCAGACGGTTAAGGCGCTGGCCTTCTAACCCCAACTTGGCAGGTTCGATCCTAGCTCAGTCCGGTGGTATTTGAAGGTGCTCAAATACGACAGCCCCGTGTCGGTAGATTTATTGGCACGTAAAAGAACTCCTGCGGGACTAAATTCCGGCACCTCGGCGTCTCCGAAGACCTTAAAAAGTAGTTAGTGGGACGTAAAACAAATAACATTATTATAGTAAGAAAGCTACATTCTGTTGTTAGTCCTTACTTAAATGTTCAAAATTTGAGGAATCTATTTCTGATGTTTTCCCTCATTCTATAAATTAGTAAATTATCCCTTCATCCTTACCCATCCCACCCAAAGTAGAAACCTTGCAGTGCTTGTTCCTTAGTCGACTTTCTTTTTCTTGTTATCTGTTTAATATCAAATTAACACTGGATTTGGGTAATACTAGGATAGGATAGAAAAAAGGCTATAACATCAATTACCACGGATCTGCATTTAGGGCTGTCGTTCAGGTGCTAGATTTCCTATCAATTGTTTACCCAATCGTTTCTTAAATGATTTCAAAGGTTGGAAATACATGGAACATCTTCTATAACAAATTATTCCAGTCCTAATTCCCTTTACTATAAACGAATAATTGCCCCAATTTGTGTTCTTGAATTTCAACTTTATATTCATGTTACGATCTTTCCTACTTTTAAAAATTCCACAGAAGCCTTATTCGTCTACTTATGTCATTCCACAACAGCGGTCTCTGATAGCTCGGAGCGTACCACTCACAGTAGTAGAGGACACTCATAGACACACCCAGCGAGTTGGCTTCGTGGTTCAGTCATATAGCTTGCATTCGATAAATAGTAGGTTCGAACTCCGCTGTCGACAACGTCCCCCTCAGCAGCTCTTGCAGTGTTTCCGCTGTCTGAGGTGGGGCCACCGCCAAGTTAGCTGTGGACTCCAAGTGAAGTGCAACCGCTGTGGTGGTGATCACCACTACACGGCCTGCGCAACACTTAAGGAGGCGCCGGTGTGCGCCAACTGCGCGGGGGGCCACCCGGCCTCCCACCGCAGTTGCCCAGTCTACAGGGCCATGGCGCGGGCAGAGAGGAGGGAGGCCCGGCGCCATGACCCACCCCATTCCAGGAGGCCCCCGCCTCGGCGGGCTTGGCCTCATTCTCCGGGATCGGAGACTGGGTACGAGGTACCCCAAGGAGGTGGAGCCGTGCGACAGGCCCTAGTGGTACTCGACGCATGGCTCCGCAGCCGGCAAGGACCGCGCTAGTCCCAGCAGTGCCCAGACGGACTGATCCCCAGGCGATGGAATGGCGAGGAATTGGTTTATGTTTTGTGCATGTTACCTGTTCCTAACTAACACAACCTCTGGTCTTTTTCCAGCCCACATCCTTGCATGTGCTATCAAAAGATGTCAGGTTTTACATGTAGGCTCTTTCTTCTTTCTGCCTATGTGGTTTTTCCCTGACCCTTCAATACCATACTTCAACACCATATACCTAACACAAACTCTTGCCGTGGTAGCGAGTCTGACTCGGAAACCGGCAGATACTCCTTGTATCACTTCCCACTCCTCCCTGCTATCTCTTTCTTCTTCTTAGAAATAATAGCATGTCGGAGGCCATGTAGATTGAGTCGTTGGTCACGCGGGGGGAGCGGGCTTCGGGGGCCCCCCGATAAAAAAAAAATTAAAAAAAACCGCTGTCGACAGCCCTGACGATGGTCCCCATAGACCGTGTATGAGAACTGCGTATTTTTATTTTTGTCGCGGAGGATAGTGTTGTGTGTCCGATGTGATTTGCAGTATAGTTGGGGATAGTACAAACACCCAGTTTCCGAACGAGGGAAATAAATATATAAAGTTAAAATCTCCAACCTGGCCGGGGATCGAACCCGGGGCCCTCTGGACCGAAGGCGACTACACTGACCATTCAGCCAAGGAACTGGACAGGACCTGTCTGAGTCGGTGCGACAGAGGAAACTCAAACACAAACACCATGCATAATCTAGCCTCGTCTTTTTTCCTCGATCACACAATTTCTTTACTGACACACGGTAGAAGGTAGAAGGCTCGCAGTGGGAAAGAAGCGACCGTGACCTTAATTAACGTACAGCCCCAACATGTTCCTGATGTGAAAATGGGAAACCTCGGAAAACCATCTTCAAGGATGCCGACAGTGGGGTTCGAACCCACTATCTCCCGAACGCAAGCTAACAGGTACATGACCCAAAACGCGCATACTTGCTGTCTTCAAACGTAAAACTTTACTCTCTCCCTCATCTTTAAAAAAAAATATTACATTTTTCATTAGCCAATATCTTCGTTTCTATCAGCACCGCGTTCCGTCGAATACCACCGTTAATCAGACAAGTAATGCACCAATCGTCTCATCAGAGCAATTAACCCATTTCACGTATTGTAAGAGAGGTCACCAGAATTACTAACACTTACTTTAATGCACATGTCGACTCGTGACAGAGAGGTGTTCTTAAGAAAGCAATACAACGTTAGAAGAATACTCTTATCTTTCACGACGTTTTTATTAAGTTACGTAAGTATGTAGATCTTCCAATTCGTCATCCTCACCGTCAGAAAGCGAACTAACTTGTAATTTTACTCGACTTAAAAAATTAAGGCAGTTTTAGTACTTACGGCTCACGGAAGCATTATAGTGGCGCTAAGTTGACAACACGCATTTCTGTTCAAAAAGAAAAGATTAGCGGGTTAAAGGCCCGTAGAATGAGCTAGGAGAGAAACATGTAATTGACAATGACAGTCTTGAAGCACAAGAACTGTCAAAATTCCCCAGGGACTCAACCTTGTGAGATTAAAGTGGCGACCATGAGGCTCCACCTGCATTCGGCATTGCTTCCATTTACTTGAGCGAGGTGTCTTTTTTAAATAATAATATTTTATTGCAGCCAATGGCCAAAAGATATTTACATTAATACACAACATTAGTCATCTCTGCAGGACGCTATCATCGATTCGCGCCGACAAGTACAGCTCATGGCATGATATCGTTCACAGCTCTTACCACAACGTTCACATACACAGTCCGTGTCTGGTTGATGGAATTTCTTTGTTTTACACAGCTTGTAATGAAATCCGTGTATTGCAAAGCGTGTAATCATGTGTCTGAGCTCATATCCTCCTGCTTGCCAGTCTTTGTAAACCATTGCGTCCGTCGAGTAAAATTCCCTCCATATGTCTCTCTTCTTTGCTCGTAATTTCTTTATGAACTGTAGATATGTTGGTGTAGTTGGTAGTGGTAGGTGACAACGGACATCTTCTACATAGAAGGCTCGCGGGTTAACTCATATACAAGCCTTGAAGGCGTATACTTCGAGACACAAAGTGCCTTTTTCTGAAACGTAGCTTTCACTTTTTCTAATTGCTCGAACTGTTTCATTTTTAGATGCGGCCATACAATTTCTAATCCATAGGTGATCACTGGTGACACTTTGAGGTCAAATATTTTCAGGGCTGTTTTGATAGATAGCTTATTCAAATTCTGTATGTCGCTGATGGCTCTGATTGCTGCATTTGTCCTGCCATTGATGTGGGTAGAGAAAACATTACCTCTAGTTTGTAGTGTGACCCCCAAATACTTGAAGTTCGATACATTCTTTAGAGGTCTCCCATGTATATGAAACTCTGATGCTTTCCCTCCTTTCCTAAATGTCATTGTTACTGCCTTTTCCTCATTTAACTGAAGTTCATTCTCTTCTGTCCATTTCACCAGCGCGTCAAGTGTCTCTTGCAGTTTCTCGCTGGACCTCGAGGCAATCACGATATAGTCTGCATACATATATATGCTTGTTTCTTCAGGGATTACTTCTGTGATGTCCGCCGTAGCAATTATAAATAGTAGTGGGCTTAGTGGATCCCCTTGTAGTACACCGGTGGTTTGTTGAATTGGGTTGGACTTCGCTATTCCGTCACTAATTTCTATGCAGTTTGAGGCCAGTATGTTCTGAATTAGTCGTTTGAGACTTGCATTGCTTCTCATTAATCTGTCTAGTTTCTCCATTATAATTTTTCGGCTGATAGAGTCGAAGGCTTTGGAGAAGTCGACGAAAATGGTATACAGCTTGCCTCCCGCTCTAGTTGTACCTGCTTCAATATCATCCATTAGACACTTGATGGCCTGAATCGTGTTCCTCCCTCTTCTAAAACCGAATTGTTCTTCTGGTAGTTTGGAATCGACTTCTCTAGTAAGGCGTTGACATAGGAGTTTTGTTAGGATCTTTAGCATAGTACATTCGAGCGCGACGCCTCTATAAGCGTTTGGGTCTTCAGTGCTTCCCTTTCCTTTATATATCATTTTGACTGTGGACTTTCTCCAGCTGCTTGGAATCGTTCCTTGCCTGAGGCATTGGTTCAAGACATATGTTATTGCTTCTTTTAGTGTCGGGAAAGCAATTTTGATGTGTTCATTGTAGATATTATCCGGACCGCAAGCCTTATTATTACTGGAGCCGTTTATAGCATCTTCGACTTCCTTGAACGTAAACCGTACAGTGTCTAGGTCTTTTTCTCCCGTGGGTGTTTGAGTTAGAATACTGCAAGGACGTGTGTCTCTTGTACTTAATACGTGGCCCACATGCTTCTCCCAAACCTCAATAGGAATATTTCGCGGATATTTTGGGCGTCTTGGGTTAAGAGCTTTATACGGGCATTGCTCTGCTTTTTCTATCAATCTTTGTTCTTCCTGCTCCTGAAATAGCTTTTTCTCCTGCTTTACGAGTGCCTTATAGGTCCGTCTCTTGTTGGCGTAATCTTCCAGTAGATTGATGTTTGGGGCTTCAAGGGCTGCGTGCAGCGCTTTCAGTGCAGTCTTTCTTGCCATGTAGCAATTTATCCTAAACCAAGGCTTTGCTTTCCTTTTAAATGTAGGCTCTGAAATGACTGTGCCTTGTAGTAAATTTTCTAGCTTGTTGGCAGCTTCCTCCAGGTTGCCTTCCACCACCATCTTCACAATTGCCTGATTATCTGTCTCACATACATCGTGCTGGAGGAATTTCCTCGATATCATACGGATTTCAATCTCCTCTCGATCATAATCACCTTTAATCAGAAGCATGGTTTCTACCATCTGATGTTTCCTTACTGGGTTTAGGATAATTTTCTGTCCTATTGGTTTTAGTTTACCCAGGTTTGTAAAGATCAGGTCTATGGTGCTGGCTCCATTATGACATATGTATGTTTTGTCTTCGCTTCTATTAACCATGGATAGTCCTTCCTCTTCCAAATATTCTAATACTTCTCTTGATTTTTGCGAAGGAACATCTGCTCTGCAGTTTAAGTCACCCGCAAGGATGATGCCGTCATTTCTGTTTGTTGTGCTCAAGGCTGTGCCTATTTCATCTATGATTTGGAGAGAGTTGAAGTCCGGTTGGAAGTACGCACAAATGAAAATACACAGTTTAGTTTTTACTACTAAGACATTATTAGTTCTATATATAGCTTTAAAGGGCAAGAATTTCGGCGTGAGGAGGCATGTGATTCCTCCTTTTGGTCTTCCTGTGAGTCCTTGTTCTGCTAGTACGTTAACTGTGTAATGCTTGCTTGCTGTCCACTCTGAGGTCAGGAAGGTTTCTAACATTATCACTGCGTCGTAGCGATCAAAGATATTCTCTGGCTCTAAGTTGGTAACATTTAACATGCCTTCAACATTCCATAGTAAAAGATTCACTTCTGAGACTCTCATTTGCCATGAAGTTTCACTGTCTCTTTGAGCTGAAAGGAAAGGGCCGAAAAATTACGCCCGTTGGCCAGAAAGCTGGCTCGTAGACGTTATCTTTGCTTTCTAGAGGAATTCCGACCTTGAAGGCTTTATTTTCTCCTTTGGTTCGAAGTTCTTCACATTTAACTCCATCTTTGATCCCCTTGTCTCCCAAGTAGTCGATTACATCATTTGGAGTTATGTCCTGGTGTACTCGGCCTATATAAATCCAAGCCATCCTGTCTCCCGCCCTTAGTTTTAAGTTGCCTTTGGATGTTATAGCTGTCCCTCTTTGTGTTCTTTGTGTCATTTTGAGTCTGGTATTTTCAGCGTTTGCAGGTTCGGTCCCATCGCTTCTCCAGGGGGTAGTGTCGCCCTCTCTTAGCACGGTAACTTCATGCGGGCCAGCATCTGTATAGCCGTCCGTATCTTCCCTTTCCCATCGTCTGATGACTCCCTTCTGAGCTTCGTTAGCGTCCTGCCTGAGTGTTGGTCTAAGTTGTCTCGTCATCTGAGAGACAATCCTATTTCCACGTTTGCTTGCGTCAGGCTTAAAACTACTGTTATCTTCTTCCACTATCTGGTAAACGTCCTCCCTCATCTGCGCTCCGTCTCGATTTCCACTTTTCCATGACTTATCAAGATCGCCCTTCCCTTTCTTTTCATTTGTGTTGATCTTAGTAGCTACAGCGGACGTGTTTATAATTATCTGCTCAGCTGGGGAGATCTCATATGATCGTTTTTCATTATTCACGCTGTTTCTGCGATCTTGCGGGGGGTGCGCTACTTCATCCGCTGGCCTGGTCTCCTTTTCACTTATGTTCTTCCCTATATCTACTTCTGCCTCCCTTCCGCGGTTTCTTGAGGAGTTGTTCTCTACGAATATCAACTTCATATATTGCTTCCTATCTTCTATATCTTTCATCATTCTGAACAGAGTGCTCTCATAATTTCCCAAGCTTTTCATCTTTGCTTTACATTCATCACATACCCATGCCAATTTGCAGTTAGTTCGTTTTAAAGTATCGAATTCCCCCTGCGTTAAGCCAGCACATTTCTTATGATGCCAAGCTCTGCATCCTTCGCATTCCACCGAATAGCAATCACTATCAAAATCGTTCTTGCAGGTTCTGCAGAAACCCTTTAGATCGCTCTGTGTAGCTATTTCTGGCATGTTGAAAACTCTCCAAGTGGCCGTGGCTACGACGACAAACGAAACAAAAGGGACTTAGTTCTTTTATAGACAGATATATCACGCACTAGTATTACCGCCGTGAGAGCGCACGTTTAAGTTATTCTATATACTATATATACTACCATATACTATATACATATATATCAGAGGATGTCTGTCCGCATTTAATACAACTGTGCAGGTATGCGATCTCCTCCCCTTGTGATTCGCTATGTGCAACTATGCTTTCTCTTTCCAGTGTGGGTCGAACTTTCCTCCACCCTTGATACAAGTATGCGGTCTCTTCCTCGTGTGATTCACTACGTGCAACTACGTTTCCTCTTTGCTGTGTGCATTAAAATCTTCCACCACCCTCGAAACACTTATGAGTTTTTTCCCCCGAGTGATTCACTAAGATTTTCTCTTCACGTGGGTGATCTGTTTGTTTCTCCTCCGAGTGTTTCACTAACGTTTACTCTTCAGGTGGATGATCTGTTTCTCGTCTTACTTAACCTCACTAATTTCACCCTGGCCGTCTCTAGATTTTGTACTTGTATTTTACTTTATACACTGTTATTTACTATTAATTGATGATTTATATTTGCAATATGCTCCTTTCCTGTTCTCTTGTACTCTGCCTTACCTCGTTTAAGACATGACCGACTATAGTTCTCATTAATTGCTGAGCGGCAAGCCACACACGATTCACTCAACGGACGCCTCCAGGGAAAAGCTTTTTTTTAAATGCTATTTGTTCGGGGCGTCGACCTAGAAAGATCTTTTGTCCCTACTTGCAACATTTGTTAGGAACCTGCGTGCATTTGGAAATTGCGGAACTGTTAAGGACGACACAAACACCCCAGTCCCCAGGCCAGGGATATTAATAATTTACAATTTAAAACCCCTGACCCGGCCGGGAATCGAACCCGGGGCCGCCCTACACCGCGAGGCCGGACAGCGAGGTGCCTACGGTACTTTCCAATAGTGGTCGGTTAGGAAAGATGAAAGTGAGGAGCAGTGACGTAAGCCCGGAGCTTAAGGGGCCCGCAAACTCCCCCCCCCCAAAAAAAACTCCTTTATTTTACCCGAATGCTACTCTGCACGGGAAAGGTGATATCCTTGAGAAAAAAATGGTTTTTACAATTCGTGAGTAGAGTAATTGCCACAAGGTTGCATCTGGCTGGAGTCATCGTTAGGCTCTTTTCACACTAAACGATATTCTCCGTACGGCAAATTGTGTTATTGTGTCGAGTCTACCGCAGCCATCTCTCGTAACACGAACGCCAAACTCTCTTACGAAGACCTGCGCTAAGTTATTATAAGAAAGAAAAAAAAAAAGAACCAATGAAAATTTGTACCAAAATATTGGTCCACCAGCCACTTGCGATCCAGTTTTATGGATCCCTTCACATTTACTATAATTCTGAAAGACATCGGTCTCTCTCCCTAAACCGGGGTAAAATAACGAGATGTGTGTTTACGGGCTAGAAGACACCAGGAATCGTGAGCGCCACTATTAATTCATTATGGGTACCTTGAATGAACCCGTAAAACGAGTACAGATAAACAGAACACGTACTTTAAAACAGGTGGTGGACGCACAGACCGGGAGCACGGTACTGTATAGGCTGGGAAGTGGGCGCCGTAGGTCAAGTGTCGCAGTAGCTCACATGGTAAGCGGGCGGGGAGATACGTGATAGTGGACAGTGCTCGAGGTAGGAGGTTCGAACCCCACATAAGACTTTTTTAACAGCCAGTTACCTGGGATGTGGTAAGGTTAATACTTGCTAGCTTCCAAGGACTGAGTTTTTCATTTGACCCTGCAAAAGATCGTATGTATCGTTGCATTGGGTATGGTGTTGGGTTTGATGAGGAGATGATGGTCTGTGGCCATTTAACTACGTCGTACATGTTCCAAGCTTCGTAGACCACAGGCAGGGCAAAGTATGCCCCACTGGAACGATAACAACATGCGATGGCAGGTAAATATGTAGCTGCGCGAACTCCCCTCTTCGAACCAATACACAACACAAAGTTTATTCACTGCCTCGAGATGTATTCAGCGACGAGTATGTGGATATGTTACTTATCTATGGAGAAGCTAGACAGAATGCATAGCAGGCACAAGGCCTGTACCAAGAACGCTATGCGGATAGACGACAACCGACGGGCATGACATTTCAAGAGTGTGGAGAGACGCCTGCAGGATACTGCATCCCTGGGAAGGACACGGCCTGTTCGAGATCATCCTGTGACGTCTGCTGACAATGAAGAGGCCGTGGTTGACGCTATCCGGCGTAACCCTCATCCTAGCACACGGGCTATTGCACAGGAGACGAACATCAGCCGAGCGTCTGTTATGCGGATATTGCATACCCACCGGTTTCGCCCGTATCATCTGCACTTACAACAGGAGCTCCATGGTCATGATTTCGATGCCCGGGTTCTGTCAATGGATCCTACAGCATATGGACACTGATCCTGCTGTCCGGCTCCATGGCGTGCTGGCCTTTGGTCACAGGGGTCCCGGGTTCGATTCCCAGCGGGGTCGAGAATTTTAACCATCATCGGTTAATTTCGATGGCACGGGGGCTGGGTGTATGTGTTGTCTTCATCATCTCTTCATCCTCATCACGACGCGCAGGTCGCCTACGGGAGTCAAATCAAAAGACCTGCACCTGGCGAGCCGAACATGTCCTCGAACACTCCCGGCACTAAAAGCCATACGCCATTTCATTTACTGGTCCTGCTTTTCTAGCAACTCTTATTCACGGACGAAGCACGATTCCACGATTCCGCACGCGGCGGTGGTCGTCCTGAACCATCTCCATGCGACGTATCCTGATAAATGGATAGGAAGGGGAGGATCTGTCCCCTGGCCCGCCAGATCGCCCAATCTTATGCCCCTGGATTTTTCTGTGGGGCCATGTAAAACAACTGGTGTATGCACAGGAGCCGGCCAGTCCTTGTCACCTTAAAACAGCTCATCACGAGGCATACCGATCCGTTTCGCCAGAGATGTTGCAACGGGCCAGACGGTCCTTACACATCACGCGCAGCTCTGTATCGACCACGGAGGTCGTCAGTTTGAGCAGGTGCTGCGTTAAACGACGTGGATAACTGAAATCCTGTCACATGTTTCCTAGCCTCTATCAACCCAGCTCCATAACAGCGGCCCTTTTCAGGGCCGAATAAACAAATCAGTCTGTGAAAAATACCGGTATTATGTATACAATGTTGCCACAAGCCAGGAAACCGGATTTTTTAAAAAAAGTACTTGCATGGGACTTGAACCTTCCAACCCTCGAGCACTGTCAACTATCACACATCGTACCGCGCGCTAGCCATGTGAGCTACTGCGACACTTGACCTACGGCGCCTACTTCTTAGCCTATTCTGGTCACAGACCATCATCTCCACATCCTCGTCCAACCCCGCACCATACCCACTGTAACGATACATATGGCCTTTTACAGGGTCAAATAAACAAATCAGTCCTTGGAAGCTAGCAAGTACGGAACCTTACCACATCCCAGGCAACTGGCTGTCAAACAAATTCTTATGTGGGATTCGAACCTCCTACCTCGAGCACTGTCCACTATCAAATATCTCCCCGCTCGATTGTCGTGTGAGCTACTGCGACGCTTGACCTACGGCGTCCACTTCCAAGCCTATACAGTACCGTGCTCCCGGTATGTGCGCCCACCTCCTGTTTAAAAGTACGTATTCTGGGTATCTGTACTCGATTTACGGGTTCATTCGAGGTACCCATAATGAATTAATAGTGGCGCTCACGATTCCTGCTGTCTTCTAGCCCGTAAACACACGTCTCGTTATATTACCCCGGTATAGGGAGAGGGAGCGATGTCTTTCAGAATTGTAGTAAATGTGAAGGGATGCATAAAACTGGATCGCAAGGGGCTGGTGGACAACTCGGTATATAGGCCTACGCACAACATTCTATTCAACCATGAATGGCTACACTTACTAAATTGCTGTCTATTTACACGTGTCTCACAGCAGTACTCCAATCGGACAGTGTTTAGCTGAAGGAAGCTCTAATCCTATTTGACAGGCCTTTCACTTGCGTTCACCAGTCCAGTCAGCCCACACAGCAACAGCGTACAGCCAGGTTTGAACACATGGCTAAGGGCCACACAACGCACGATGACGGTTCCTTGGTTCAACTGCAGTAATTTACACAGTCACATACAGTGAACAACTAAACAGCAACAGTTTAAAAAAAATGCTAAACAGCAGGGCAGTACTTCTGACAAAATGACTATTAACAGTGTTCCAATTACACTGATGATGACAGCTGCTCCAGTCGCTGATTCCACGGCGGTCCTCAGTCTACAGAAGTATTAACCACGAAACTTTTAGTGATACTTCGGCTCCCTAGTGCTGAATCGGTAGACCTCGGTTATCTTCGAGATTCGTATTGGCAACCTTGGACACAAAAACGAGAATCGATTATGCATCGCCGTGAAACATCTGGCGGTAAAATTGCAACACTTTACGTACTGTTGTTGTTAACACAGCAAAGCCAAAATATAGGTTAGGACTGAACATGAGTGAGGAAAATATTACGGGAGACATGACAGCAGCTAACTTACGATGACTGACCATCAAGGCATTCCATTCAGTATCTGCCACAGATTGGGAGGGGTATTGCAGAAAGGTGAAAGAACTGGAAGAGGAATACTGAAGGCACGACGGTGTCATGGAAATAGCCATGGACGAGATTGTAATATCAATAGTACTGCGGATAGCAGTGACGATTGTGAAAGTGATATTTCTGAGAATTTATGCTAGGAACAAGATTCGCATCGAGAAATGTTCTATAATATGTGTGTAACACAGTTGTTGGCTTAATATAATAAAGGTTTAGAAAATCCATATCGATCGATCATACTATCGATTCAATTCAGATTTCATTTCCATTTCCATTTGTGAGATGGACAGCAGGCAATGGTATGTTGATAAACGGGGTTAAAAGTCAGGTTGTGAGTTTCACAAATAGGAAAAGTCCTCTCAGTTTTAATTACTGCGTTGATGGCGTGAAAGTTCCTTTTGGGGATCATTGTAAGTATCTAGGTGTTAATATAAGGAAAGATCGTAATTGGGGTAATCACATAAATGGGATTGTAAATAAAGGGTACAGATCTCTGCACATGGTTATGAGGGTGTTTAGGGGTTGTAGTAAGGATGTAAAGGAGAGTGCATATAAGTCTCTGGTAAGACCCCAACTAGAGTATGGTTCCTGTGTATGGGACCCTCACCAGTATTACCTGATTCAAGAACTGGAAAAAATCCAAAGAAAAGCAGCTCGATTTGTTCTGGGTGATTTCCGACAAAAGAGTAGCGTTACAAAAATGTTGCAATGTTTGGGGTGGGAAGAATTGAGAGAAAGAAGAAGAGCTGCTCGACTAAGTGGTATGTTCCGAGCTGTCAGTGGAGAGATGGCGTGGAATGACATTAGTAGGCGAATAAGTTTGAATGGCGTTTATAAAAGTAGGAAAGATCACAATATGAAGATAAAGTTGGAATTCAAGAGGACAAACTGGGGCAAATATTCATTTATAGGAAGGGGAGTTAGGAATTGGAATAACTTACCAAGGGAGATGTTCAATAAATTTCCAATTTCTTTGAAATCATTTAGGAAAAGGCTAGGAAAGCAACAGATAGGGAATCTGCCACCTGGCCGACTGCCCTAAATGCAGATCAGTATTGATTGATTGATTGATTGATTGATTGATTGATTGATTGATTGATTGATTGATTGATTGCAGTATTGGCGGAACAGGGGTAGCTCCCACCTTACTCCTCACTCCCGTAAAATGAAGTATCACTAAAAGTTTCGCGGATAACACACACACACACATACAGTACTCTCAGGTAGTACACATTCTTCCGTTCCGTAGCCGTCTTCAGTCCATCTACTCGCTGGACGCTCCCACACAACTAAACAACAACAACGACAACAATTCGTTCAGACCAAGGGCCAAGGGGGATGTTTTCATTCCCCTTCCCGAGGGGAAGGGGCGGGCCACCTAGAAGGTAACGCCTTCTCTCTGGAGTTCGTTCAGACCTCGGTGGGACACTAGCGACAGCCAACACCTCTGTTGCCCTCAGCCCAGCCACCAACACACTTAGTCTCACACTGACTCCACCATGGAGTCCAACACTAACCGACTGTCTGCGGCTAGCCTCCCTTTTTATAGCTCGGATGATGTGTACCACAATATGCGCGATGTGGCTAGAGACGGAACATTCCCGTTGCATCTCCCAGAAACTCACAGGTAAGCCAGCCGAGGAGAATACACAGAAACGCCGGCTGAAAGATCCCCGTTCGTGTGACTCACTCGAGGAAGTAACGAAAAGGGTTACCACACGGCTGGCACGTAACAATTAGCCTTAATTATTCCTGTTACTGTTTCGAAACTGAGAATGAGACCTTCGAAATGGCTTGACCCTAGAGAGACTCAGTGAACTCAGCCACCTCAGCGTCGAATGTGACATCCGCTGATGTCAATAACATCTGCAATGTCTTTGCATCCCAGAAAGTAGGCCTACGTCCCGAGGACCAGTTTCTTTAGATACTGCGAATACAGTAAAGTTTAAAAAAGTAAAAACAATATATAGAAACAAATATTTATTTATGTTGTATTTCAGTCCTGACAAACATGTAATTTTAAAAATAAAATCTATATATCTATATAAAACCCATTCGAAGTAACTACTGGGTTACGGCAGGGTGATGAGTTCTCAGTCACTATTACTATTTAACTGTCCACTAGAAATGGTAATGCGAGAATGGTTTAGGAAATACCCTCCAAATATTAAAATAGGTAGGATAATCCAAACAAATTGCCTTGGTTTTTACAGATGACATGGTGTTAGTAGCCAAAGATTTAATTGAAGCAAAACTCAAATATCAGAGCTTCACACCATTTCAAATAAAATTGGCCTTAAAATATCATTTGAGAAAACAGAAATTATGTTCCAAAAACCAACACCATTAAAAGAAATACATATTAACGGCACTAAAATTAAAACTGTAACACAATTCAAATATCTAGGTGAGTTAATAACAAATAATTTAAATGAAAAACCTTCAATTCAGATAAGGGCAAACAAGTTATCTAAGGCACAAAAAATTAACACGGGAAACTTACAAAAAGAAATGCTTATCCATGAATGCAAAAATCAAACATTACAATGCAGTCATAAAGCCAGAAGCCACATATGCCGCAGAAACATTATTCCATCTAAAGGAACAATCCAAAACGGACAGATTACAGAAGACTGAAAGGCGAATTGGAATAACTTGTATCAATAAAAGCTATCATAATGATGGGCAATGGCGAATAGTACCTAACAACGTTGTATATCAGAAATTAGAACCCATTACTGATAGTATGCGCAAGAAAATACTAGGGTACTTTGGCCACATCCTGATAATGCCAGATTCGTGACTTCTGAAACAGCTAGTACAATGCAATCTTGCTTTAAAAAATACTACAACTGGATGCAGATGGATAAAAGAAATTAGGGAGGATTTGAAAGAAATTGGCCTTACACCCGATGACACTATGGATAAGAAAAAAGTAAACACAATACTTAAAAATATGACTTTCCACTTTACACTCACAAAGAAGAAATCCCAACTAGAATATTCTCTACACAGGAAAGGGCAAGAATATCAACACGTATGAAGAAGTAGGCTACTGGGAGGACCGCAAGGCTCGGACAGTTCCTACCAAGAAATAGACAAACCAAGGGGTTGATTAAAGTGGTCCAATGTGGTCTCAAAAGAAGCAGAAGAAGAAGAAGATATAAAACGCTAACGTGAATGTTTCACAAAACTGAAGCTCTTAAACCAGAAAGAGTTAAAAGGTGCGATTTGCACCAAAATCTTTAAAATCGTCTCAATAGTACAGGAAAAATCTTGAATTTCTTGAAAAGCCGATCGAAATATATTTATTCATCTAATTCATTTAATTATAAATAGTATATATATAAAACTCTAACGAGTATGTTTTACAAAACTCAAGCTCTTAAACAAGAAAGAGTTAAAAGGTGCGTTTTGTACCAAAATCTTCCAAACCGTCTCAATAGTACAGGAAAATTCTTGCATTTCTTGAAAAGCTAACGGAAATATATTTATTTATGTAATTACTTTAAGTCGACCCCGTGGTGTAGGGGCAGCGTGCCTGCCTCTTACCCGGAGGCCCCCGGTTCGATTCCCGGCCAGGTCAGGGAATTTTACCTGGACCTGAGGGCCGGTTCGAGGTCCACTCAGCCTACGTGATTAGAACTGAGGAGCTATCTGACGGCGAGATAGCTGCCCCGGTCTAGAAAGCCAAGAATAACGGCCAAGAGGATTCGTCGCGCTGCTGGCCACACGACAACTCGTAATATGCAGGCCTTCGGGCTGAGTAGACCAAGGCCCTTCAAGGGCTGTAGTGCCATGGGGTTTGGTTTGGCAATTCATTTAATTATAAATAATCTATATACATGAAACATTATAGGTATATGTTTCACAAAACTCAAGCTCTTAAACTAGAAGTTAAAAGGTGCGGTTTGTACCAAAATCTTCCAAATCGTCTCAATAGTACAGCTAAAAACTTGCATTGGTTGAAAATACAACGGAAATATACTTATTTTATGTAATTCATCTATACTATAATATAAAAGAGAGTACGAATTTTGTGAGTTTGTGTATACCTGGAGGGTAATCTCAGAAACTAATGGACCGATTCTAAAAATTATTTTACTGATGTAAATATAAATTACCCCTGAGGGACATGGGCTGTATTTTATTTTCAAAACAATTCTAGGGGGCCGACGAGGGGGGGGGGAGATATAAAAATACTAGGCTAATATAGCCGAAATATCGATTTTGTCGTTCAAGGACAAGACAAAGCTCATTAAGACCCTTGACGCAAGGAACAAAACTCGGTAAGCCCTGCGGGCCCGTAAACCATGTTTTAAGACCCTAAAACCAACCGCTATGGAGATACTGGTACCACACTAACCCTGCTCTAGGAATCGGATAACAAATGCACTGCCGTAACCATGGCAACGTCAGCTCCAAGATTCTACAGCAACGAGATTATGCATGTACGTTTGGGCATAGCTGCCAAGCAAAATTGGTACACATACTGTTGTATAATATACTGTTGTGTAAGAAACTCATAGGACTCCTTTGGGCGGGGAAGGATAGGGGGTGAAGTATTTTTAAAAAAACAGAAAACGACCTGTATTAATGCAGAATCTATAGGTTTTGGGGTCGCTGAGGTGAATAGCCACACTCCAGGTATAATTTAAGTCCAAGAGCAGCCCCATTGGCACGGCGGTAAGGAGGGGCGGAAAAGAATATGTCTAAAATAATCGAGATTACGGATGAAAATATGTATGTTCCAGCATAGCTCTCAACCAAACTTTGGTGCACATACGACT
The DNA here is from genome assembly GCF_040414725.1 of Anabrus simplex. NCBI lineage: Eukaryota > Metazoa > Arthropoda > Insecta > Orthoptera > Tettigoniidae > Anabrus > Anabrus simplex. The sequence continues at coordinate 313,363,003 of NC_090270.1, forward strand.
TACTATCTGAAACAAAAAAACGACTGTAGGGGCAAGGAACTCCTAGCACCCAAATATTAGTGTCGAATCCATAGTTTTCAAGTGAGCCTCCGTGGCTCAGACGGCAGCGCGTCGGCCTCTCACCGCCGAATACCGTGGTTCAAATCCCGGTCACTCCATGTGAGATTTGTGTTGGACAAAGCTGAGGCGGGACAGGTTTTTCTCCGGGTACTCCGGTTTTCCCTGACATCTTTCATTCCAGCAACACTCTCCATTATAATTTCATAGCATTTATCAGTCATTAACAAAAATAACTTTGGGAGTGGCGACCCCATTGTAATAATAGCCTATATATGGCTCATTCATTACATCTCTGACCCGCTCACAGACTGGAAAACAGGTTGTAGGTTTTCACTTTTTCCATAGTCGTAGCAGTTGTACGACCGAGCTTGGAATGGTCTGTCGTGTTGAGTGTAATCAGCAGTACGGTAACGTAGTGAGTGCTTCAAAACTTGGCCGGATAGGTTAAGAAGGGAGAACTTGGGGAGTGGGATATGAAAATCCTTTTCCGACCTGTGATTGAGTGTGCGCAAATATCTGGACAGTAGGCAATAGTATGATGATAAACGGGGTTAAAAGTCAGGTTGTGAGTTTCACACATAGGAGAAGTCCTCTCAGTTTTAATTACTGCGTTGATGGGGTGAAAGTCTTAATATAAGGAAAGATCATTGGGATAACCACATAAATATGATTGAGAATAAAGGGTTCAGATCTCTGCACATGGTCATGAGGGTATTTAGGGGTTGTAGTAAGGATGTAAACGAGAGGGCATATACGAGGTAAGTCTCTGGTAAGACCCCAACTAGAGTATGGCTCCAGTGTATGGGACCCTCACCAGGATTACTTGATTCAAGAACTGGAAACAATCCAAAGAAAAGCAGCTCGATTTGTTCTAGGTGATTTCCGACGAAAGGGTAGCGTTACTAAAATGTTGCAAAGTTTGGGCTGGGAAGACTTGGGAGAAAGGAGACGAGCTGCTCGACTAAGTGGTGTGTTCCGAGCTGTCAGTAGAGAGATGACGTGGAATGACATCAGTAGACGAATAAGTTTGAGTGGTGCCTTTAAAAGTAGGAGAGATCACAATATGAAGAGGACAAATGGGGCAAATATTCGTTTATAGGAAAGAGAGGAGTTTGGGATTGGAATAACTTACAAAGGGAGATGTTCAATAAATTTCCATTTTGTTTTGTTTTGCAATCATTTAAGAAAAGGCTAGGAAAACAACAGATAGGGAATCTGCCACCTGGGCGATTGCCCTAAATGCAGATCAGTAGTGACTGATTGATCGATTGATTTGACCTACGCTTGGTTTGGTGCGGTTTGATGTTCTTATGGAAATAATGACTCATGTTTGTTTTAACGCGTAAGGCATGCATAATACACCGAGGCAGTTACGGTTGAATGGTACTTGATACCAACGATACTACACCAAACATTGTATGCAAAGAAGCTTAATAAGTCAGAAATAAATTGACCCTTCATACGGATGTGGGGAGAATGTGAGGGTGTGAGTGGGGAGGCGGATTTCCACATGCAAGAGTTCTCGCACGGATACGCTAGTCTGTTAATACATTATTTACTTTTGTAGCAGTAGTCCTTTGTACATGGATATAGGCTGCATTAAAGTTATGCTTGTATCTTCTGCAGTTAATTGTTGCTGATAGGTTTTATATAATTTCTTTGAGGGGGCTCAATTTTGTTTCCTGCAGGCGGGTCCGTAATATATTCGTTACGGCTCTGGTGAGGAGCCTAGCACAGGTAGAAAGAATGCCAGGCTCAGCCAGGGGTCCCGTGGTCGCCAACCCATGCTTCCAAGTCGTAAACCCTTAAGGCCTTTTAGTCGCTTCTTACGGCTAGGAGAGATGTATTGTATGTTCCTACGTACAGGGAAAAGTACTAGGGAAATCGAAGAATACACATGATGATAAAAATAACCAACAGCAGGCCTACTATCTGCAGCCGAGCACAACAGTCTTCTGCATCCAGAGAGGAATTTTCCTAGAGTGACTCGTTGAGTGCCCGTTGGCTTTTTCATGTGCCTTTACCAACTGAGTCATTTGTTACAGGGCACCAAAATGGGTTTAAGTTAAGGTAAAATAAAAGGTAGTCTGACACATCGTAAGTCACTTATTGTGTATGGATGACCTTAAGTCATTTGCCAATTACGAGTTTTGAACACTCTTGAACATTACCGACATATACTGTATTATCGTTAGAATGACTTTTCGGTTGGATAGTGTAAAATAATTCACTTGTGTAGAATTACCGGGCGAGCTGGCCGTGCGGTTAGGAGTACGCGGCTGTGAGCTTGCATCCGGGATATAGTCGGTTCGAACGTGGGGCTGTGCCTTAATTAAGGCCATGGCCACTTCCTTCCCAATCCTAGGCCTTTCCTATCTCGTCGTCGCCGTAAGACCTATCTGTGTCGGTGCGACGTAAAGCCAATTGCAAAAAAAAAAAAAAAAAAGAACTGTAACGAATTACTGTGAAGCTAATAAATTCAAACGAAGCTCTCGAGTGCCTCAAAGGAGGTCAACACTTCGGTATCAAATTCTAGAGTTGCAACAGACGAAGGGAAATGGTAGTAATTCAGAGATAATATAGGAACTGACTTATTCTTTCCGCCAACGAGTAAAACGTTTACTGACGTAGTAATTAACAAGTTTGAATTCACGTTCTTAAATTATGATGTCGATAATAATAATAATAATAATAATAATAATAATAATAATAATAATAATAATAATAATAATAATAATGATAATAATAATAATAATAATAATAATAATAATAATAATAATAATAATAATAATAATAATAATAATAATAATAATGGCGTAGGCCTCCGGAGAGAGGCCTGGTGCAGGTCTTTCGAACTGACTCCCATGGGTTGACCTGTGCGTCTGTGAGGATGGATTCCTACCTAAGATTAAATGTAATGTTGAAGATGGCGTACATACTCAGTCCCCAAGCCAGTGGAATTAACCAGTGAAGGTTAAAATCCCCGACCTGACCGGGAATCGAACCCGGGATCCCTTGGACCATAGGCCACAGAGCTGGAGTTCTTAGAGAGTTTCTGTACATAATGCTCTAGGCAAGTCTAACTCTTGCGTGATAATGCCCATGATGTAGGCCCTAACTGACATTCCATAAAATTTCATAGGAATCAAGAATTAAAACGTTTCTTCTTCTTCTTCTTCTTCTTCTTCTTCTTCTTCTTCTTCTTCCTCCAGGGTCGGTTTTTCCCTCGGACTCAGCGAGGGATCCTACCTCTACCACCTCAAGGGCAGTGTCCTGGAGCTTCAGACTCTGGGTCGGGGATACAACTGGGGAGGATGACCAGGCCGTGGCCTTAAGTTATGTACCGGTACCATCCCGGCACTTGCCTGGGGCAGAAGTGGGAAACCACGGAAAACCACTTCCAGGTTGGCTGAGGTGGAAATCGAACCCACCTCTGCTCAGTTGACCTCCCAATGTTCAGTGGACCCCGTTCCAACCCTCGTACTACTTTTCAAATTTCGTCGCAGAGCCGGGAATCGAACGCGGGCCTCCGGGGGTGGCAACTAATCACACTAACCACTACACCACAGAGGCGGACATAAAAACCATTCAATAGCCTATATATTGGTAATTTTAATTTACGAAACAGAAGGGAAAAGTAAGTGCCTCCGTGGCTCAGGCGGCAGCGCGTCGGCCTCTCACCGCTGGGATCCGTGGTTCAAATCCCGGTCACTCCATGTGAGATTTGTGCTGGACAAAGCGGAGGTGGGACAGGTTTTTGTCCGGGTACTCCGGTTTTCCCTGCCATATTTAATTCCAGCAACACTCTCCTATATCATTTCATTTCATTTGTCAGTCATTAATCATTGCCCGAGAGGTGCGCGACAGGCTTCGGCAGCCGGCACAATTCCTATCCTCGCCGCAAGATGGGCGCTTCATTCATTCCATCACTGCCTGGAAAATAGGTTGTAGGTTTTTTCAAAGGAAAAGTTAGCGTAAACTAGCCTAGAAAGCAGTTGTTGAACAGTAGTTACGGCGGTAAGGTTGAAGATGTCAATGGTGGAAAATAGCCAACATAATACAAAGCTCTCAAGCAAAAGGATGCGGTCTGGTTACGGTGGCGTGAAGTTCAGACACGGTCTCCGATTTCTACAACCTCTAGTACCTAGCTCATCATATGTACCCTTAAAAATCATAATCCAGTATTCGGGAGATAGTGGGCTCGAATCCCACTGTCGGCAGCCCTGAAGATGGTTTTCCGTGGTTTTCCATTTTCACACCAGGCAAATGCTGGGGCTGTACCTTAATTAAGACCACGGCCGCTTCCTTCCCACTTCCAGCCCTCTACCGTCCCATCGTCGCCATAAGACCTATCTGTGTCGGTGCGACGTAAAAAAAATCATAGCCTAATATTTAAAAATTAGATACTTTCATCTCTTAAAAAAATATCACTGCAAAAAGCATCTACATACAGAACTGTCAATCGCATATTCATACCGTATATGCATCACTATAGTGTCCGGCTCCATGGCTAAATGGTTCGATTCCCGGCAGGGTCGGAAATTTTAACCCTCATTGGTTAATTCCGCTGGCACGGGGGCTGTATATATGTGTCGTCTTTGTCATCATTTCATTCTCATCGTGTCGCGCAGGTTGCCTACGGGAGTCAAATCAAAAGATCTGCACCTGGCTAGCCGAACATGTCCTCGGACACTCCCGGCACTAAAAGCCATGCGCCATTTCATTTCATTTCATTTCATTTCATTTCATTTCATTTCATCACTATAGAACCGTATAATCCGCAAGTGCCATGCAGGATATTTTCAGGTAAGAGGTGAACTCAGCCAGTGCAATTTCTGGAGAAGACATTACATTTTTATTCCATTTTAGACGCCTGGAACTAGGAATTATTACATTTAAAAAAGCAATTTGTACAAGCCCTGTTGTCTTATCAGCTAATTCCTTCCTTTATTTTCTTTAATTATTAACAAAATTATTAACGGGAATACGCACAAAACGTCGTTCATCACGGCTAACCGATTTGTATAGCGCCGCCACATCAAATAGTGGAAACTTTGCATGTGGGGCAGGAGTATATATTTTGCCAAGGTCATGGGCACTGATATGTGTTTCACCCACTTGTCGCGCGCTTTCGTCACTCTGGCAGTCTCTTTAGTGTCTGTTTGTTAGTTTCTTACTGTGTCGTGAAAAACTAAATGATATTTAACCGTACTTCTATTTAATTTTAATACATGTGTAATATTGTTCCTTTGGTGGAAGTTTTACTGTAGAGTATTGAATCAAAATCGCAAATGATGGGGCGACGTGAAGCAAACACTCGATATATACCAGGTGGCTCTCGAACGCCGTACTTTCTACTTATAAATGCCCCAAACGCACAAGTGATGAATGCGATGTCTACCAACTGATTTCCACAGGGGAACTACAGCCAGCGGGCAGATTACGTCAGAATATGAAGAAATAAGAAACGGAGTGTGGCTCGCAGCATCTTACTCAGCGCTACCGGTCTAATGCACCCCTTGCATTAGTAAACATCGTTTTCGACCGCATAGTTCTAGGCTGGTGTATGGTACAGCCGCACTATATTTGCTGTCTGCATATCAGCAATGGCCAGTGTGATCAGCAGCGACGAATACACAGACATTATTTTAATGTGGACAATCCGGTCGGAATGCAACAGAAGATCCAAACAGACGTATGCCTTCTACACACGTACTCACCGAACAATATTAGTTTTTGTTTCATACAAGCAACTCTTCCATCGAGTGCAATGTCTAAACGTGTATAAATTAATTTTTCAGATCTCCTTTTCTGCATCTTTGGCGTGTCTACAAACAGTAGCGGCGATTAGGGGGTGAGGCGAGGAGGGGCAGTCTCGCCCCCACCCCCCACACTTTATGGAGTAAACATTACATTTTTATTCCACTTTAGCCAGCTGGAACTAGGAATTATTTAAAAAAGCTGTTTGTACAAACCTTGTTATCTTATCTGCTAATTCCTTCGTTCATTTTCTACCGAGCTCGATAGCTGCAGTCGCTTAAGTGCGGCCAGTATCCAGTATTCGGGTGATAGTAGGTTCGAACCCCACTGTCGGCAGCCCTGAAAATGGTTTTTGCGTGGTTTCCCATTTTCACACAAGGCAAATGCTGGGGCTGTACCTTAATTAAGGCCACGGCCGCTTCCTTCCCACTCCTAGCCCTTCCCTGTCCCATCGTCGCCACAAGACCTATCTGTGTAGGTGCGACGTAAAGCAACTAGCAAAAAAAAAAAAAATGTTTATTTTCTTTAATTATTAACATAATTATTGACGGAAATACACACAAAATGCTGTTCGTCGGGGCTAACCAATTTGTATAGCACTACGGCAAGTAGTGGAGACTTCGTATATGCTGTGAGGTAGGGTAGTAGAGATACATATTTTTTTGCCGAGGTCGTGGCCACTAAGTTATAATTCACCCACTTGCCGCGCGCATTCATCAGTCTGGCAGTCTCTTTAATGTCTGTTAGTTTCTTAGTGAGTGTTGAAATACTAAATGAGTTTTAATTGCATAATCATGCCGTACTTCTATTTAATTGTACCGGGCGAGGTGGCCGTGGGGTTACGGGCGCGCAGCTCTGAGCTTGCACTCGGGAGATAGTAGTTTCGAATCCCACTGCCAGCAGCCCTGAAGATGGTTTTCCGTGGTTTCTCATTTTCACACCAGGCAAGTGCTGGGGCTGTACCTTATATAAGGCCACGGTCGCTTCCTTTCCACGCGAAGCCCTTTCCTGTCTCATCGTCGCCATAAATCCTATCTATGTCGGTGCGACGTAAAGCCAATTGTAAAAAAATATTCAATTGTAATCGTATTTCAACGGGAGATAATACCAACGTTCCTAAATTATTTCTTTGTGTTATGTTATTTATTAAATGCCCCGTAGTATGTTTGTGAGACCTGGTGAAAATTTTATTATACAGCATTGAATCAAAATCTCAAAAAAACTATTATTACGAATAATCTACGGGGCAGATTAATTACATTTACATATAAAATAACATAATACAAACGAAATAATTTAGTCCGGTGAAAGTAAAGTTGGTGTTCTCTCGCGTTGAAATTACAATTACAATTAAATATATCTTTTTTTACAATTGACTTTACGTCGCACCGACACAGAACTTATGGGAAGGAAGCGGCCGTGGCCTTAATTAAGGTACAGTCTGAGCATTTGCCTGGTATGAAAATGGGAAACCACGGAAAACCATCTTCAGGGCTGTCGACAGTGGGATTCGAAACCACTATCTCTCGAGTGCAAGCTCACAGCTGCGCTCCCGTAACCCCACGGCCAGCTCGCCCGGTACAATTACATAGATGTACGACATGATTATGCAATTAAAATCATTTCGTATTTGAATACACACTAAGAAACTAACAGATAATAAAGAGACAGCCAGAGTGACGAATGCGCGCGGCAAGCGGGTGAATTATAACTCAGTGGTCACGACCTCGGCACATGCAAAGTCTCCACTACTTGCCGTAGCGCTATACAATAAAGGAAAGATTTAGCATATAAGACAACAAGGCTTGTACAAATAGCTTTCTTAAAATAATTCCTAGTTCCAGCCGGCTAAAGTGGAATAAAATGTAATATTTACTCTACAAAGTGGGGGTGTGAGCGACTGTCCCTCCTTACCCCCACCCCCTAATTGCCGCTACTGTTTGTAGACACGCCAAAGATGCAGTAAATGAAATCTAATAACTTATTCATTTATACACGTGTAGACATTCAACTCGATAAAAGAGTTGATTGTATGGAACAAAAACCAATACTGCGTACACGTAGAATGCGTACGTCTGTTTGGAGCTTCTGTTGCACTTCGACCAGGTTGTTCACATTAAAATAATGTCTGTGTATTCGTCGCTGCTTATCACACTAGCCATTGCCGATATGCAGACAGCAAATATAGTGCGGCTGTACCATACACCAGCCTAGAACTATGCGGTTGAAAACAATGTTTACTAATGCAAGGGGTGCATTAGACCAGTAGCGCTGAGCAACATGCTGCGAGCGACTCTCCGTTTCTTATCTCTTCATATACTGACGTAACCTGCCCGCTGGCAGTAGTTCCCCTGTGAAAATCAGTTGGTAGATATCCCATTCACCATTTGTGCATGTGGGCATTTATAAGTTGAAAGTACGGCGTTCGAGAGCCACCTGGTATATCTGGCTGATTTACCCGTGTTTCGCTACGGAATTCTACAATGTATACTGAATTCTAGGTTAGGTAGTGTACACGTTGTGAGTAAGATTGTATTAAATTGCATAGCTCTAAACGTTACGGTACCCTAGAACCGTGACGGGGAAGTCGCCAAACGTCTTTTCTTATTGAAGACTGGGTTAGGAAATTTTCATTGTTATGGTACGCCCGTTCGGCCCCGCGGTGTAGGGGGCAACGCGTCCGCCTGTCACCCGCCGGCCCCGGGTTCGATTCCCGGCCGGGTAAGGGTTTTTTAATTGTAATGTAATTATTAATATCCCTGGCCTGGGGATTGGGTGATTGTGACGTCCTTAGTCTTCCTTTCCTCACACACAACATTCCACACTGCCGCCATTCCAATTACACGCAGGTTCATACAATATGGTGCCAGTAGGGGCAAAAGATCCGTATGGGCCGAACAAATAGCATTTATAATTTTTTTAAATGGTAGGCCTTCTTGCCCACTGTCAGTTACAATCAAGTTGGGGAGTTTTCATTATAATGGCAGACACTTGCCTTTTTTACATCCTCAGAAAGCCTGTCTTTGTGGTTTTCCCAGTGAAATCAACATAGGTCATTACGCCAGTAGGAATGTTGCGATTAAAAGCAATGCTTTCATATGAAATACTCCATCGAATGAAAAACCACACATTTTCTCACTTTTAACGAACAAAACTACGCTGCCGATCCAATAGTCCAAAATTCCAGAGCTGGAATGACCAGGCCGAAGACAGCCGTGAGCCGTGAACACGCTTTAAATTCGGGGACGGGGGCGATAGTGTAGAGTCCCAGGGCAAACTCTATGCCCTTTTACTCATCTGTTTAATAGGAGTACCCGATGGGTCGGAAAAATCTCAATTCACGACACTGGCGGGGGGGGGGGGGGGGGAAGGGACTCTCTGACTTGGAGGCAAATTTTTCCTCCAAACCAGAGAAGAAACCTTCTATTCGCTACTAATTTGGAATAAAATGAATGCAGATTTTATAAAAGTGAAGAGGAAAGAGCTTTTCTTAGAAAACGGCTCTTTTCAGGGTTGAATTTAGAGTTATGTAGTGAACTGTGGTGCTATAATTTGGAATAGGCCGAAACTGTAATTCTAGAACAGGTCATATATAATGAAATGGAGTATGGCTTTTAGTGCCAGGAGTGTCCGAGGACAAGTTCGGCTTGCCAGGTGCAGGTCTTATGATCTGACTCCCGTAGGCGACCTGAGCATCGTGATGGGGTTAAAATGATGAAGACGACGCATACACCCAGCCCCCGTGCCAGCGAAATTAACCAATGATTGTTAAAATTCCCAACCCTGCCGGGAATCGAACCCGGGATACCTTTAACCAAATTTCAGCACGCTAACCATTTAGCCATGGAGCCGGACAGGACATAAGTGAGCCTGCTATTATTCCGTTAGGTGTGCACACTGATCATATCAATCAGCGCGTCAGAGTAGGGATCGAAAAGCTGGAATACTATGATCAGCCAGTATGTTACGTACCAGCAGTATCAGAAAGTGTATGAACCAGAGGAATGGCATGCTAAAGAAAAATGTTATCTAACTCCCCAGCTATTTCCCGCCAATATTCAGACAGGCTGTTATACTCGGTACGCAGCAGGAATCCCATCTATCGGAGATGAGTGGTAGCATAAGAGACTAAGAATATCACAACAAACAATGGTCAATGTAATGTTATTGTTGATCAGTTTTATGAGCTTTCGATATTGTAGGCCTTCACATTTATTTTTCTTCCGACTCTCAAATATCACTCTTCTCATAGTCGGTACGGTAAAATTGAATAAAACATAAATGATAGGAAATGGTATTCTCTATAATTTTTGTTACGTAGTACTTTTCGATACGATCAAAAACATAGGTATTTAAAAATTAAATTTTAGGCGCCTTCCCCTAAACTACCATTTAATCCAGGGTGAATAAAATTGTTTATAGCTTAGTCTGTAGTTTCTTATTCCCCGACTCTATATACCCATTTTCATTAAATTCTGTTTACCCATTTTCTCGTGGTTCGGCGCTGACATGGACTTGGCAACGAAAATCATCATCATCATCATCATCTGTTTACCCTCCAGGGTCGGCTTTTCCCTCGGACACAGCGAGGGATCCCACCTCTACCGCCTCAAGGGCAGTGTCCTGGAGCTTCAGACTCTTGGTCGGGGATACAACTGGGGAGAATGACCAATACCTCGCCCAGGCGGCCTCTCCTGCTATGCTGAACAGGGGCCAACGAAAATACAAATTCATAAAATAATATCTCTGTTATCATAGCCGTGACGGTAAAAATGTATAAGACATAAATGATCGGAAATTTAATTCTATATAACTTTAGTTATGTAGTATTTATCGATAGGACCAATAATAACATAAATATTCGAGAATTACATTTTAGACCTTCCCCTAAACTACCATATCAGTCAGCGTGAATAAAATTATGCGTAGCCTAAATTGTAGTGATTCATTCCCCGACTTTACACACCGATTTTCATTAAATTATCTTCAGCCGTTTTCTCGTGATGCGCGTATATACGGTACAGACAGACAGACAGATAGAATTTACGGAAAAGTAAAAAGTGCATTTCTTTGTCACTGTGGACATGACCGATACAGAAATACCATCCTTTTAAAATTCTGAACAATGTACAGACAGCCGACTTGCAGCGGGACCGCTTCGCTGCCAACAGCGCGATGCTTGCCGGCTGAGAGGAATATTCACAGACCTTACATTCAAGCACATAGGTTTATCATGCAAATTATAATATGATTACAATAACAACATACCTTTGTATCTTACAAAGTTTTAATTTTAAAATTTTAGTGGCTTTCCAAGCCGAGAATTGTGAAATTCCCGATTCCTGCGCTAGCTTACTCAGAGATTTTCTAGGACTTCGTTGCAACTTTTGTCCTATTTCATCGAGTTTTTCCTCAGTAAGAATACGGCGCTTTACTTTCCGTTTCGAGTCAAGAACACTACCCGTTTTTCTAAATCTGTTCACAAGTTTACGAACCGTTTCTCTGTGAGGCGCACACACACCAGGGAATTTGTCCATAAATAGCCGTTGTACTTGTCTACAGGACTCTGTTCTCACGTAGGAATCATACATGAAGATTCTGTGTTCTAAAGTAAACTCACTGTTCGGCATTATAACGGCCCTATAACACGAAGACTAACACACACACGTTGTCTCGCAATCGATCACGTCCCTTTAACTATCTAATCACCGCATGGAGTACGGGAAGCGGTGAGAACAGAACCGGTTAGAAGCAGTAATGATCGCCGCCAAGTGCCTTTCCTGTGAGAAGCTTGCTGGCCGGCCACCGCTTGAAACAAAGGCACTGTATATAGATTTTAAACAACTAAGAAAACAAAACAACAACAACTTCGATTCCGGTGAACAATGTTGGCAACGTCAACTTGTCTCATGTTCTGTTGCATCAAAGTGATAATTTTAATGCGATCTGCCAGAGACAGCAACAGTGTTGCCAACTTACCTTTTTCCCGCTAAACCTAGCTAATTTAATCCAACGCTGAGCGGCAAAAGAACAATATTCCCGCTATAGCTTTTCCCCCGCAAAATCTAGCTTATTTCCTTCAACGAGTCTCATGTGATGTGGTGTTGTGGTCCCCCAGTATGAACGAACCTACTCTCTCTCTCTCTCTCTCTCTCTCTCTCTCCCCAGGGGCTCTGAATTTGGGAGCGTGGGTTGGCCACCACGGGGCCCTAAGTTGAGTCCAGGCGTCGCTTCCACTTAATTGTGACGGGCTTCTCACTTTCGGCTATCCTGTCCGACCTCCCTTGGTCAACTCTTGTTCTTTTCCGACCCCGACGGTATTAAGTTTTCGAATTCTAGGGAGTCTTTCATTTTCACACCCTTCGTGTCCCTTGTTTTCTTTGGCCGATATCTTCATTTTTCGAAGTGTCGGATCCCTTCCATTTTTTTTCTCTGATTTTCTGTAGAGGAAGGTTGCCTAGTTGTACTTCCTCTTAAAACAATAATCACCACTACCTCTCCCTCCTTGTATGATGTGCTAGCAACAGCGAAACTAGCTACGATCATAGTAGGTGACTCACCACAGGTCCAGCGGGAGCATTCAATGTGCCTTTAGGTTGTAATATTAGGACATCCCTTCTCATGTCCGACTCCTTGGCTGAGCGTTCAGCGTACTGGCCTTCGATTCAGAGGGTCCCGGGTTCGATTCCCGGCCGGGTCGGGGATTTTAACCTTAATTGGTTAATTCCAATGGCGCGGGGGCTGGGTGTATGTGTTGTCTTCATCATCATTTCATCCTCATCACGACGTGCAGGTCACCTACGGGTGTCAAACAGAAAGTCCTGCACTCGGCGAGCCGAACCCGTCCTGGGATATCCCGGCACTAAAAGCCATACGACATTGCATTGCATCCCTTCTCATACTTCAGTTTTACTATCGCCTGATCAACTCACAAAACTTCCTTACTTGTGTCAGGCCCCTCACTTTCATCAATCCTATCCGACCTCCCTTGGTCAACTCTTGTTCTTTTCTGACCCCGACGGTATTAGGTTTGCGAATCCTAGGGAGTCTTTCACTTTCACGCCCTTCGTGGTCCTTGTCTTTCTTTGGCCATGTCCTCATTTTTCAAAGTGTCGAATCCCTGCCACATTTTTTTATAAATTATGATTGTCCAGTTGTACTTCCTCTCAAAACAGTAATTACCACCTCCTCCACCTGTCAGGACTAGCTCAGTTTACATAATTAAATATCCATGGTTTGCGGTTATACTGTACTAGTTTGGTTAATTGAACAGAACAATTTCATTCTCTACCCGGTGAGCAGTGTTATAAATACTTGGCTTATTTTTTAACTTTTTCTAGTTCTGATTTAGCTTTTTTTCTATCTTATAATGAATGATCTGCACTAGTGTCCAAAAGTTAAGCATAAGTTACGAGTAAGCAGGGCAACAGGAAATAGACCGCAAATCGCACGACATATGCACCTACCAACCTTACGTGTTCGCTCTGTATAGGAAAGGAGTGTTCCCTGCTTTGACTAGCGGCGTAACCGCAAGATAAACACAGCCAGTGCCTGCGCCTCATATTCCCTCAGTCGTGTTTGCCCTGTTATAGTGTGCGGAGTGCAGCCTCGTGGTGAAGGTGACAACATAGTCTAATGGCACAACGACGCCATTTGGATCCCGTTTTGCAGGGTAGAATACTCGGCCGCCTGGAAGCAGGCCAGAGACAGACCGAAGTCGCCGTATCCTTGAATGTGTCACAGTGTCATTTCCAAGCTTTGGAGACGATTTCGAGACAGAGATGATGTTAGTGGTAGGCCAGTACCAGGTCGACCAAGGGTAGCCACCCCACAGCAGAACCGATATCTGGCCTTAACCGCCCGACGAAATCGGAGTGCACCTGCAAGACAATTGTCGGCGGAACTTGCAGCCGTCCCAGGGGTTGCCGTTTCCCGGCAAACTGTGTACTGGAGGCTCAGAACAGCAGGGCTATTTGCCCGACGTCCAGCGGTGTGCGTTCGACTCACCCCAGCACAGAGAAGGGCCCGTTTACTGTGGAGCCGTCAACATCGAAACTGGCCCATGAATGAATGGAGGCATGTGCTCTTCACAGATGAATCCCGCTTCAGTTTGAAGAACGATTCCCGTCGCACATTAATCTGGAGAGAACCGGGTAGCTGACGCAACCACAGGAACATCGTGGAACGGGACAAGTATGGTGGTGGTGGCGTCATGGTGTGGAGCGGCATCATGTTGAATGGCCGTACGGACCTGCACATCTTCATGGGTAGCCCGAGGAACACTTTACGCTCGGAGATACAGGCATGAGGTACTGAGACCACATGTTCGACTCTTCAGAGGTGCGGTAGGTCCAGACTTCCTCTTAATGGACGATAATCCCCGACCGCACTGAGCTGCTCTGGTGGATGAATTTCTGGCTGGGGAAGATATTCATCGCATGGACTGGCCAGCGAGGTCTGCAGATCTGAATCCTATAGAACATGCCTGGGATGCATTGGGGAGGGAAATTGCATCCCGTCAGCCTCCACCAAGGACCCTCCGAAACCTTACGGAGGAATGGGATCGACTGCCACAAGAGCTCTTGGACCTTCTGATAGAGAGCATGCCACGTCGCTGCGAAGCATGTGTGGCCGTTAGGGGTAACCATACGCCCTATTAACAGCATATTTTGTTGTGAAAGACATTGCTAAGTTTTGTTAGTTGTTGTCAAATGTGTACCTTAGCTATCAGAACCTTTCTGACACTGTTTTCTTGGACAAGTGTGACATATGGTGCATGAGTCAGCTTCCGTTTGTTCAGCAATCCGTCTGATATTCCTATCAGGCGGTATGACCTCGTTTAGTGATTATGCTTAACTTTTGGACACCAGTGTAGCTTATTAAATGAAAATTATGTTGGCAGCACTGGACAGCACATGACGAGATATTTTGGTGCACAGTGCATTGAAAGGAAGCACACTAACAAGCTTGCTTGGAAGTTACCTCAGCTCTAGTGTACTGGATTTGTTTCCCAGTCATGATTCGAATGCCCCTAGCTGTGAAGAAGACAGGGTTGCAATGATTTAAACGACGCACTTGCTATCTAACAATAAATAAAAACGGAATATTAGACATTGGTGGGTAAACTGCAAATTTGCTGGACATTTTTTATGAGTGCAGTTCTTGGGGCTGTTGACAATGATGCTCCACACTCCGTTAATAGCAACGACAAATATAACAACTATCTGTTAATTTCCCTTAATTTTAGGAAAATATCTTACGCTTATACATGCACGACAAGATTAAATCACGTCTGCATTTAGATAAACTTCAAGCAATAAGTGTCAAGTTGAGGTACTTCAATAATATTCTGAAGTGCACTTGGTTCATACAGCCTCCGAAAATGTTACATTTCTTCGTTTCAATTATCGATGAGAATATCTGCATGCCTGTGATCAGACCTACATTCATATTGCTTTATTTAATTAACAGCCTTAAATCTGTGGCTTTCTTAAACCGTTCATTCATTATCAAATATGTATTTCCGTTACTACTGAGAACCTGATAAGGAAATCAGAGTAGCTGGACGATCAAAGTAATGTACGCTGTTTTCCATCCAGAAACTACTGTTAGGTTATTCGAAAGCTCTATGCGATGTAAAACCAATAACATTATTATTACAAATTCACGCCATCAAACTGCGTTACAGAGATGACAAACTCCTACAGGACAAGAGGGAAGCTATCATAGTTGTGAAAAAGAAAATTTCACACCGTGAAATAGACTCTTCACTTCAAAACTTAGATTCGACAATAATTTATTGATAATAATTAAAGTTATAGATTTTCTGTCTACATATGGTTGGCGAAAGGAAGGGCATCCAGGATAAAAACTGGACTTAATCCACATTCGTGGTGACCCCAAATAAAATGGGAAAATGGGCAAGAAAGAAGAAGAAGAATTAATGTTATTGATTTTACGTCCCACTAACTAATTTTACGGTCTTTGGAGACGCCGAGGTGCCGGATTTTGTTCCGCAGGAGTTATTTTAAGCGCCAGTAAATCTGCCGACATGAGTCTGACAAATCTGAGTACCTTCTCATACCAATGAACTGAACCGGGATCGAACCCTCCAAGTTAGGTTCAGAAAACCAGCGCTCAAACTGCCTGAGCTACTCAGTTCGGAAATTATTAAACGAGACACTGACAAATACCGATGATATTCTGGAAATCTAGGAAAGTTAACCCTAACAGCTTACGACTGTAACTCCAGAGCTCACGTAATGACCACCTAACAATAAGACTACTAGACTATGCACTCTTCTTCTTCTTCTTTACCTACCTACACCTGTGGGGTCGCACATATAGATTTAGCCCTCTTTTACGGCTGGAAGCCCTTCCTGACGGCAACCCTATATGGAGGGACGTAATCACTATTGCGTGTTTCTGTGGTGGTTGGTAGTTTGTTGCATGATTATGAAGAGGATAGTGATGGGACGGACACAAACACCCAGTCCCCGATCCAGAAGAATTAATCAGAAGCGATTAAAATCTCCGACCCAGCCGGGAATCGAACCCGGGACCCTCTGAACAAATACGCTGACCATTCAGCCCTAACCCTACCAAACTAGAAAAATTGGAGACATTCGTGACGTACCTATAATTAAGAATAATTAAGACAGTTCAAGAGCAACTCCACATAGAGATAGGCAGCTCTACGTTCGGACGCCTAGAGATTGATACAGACTTAAGTCCTTGAAGACGGTATCACCTACCTCACTAAAGCCGTGACAATAGCAGTCCTTGTCAGCTGAGAACAAAACATAATGTAATGTAATGTAATGTAATTGATTAATTAATTAATTGCAAGTTATGAATCTCATTCCGTATTGACGGTTATCACTTTACAAAAGAAAATATTTATAAAATCCTCCTATCAATACAATTCAAGTCATCTGTTAGATGAAGCAAAGTCTATACATGTTTCAGCCTAATCTCAAGGCCATCTTCAGTAGTAAAACAATGATTACAAAATATACAAACAAATTAAAAAACGTAATGATGTGAAGTGACAGTGATCATGATTAGTGAGTTAAAAACACATTGAGGTGCAAAGTCCTCTCGTCTAATAGATCTTGCTGACTGTTAAATAAAACACTATGCTGAGGAGTGTAGTGAGACCGTCAATACTACGAATAAAACGTGTAACATTTGTAACAAAAAGTTGTCGTCTCGAATGGAGATGACCTTGTCGGTCTCAAGTCACATTGACAACTAAGCCTGTGTGTGGCTTACTGTGTATCTGTGATACAGACCGACAAGGTCATCTCCATTCGAGACGACAACTTTTTGTTACAAATTTTACACGTTTTATTCGTAGTATTGACGGTCTCACTACACTCCTCAGCATAGTGTTTTATTTAACAGTCAGCAAGATCTATTAGACGAGAGGACTTTGCACCTCAATGTGTTTTTAACTCACTAATCATGATCACTGTCACTTCACATCATTACGTTTTTTAATTTGTTTGTATATTATGTAATCATTGTTTTACTACTGAAGATGGCCTTGAGATTAGGCTGAAACATGTATAGACTTTGCTTCATCTAACAGATGACTTGAATTGTATTGATAGGAGGATTTTATAAATATTTTCTTTTGTAAAGTAATTAATTAATGGCGTGTAGCGTCCGAAGAGACCTGGTGCAGGTCTTTCGAGTTGACGCCGTATAGGCGACCTGCGCGTCTACGAGGATGTGGCCCTACCTATGAATAATTCGAATGGTGAAGACAGCACACACACACACACACACACACACACACACACACACACCCAGTCCCGAGCCATCAGAATTAACCAATGATAGTTAAAATCCCCTACCCGGCCGGGAATCGAACCCGGGACTCCCTGTACCGAAGGCCAGCAAGCTAACCATTTAGTCATGGAGCCGGATAGTATTACTGATAAAAGACGTACATACGATTCAGGACATTAATAAGTAAAATGACCTATTACATATTGCATTCTAAGACCAAGAGGATCTTACACAATCACCTACATGACACTTTATTTGCCGCATTATTCAAATGTTACAGAACCGTAGATAAGACAGATTGCTAAAAATAAACGTTACTGAACCACAGACAGACTTCCTCACCACTAAACGAACGAACCCCTCCATAATTTGTAAATAAAACAGTGTACATAATTGACATCATCTCGCGTGTGCGTCTTTGTGATTACGACACTATGTAGAGTTGTAGAAAATGATTTCTAACATGGAAACAAAGCGTTTCCGGATCCATCTCCAAAACAAATGTTGTATTTTTCACGTATTTCTTAATCTGCGATAGGTTCGGCAGACTGCAAAACTTTAAAGTTGTGTATCAATAGTGTAGCTGAAATTTTAGTTGCAGTTCTCTGCAGAATTCTTCAAGCCAATTTAGGTCTGGAAACCAGGACTATGCCGTATTAAGCTCCAGCTTACACTTAAGGGGGCCGAGTAAGTGACTGCGGGTTTTGGTCACGTAGCTGTCAGCTTGCATTCAGGAGAAAGTGGGTTCGAACCCCACTGTCGGCAGCCCTCAAAATGGTTTTCCGTGGTTTACCATTTTCACACCAAGCTGTACCTTAATTAAGGCCACGCTCGCTTCCATCCCACTCCTTGACCTTTCCTATTCCACCGTCGCTATCAGGCCTATCTGTATCAGTGCGATGTAAACCAAAATTATATTTTAAAGAAACCTAAACCTTACGGGATGATGAATTTTGTGTGCCCAGAGTAGTGTACTACATGTGAGCGTTGCCAAGACTCAGTCCAGAATACGTCGGAATACGGGTTTACACTAGTCCGTAGGACAATGAAATTCATTGTTTATGGCAGGAATGACGTTTCATGATTTTTTCCGAGATATTCCGCTCCAACTGTGAAGATGATAATCGTCTCAGGGTTTAGTATTGCAGCGAGTAACAACGATCAATCAATTATTTACATTCAATTTGCAGCTAACATGACTCTTCAGTGATCATTAACCAAGGACGATTCTAGACTTAGTTGGATGAACAGAGGGTGGGCAGATCATTAACTGGGATGGGCGAACTGACAGATGTTACCCTTATATTCCAAAAATCTCACATACAAGGAGTCAATAAATTATTCATGAGTCTTTCCTGGAGAGAAGTATTTTAGCTTTAGGCACCTATAGTTTCGAGTCCAGATCATGTCCCCCATTTCCTATAGGGAAGCTGTGATATCCCGAACAGGTTCTGAGGTTTCTCCCGCACTCTCCTCCCGACACTTAAAGTCGTCGTCGTCAAGTGAAGTCTCACTTCGCGCATTTCATCTTTTATTTTACCAACGCCTTTTTATTTGCTGCCGATCCCCATAAAAGTGAGTATCGCCCATAAAATTCTACCATTCCTAGACTGCGAAGGTCGTCGAATCAATAAATATAAGGTTATGACTTGAAATGACTCATCAACGACTGAACCCAATAATAATAATAATAATAATAATAATAATAATAATAATAATAATAATAATAATAATAATAATAATAATAATAATAATAATAATGATAATAATCATAATCATAATAATAATAATAATAATAATAATAATAATAATACATATGAAGGATTACAAGGCCCACAAAAAACTTCACGGTACCAAGACGACAGTAGCAGCCAAACCCACTATTAAGAACACCAGAAGCAACAATCATCGAAAACAACAACGCAGCTAAAGCACAAGCACCGTGGTCTTCAGGCGTCCCAAATGAACTTTAATAATAATAATAATAATAATAATAATAATAATAATAATAATAATAATAATAATAATAATAATACAACAGTTGTCACATACAACTGCCTCCGCTGTTCCGGAACTACAGAGAGCATACAGCACGTCATCTCTGGCTGCCCACACTTGGAAAACACTGATTATAAGCACCGACATGATCAGCCATCAACTGCATACTGGAAATGCACACCTCCACCCGTTCTCGAAAACTCTTCATACAAGCTTCTATGGGACCGAGAAGTCATCATAACCGATGTCACGCTCAGCTACAATAGACCATATATTATTCTAATCAATAAATCAAAAAGATCCGCAATCCTTATGGAAATTGATTGTCCAAACACCTCCAATCTGCAAAGAACAATAGGCAAAAATATATCAAAATACACAGAACTGGCAATAGAAATACAACGCCTGTGGAAACTAGAATCAGTCATTACAGTTCCAATAGTAATATCAGGTACTGGTGTTATTCCGAAAAGCTTGCACAGCTGGGCGCATTAAACCTGCATCATCACACATACGTAGAACTACAGAAAGCCACCCTCCTGAGCACCTGCCACATTGTGAGAGAGTTTCTAGGAACGACTTTTCATCTGAGTTACACCAAACAGCATGAAGTTCCAGGCTACTGTTCCAGTAATACTGAAGAATAGGTTCCCAAAACGGGTAGATAAGAAGTCGTTTAGCGACATCATCTGTGCATATTTATTGTATAAATGTATATGTTGTAATTATTTCTGTACCGGGCGAGTTGGCCGTGCGTTTAGGGGCGCGCAGCTCTGAGCTTGCATCCGGGAGATAGTGGGTTCGAGCCCCACTGTCGGCAGCCCTGAGGATAGTTTTCTGTGGTTTCCTATTTTCACACAAGGCATATGCTGGGGCTGTTCCTTAATTAAGGCCACGGCCGCTTCCTTCCCATTCCTAGGCCTTTCCTATCTCATCGTCGCCGTAAGACCTGTCTGTGTCGGTGCGACGTAAAACAAATTGTAAAAAATTATTTTTGTTGTAAACATAAATAAATATGTTCCTATTGTTTCATAATCAAGAGAGTGACTCCTTGCTTAGGCCGAGTCACCCCATTATGTTACCGACACAAGCCGAGCCTTCCTAAATGGATGTAATAATAATAATAATAATAATAATAATAATAATAATAATAATAATAATAATAATAATAATAATAATAATAATAATAATAATAATAATAATAATAATAATAATAACAATAATAATAATAATAATAATAATAATAATAATAATAATAATAATAATAATAATAATAATAATAATAATAATAATAAACAACTTGCATAGTTTTGTAAGACACTGCGGTGCTAAAAATTGTATCTCGTAGGAGTTCTCTTCCGTGGCAATAAATTTACTGACGGGAGGCTGGCGTATTTGAATACCCTCAAATACCACCAGATGGAGACGGCATAGAATTCACCAACTCGGACTAAGAAAGCCAGTGTCTGATCCACTCAGCCCGGCACGACTAAACCTAGAAATATGAAATTTGGATATTATGCTCTTTGATATCATGTAGGCTCCCATTCTGAGGCATTTTGGTATTGTTTCCGAAATTCAATCACTACGGGGCAAAACGAGGGTTATGTCCGCCAAGAGCCGGGAGTGTACCTTGAGAATTCAGCGTCGTGTCCGGCCCGTCACATATTTTGACGCCGCGAGATGGAAATGATCAAATTACACAAAAATGTGAATATCAAAGAAAAAAATTGTATTGTGATAAGTATGATACACACTGATACAGAAAATTAAATTAAATTAGATTAACGGGAAATGCTATGTTTATTTCAAGAGGAATTTTGTGACTTTTGAAAGAATGCTGAGTCTGTGTGTGTAGGTACAGGCCTATGCCGGGTGAATCGGCCAGCCCTATTTCTTCGACTTTTTACAACCCAACATGGAAACATCCCCCCTGTCGACATGTGAACAATTCTTGTGTAGGAACAAGGCTTGATCGAGCGGGTTGGCGTTGCTGTTAGGGCCACATAGCTTTGCATTCGGGATAGGGTGGGTTCGAGTCTCAACGTCGGCCGCCCTGATTATGGTTTTTCGTGATTTCCTATTTCACACCAGGCAAATATTGGGGGCTGTAACTTAATTAAGGCCACGGTCGCTACCTTCCAAATACTAGCCCTTTCCTGTCCTTGCGTAGCTGGAAATTTCCCATGTGCTAGTGCGACGTTAAACAACTACCAAGAAAAGAAACATTCCTTCCCACTCCTAGTACCAAGAGTTGCCCACGAGTTGGGCCAAATTAACAATTTCATTTTTAGTTTACTTTAACCATGTATGGAAATGACGACAAGATTTATTTACAGTCTAGATGGCACAGAATTTCTTTCCACAGGCCTCCAATTGGACTGTGTTCCAAAACTTCCTTGAAGAAATAAAATATCAGTGACAAACTAGGTGCGTGTAATTGTCGCAAGAATTAATTTGTTAAAACCACTAGATAATCTGGGCAATACATTGTTTCCACCCATCAGATGTTCGCTCGAATATTTATTCAGCAGTTCAATTAAATTCAGAATAATTCGTGTGTTCATTTAGAATCAAGTATTCGCTTGAATTCTGACCTGGAAGATTTAGTTTTGCTGTTGGTTTATTATTAATTTATTTGTTGAACTTTGCATTTGTGATTGGGATTTTATGGGACTTGAAGAGTACTTAACTTAAATTCAGTATAATAATTTCATGTGGCTATTTCCAGCTGAGTGAAGCCCCTGTAGGCATCGAACCTGGGACCCTCAGAACCGAAGGCCAGTACGCTGACCATTCATATAACGAGTCGGACACTTAAATTCAGTAAGATTATCACATCGTGCTCTCGCTTTGAAGAGACACGTTGGCCATCAGCTACGTCCATTTAATTTTATTTCAGGGGATTGGTCATTGTGGTCATCGAGCACGTCAACTTAGTTTAACATAACCTCATTGAAGGATCACTTGGGTCATAAACCACCATAACTTAACTCATCTTCAGTGAAGGGACACCATGGTCATCAATCATGCATGCTTTACTTTAAGAGGTGACGATGGTCAGTTCATAGTTTTACCTGAAGGTTTCTCACAATCAATTAAGGGTCCATGTAGCTCGTCCTACGTGATCGTCAGTTAGTGGACAGCCTTAATTTAAGAGAATGTCTAGAAATCAGTTCGTAATATTTGGGCATTCCAGCAATTGGAAGCTTAACCCGCAGTTAACTGAATAATGTGGAACTGAATAATAATCCTCCCAGGTCGTTATTGTCTTGTAGTTAAATATGAAGTGGTCTCTATTCGATAATAGCCCTTCAGACATTTCTTTGTAAAGGCATAATATCAAATCCTGAAATCGCCCGGCTGTCATAAAATATAAGGTCATTAACCTCGGTTTTGTCATGGTGACTTGATGATCAGTTTATTCGATTTTTTTTGTTTATTTTTGAATAAATCTAGTTAGTTCATCCACTTCTTTTATTCATACTAGTTAGCTTCTCTTGATACCCGAAAATCACGTCATCAAGTGACGAAGAGCCGTCAACACTCTCTGAGACTGACGAATCTACAATACATGCTCAAAACCTAGAACAGGTAATTTATCAATTAATATGCTGACTATAGGGTTCAGTGTGTATGTAAGGACAACCTAACAGCGGATGCGCACGACAGCTTCAGTTCCAAATACACGCCGGCGTTGGAGCCATCCATTAGCATACGAATTAAGTTGAAGCTCAGACACGGTTTACTGGAGCAGCATTATATAGCCGGAATCCAGAGTTTACATAAATAGGAATGAACACGGCAGTGCGTGGTTTCTATTAATGATCCTCTGTTGCACTATTCAAATTTCAAGCAATGCAAATACCCTCTCTTGTTTATACGACACTTCGAACACAAAATACGTAGCTTGTTAAAGTTTCAAATAACCGAGCTCGATAGCTGCAGTCGCTTAAGTGTGGCCAGTATCCAGTATTCGGGAGATAGCAGGTTCGAACCCCACTGTCGGCAACCCTGAAAATGGTTTTCCGTTGTTTCCCATTTTCACACCAGGCAAATGCTGAGGCTGTACCTTAATTAAGGCCACGGCCGCTTCCTTCCCACTCCCAGCCCTTTCCTGTCCCATCGTCGCCGTAAGACCTATTTGTGTCGGTGCGACGTAAAACAACTAGCAAAAAAAGTTTCAAATACGGAGATTCCGTGCATCTCACAACTTTATCAACTTACATACAAATTATCTGTAGTAATATAACGAGAGCAGGGGCCTACAGGGACTCGCGGACTCCTCACAAAGAAATAAAAATAATATACAGGGCGTCCCCAAAAAACACCGACAAGGCTTAGTATGTTGTGTGGGATGGCGGACTGATCGGTTTTCAAGAAGGTGCCCCTGTCCGGAAATGCACGGTTTGGGTGCTGGAGAACGTCGAAGTCTGGGGATGGTTGTGACAAATTGCTCCGATTTGGTGTCTTAATATTGTAACGGTTCAAATCCCGTTACAAGATGATATCTGTATTTTTATTATTATTGTATGATTTTATCTGTATTTTATTATTATTATTATTATTATGTCAGTATTATTATTATGTTATCTGTGATATTGTACTATTATTGTAATTATCCGTTTTATTCAATTTTGCAATTGCCTGTTGCTTGCAAGATTGCACTTAGATGTATGCATATATACGTATGTGTAGATTATCATTAAACACCTGTACAGTGAGAATTGTTGTATATATCAGAGATTGGAAGTGACGTTGTTATATTGCTAGACCACTGGCGATTCTGCCAAGTCATCGCCGCGCCATGGCTACGTCATCGTATTTATTTAGCAATGCGCGCACGGACTCAGTCGACCGCCGCAGGGCTATTTCACCACTGTATGTAATATCTGTCGCGTAGGTGGGAGTATGTCATTGTTATTTTTGGAGATTACGTACCTGTGTCAACCAACGTCTATATAAGGTGGATGCATATTGTAGCGTCAGTCATTACTTATACGGATGCAGTACAGTGAAGTAGTCTACTAGATCAAGAGGCCTTAGGTGGTCAGCCAACGAGTGTGAACGAGAGATGGAGAAGACTCAGTGAGCCATTAATTATTGGTCATTGAGAGAGTGAGACCAAATGGTTGGTCCGTCACTTAGTGGAAGACGCGGACGCAAGGCTTACCAAGGAGTCAGAGAGGGCAACCCTGGACCTGCCAAGAGGTCATACCATATTGACTTACAAAGAAGTCAGATGATATGGAGAAGAAGCAGTCGCAAGGATGTATCACCACGTTAGGCGTGACACATCTACAGTAAACACCAGAGCAATGGATTACGTCGTAATTACACTCAAAGTGTTAAAGGTACAGTCAAGTGAATCAGTGAGGGAAATATTTCGTATAAATTGTTAAATGTCCGGTCAAGAAGAATTCAAATTCATGCCTAGTTTCTTTCAGTTGCAATGTCTTAATTTCATATTCTCATCTGTTTTATCGCAACAAGACTCACTATTTTTTGATATATTATTTAAAGAATATATATTGTTCTATCAAGCGAATTCATAGTTTTATTTCATTAACAGTAAAATATCTTAACCTCAAAATTAATGGGGAAACCGAACGCCAATCTCCTTTTCCCAGAACTTATATGGTATGTTGTCAAAAGTAAGCTTATTACCCCACACCCTAGAGATAGTCAAGAGTCTCATTCTATTATCGCTGTACTGAGTGACAGCTGGCGCCCTTCAAATAACGTATGTGTAAGTAAGCAGGTAACAAGTAAGTGTGAGTACAAGGTCCGACGTGTGTGTATTTTATTTAATGAATGTTAATTTTTATAATTTCCATTTTAAATGCAGATATTCAGATTTTTCAAGTTAAATGCAGATTTATATGTTTGTAAATTTATTAAGAGAGTCAGGAAGTTCTCATTTTGGCCCCGCAACGTGGTGCACGAAGAAATTCAGAATTTGGTCTGAATGACAGCATATCATAGGTTCATTTGGGAAGAGTATGCACATTTAAGCCAACGGAATTATTACCGGTAAATGTTAAGAGTGTAATTTTGTGATATATATTTGTATTTTGGGGATATGTCAAGGGATTTGAAGAGGGAAATTAATTTGAGATCGCGTACTATCACTAGTGAACCAAAGATGGACAAGGAAGACAATAACAAGTCATGTGACGACGAGTTCATTGCTTCTGCGGACATCCAAGGTGAGATTGAAAATAGGGAGCAGGTGAGCACGATGGAAGGTGCTGAGGCAATTCAGGAAAGTGCAGAAATTGAGAAGCATACTGAAACCCAAAAAGAAATCGTGGGGGGAATGAACAAGATTTTCTTAATTTGTTCATGGCCGAAATGACCGGGCTCAAGAAACATATGGAACATATGGAGGAAAAGATTGATAGTAGTAACGAAAATAGTAAGAAAGAGATAAGTAAGAAAATGGAAGAAATGATTGGTATTAGTAATGAAAATAATAAGAAACAAATGGAAGAATTAATTGGCAGTAATAAAGAAAATTGTAATACGATCATTAGTAATATAGATACTAAGATATTAGAGATAAATAATCAAACATCTAAGTTAGAAAGTAAGTCAAATGAAAAGTGTGTTGACCTTAGGGAAGAAATGGAGTCGAGTCGGAGCGAGCTTCATACTCAAATTGAGCATGTCAAAGGAACTTGTACAGAGAATATCGTAGAATTAAGTGATAAAAGTTCTAGTAATCGGGAAGAAATTCATGAGGTAGTCGATGATGGAAATTGTGATATGAAGAAGGTAAGTGAAGGTACTATCAGATCTTATAACAGCCGTTGGGTGAGTCAAAGTGAGTAAATAAAATGATAGCGGTACCAATCATAATTGAAGATAATTGTAAGTTTCAGACATGCCATGTTGTACCAGAACTTGTGTATTCAGTTATTTTAGGAGCTGACTTGGTTGCAAATCATGGAAGTAGAGTAGACTTTAATTTAGGTAGTGTGTGTTTGTTCTGGGAGTAATCTAGCAAAGAAGTACGTGTTAATTATGATGGTCTGAGGTAAGTGTGTTAGTGACGTGTGTTCTTTAAAGATATATGAGAGGTAAGTGAAGGTGTTCCTAGTGAGAGGAAATGTGTTGAAGTGTGTTACGTGCCTGTACGACCAGTATCCGAGGGATAGTCGGTATGAGGCAGTGACGTGAGGTAATTTGGGTGAATTACAGGAGGAGTAATTGTGGTCGATGTTAGGTAAGCATCGAGATGTATTTAGTGGTAAGTGAGGAAGAACACGTATTTGAACATAAATTTGTAGTACATGACCATTGATCTTTTGTGGGAGGTAAGTACCCCATTCAACTTAAAAATGCTAGTGAAGTCTAAGAACAAATAAACATTATGCTGGATTACGGAATAATTGAACCATCTTGTAGCCATGGTATTGATCCTTGAATTTTTGTTGCCAAAGAAGGATGTGATCTATTGAGATATGTAAGTTTATAAGGGCAAAATTGATTCAGTTTGAGTGACAGAGTGCTACTCAGGGTTCCATTTCATCATCTGCAGAGGCGGGAAATATGTTGAAGTTATATTTTTTATCAGGGGTATTTCACTATTGTGAACCGTATCGGGGAGTGTGCATATTCTTATAAAGATCAGGAAGGGGATATTGTCGGTATTTATAGTATTATACGTATATGTAAAGAAGTACTTCATGTGAGATTTCTTGAGATAAAAATAAGATGATTAAATTTTGTGAGAAACTGGCAAAATAAAACTAACATCTGCGATATGCGTGTGAACCAAGTGTCGTATTGGTGTATTGGAAGAATAAGTGCTACATTGTCATGTACTGTGTGACAAAAAAACGGAGAACAGGACATTGGACAGTTATATGCGATAACAATATGCAAGAAAAGTTCTCATATAAGTGAATTTTCACAAAATATTTTGATATGTTAAAAAAAAGGAGAAGAATGTTGTATATTGATTGAAATTATTTGTGTGTGTTAAATTAAGGGCTATGCTCTTGTGAATTGTATGAGAATGGGACACTGGACAGTTATCTGCGATGACAATGTGCGAGAAGAATTCTCATATATGTGATGTATTATAAAATGTATGGATGCTGAAAAAGAAAATTATTGTTGTATACTCATTTAAAGTGTTTATCTGTCAGTGTTATATATATAATTTTGTTCATAAATCAATCGATTCTTTGTTCTTCGATATTTATGAGGGAGGCGAATTGTAACGGTTCAAATCCCGTTACAAGATGATATCTGTATTTTTATTATTATTGTATGATTTTATCTGTATTTTATTATTATTATTTTATTATTATTATTATTATTATTATTATTATTATTATATTATTATTATTATGTCAGTATTATTATTATGTTATCTGTGATATTGTACTATTATTGTAATTATCCGTTTTATTCAATTTTGCAATTGCCTGTTGCTTGCAAGATTGCACTTAGATGTATGCATATATACGTATGTGTAGATTATCATTAAACACCTGTACAGTGAGAATTGTTGTATATATCAGAGATTGGAAGTGACGTTGTTATATTGCTAGACCACTGGCGATTCTGCCAAGTCATCGCCGCGCCATGGCTACGTCATCGTATTTATTTAGCAATGCGCGCACGGACTCAGTCGACCGCCGCAGGGCTATTTCACCACTGTATGTAATATCTGTCGCGTAGGTGGGAGTATGTCATTGTTATTTTTGGAGATTACGTACCTGTGTCAACCAACGTCTATATAAGGTGGATGCATATTGTAGCGTCAGTCATTACTTATACGGATGCAGTACAGTGAAGTAGTCTACTAGATCAAGAGGCCTTAGGTGGTCAGCCAACGAGTGTGAACGAGAGATGGAGAAGACTCAGTGAGCCATTAATTATGGGTCATTGAGAGAGTGAGACCAAATGGTTGGTCCGTCACTTAGTGGAAGACGCGGACGCAAGGCTTACCAAGGAGTCAGAGAGGGCAACCCTGGACCTGCCAAGAGGTCATACCATATTGACTTACAAAGAAGTCAGATGATATGGAGAAGAAGCAGTCGCAAGGATGTATCACCACGTTAGGCGTGACACATCTACAGTAAACACCAGAGCAATGGATTACGTCGTAATTACACTCAAAGTGTTAAAGGTACAGTCAAGTGAATCAGTGAGGGAAATATTTCGTATAAATTGTTAAATGTCCGGTCAAGAAGAATTCAAATTCATGCCTAGTTTCTTTCAGTTGCAATGTCTTAATTTCATATTCTCATCTGTTTTATCGCAACAAGACTCACTATTTTTTGATATATTATTTAAAGAATATATATTGTTCTATCAAACGAATTCATAGTTTTATTTCATTAACAGTAAAATATCTTAACCTCAAAATTAATGGGGAAACCGAACGCCAATCTCCTTTTCCCAGAACTTATATGGTATGTTGTCAAAAGTAAGCTTATTACCCCACACCCTAGAGATAGTCAAGAGTCTCATTCTATTATTGCTGTACTAAGTGACAGCTGGCGCCCTTCAAATAACGTATGTGTAAGTAAGCAGGTAACATGTAAGTGTGAGTACAAGGTCCGACGTGTGTGTATTTTATTTAATGAATGTTAATTTTTATAATTTCCATTTTAAATGCAGATATTCAGATTTTTCAAGTTAAATGCAGATTTATATGTTTGTAAATTTAATAAGAGAGTCAGGAAGTTCTCAATATGGAAGGTATGCAACTCTTTAGCCATCTGTGTACTGCGGGTGGACGACTTTAGCCTAATAACATTCCTGCGCATGCGCTACATTCATCCACACAGTCGTTGACGCGCATCCTACTGCGTTACTTGTGTAATGTAGTCTGCCAGTGCAGAATCGTTAACAGCAGTGCGACATGTACCAATACACAGCTGCGGAAATGACCGACATGATGCTTGTATACGTCAAAGCGGATTGCAATTGTAGAGCTGCTGCAAGCATCGGCGCCCGCAACGGGGTGGGGGGGTGGGGGGAGCGCTTGTACCCCCCCCCTGGAATTCTAAAAAGGTTGATGTTCAATTGTTTAATATCATACCGGATTATTTCGTAAACTGAACTTACTGACAGTCAGCATTTCTGTAAATAATTTAATGTTGCTGACGTTATATTGGTTTTTATATTCAAGAAAATGGTTAATGTGCCCCCCCCCCCTCCCGGAAAAGATCCTGCGAACGCCCATGATTCCAAAGTTCGACTTAATGTATGCCAGACTTTCTGACAAACTGTTGGAAAACAATTCCTGCGCAATCTCGGATCCCTTCCCTCCAAGCTGAAGATGATTTCTGTCCTCCGAAAAGTTAACAGGGTTTACAATTAGCCGAGTCATTATAAGATGAATAACACAACCATTCTCTCTTAATTCTTTGCCCTGTCAATATGATCTTCTTGAAATATTTAGTGGAAAAACAGCTGTTATCCTGTTAAGCTCTTTGGGGAAAGGACGTGCAAGTGTATATGGTTTTTGTTTAACAAATAAAATTTTAGTTTCATCTAACTCATAACCTGCACGATCATTTGAATACTCTTCGATACTGACAGGCCTAATTCTATTTACAGAGCCGGGCTGAGTGGCTCAGACGATTGAGGCGCTGGCCTTCTGACCCCAACTTGGCAGGTTCAATCTTGGCTCAGTCAGGTGGTATTTGAAGGTGCTCAAATACGTCAGCCTCGTGTTGGTAGATTTACTGGCACGTAAAAGAACTCCTGCGGTACAAAATTCCGGCATTTCGGTCTCTCCGAAAACCTTCAAAGTAGTTAGTGTGGCATAACATTATTATTATTATTATTATTAATAATAATAATAATAATATTATTATTATTATTATTATTATAAGCTGTTTTACGTCGCAGCGACACAAATAGGTCTTACGGCGACGATGGGTCACGAAAGGGCTAGGAGTGGAAAGGAAGCGGCCGTGGCCTTAATTAAGGTACAGCGCCAGCATTTGCCTGGTATGAAAATGGGAAACCACGGAAAACCATCTTCAGGGCTGCCGCCAGTGGGGTTCGAACCCACTATCTCCCGAATCAATCACAATCAATCAATCAATCAATCAATACTGATCTGCATTTAGGGCAGTCGCCCAGGTGGCAGATTCCCTATCTGTTGCTTTCCTAGCCTTTTCCTAAATGATTTCAAAGAAATTGGAAATTTATTGAACATCTCCCTTGGTAAGTTATTCCAATCCCTAACTCCCCTTCCTATAAATGAATATTTGCCTGGATACTGGATACTGGCCGCACTTAAGTGACTGAAGCTTCAGATCTCATTATTATTATTATTGTTATTATTATTATTATTATTATTATTATTATTATTATTAATGGTGACAATCTTCTTTTTCACTTTCACAATATATTGCTGTCAATACTAATATCTATTTTTGTATTACTTTTGACTTTAGAAGCGCAATCGTCTGTAAATGTTTCACTAGAACTAGGAGATTTTTCTTTTTACTTATTTTCACTAATTTGTTTGTTGCTTTTACTTATTTCCGCTTCTCCTTTATCTTTCTTTTGCATCACTTAAATGGTCGTAATTAACTTTAATTGGTTTCATTTTTCAGTAGCTACAGAACTACAATCTGACTCAGTTATACTAATTTATCCGATTACAACACAGGAAACTATTTGAACAAAATTGCATTAAAAATGTCTTCAAATAAAGTTTGAAAAAATAGAACAGCGCACAAATGATAACTTATTATCAACTTTGCGCAAAGAGAGCACGTTCGAATCTGAGCTGACTGACTGTTACTACACCAACTTACACATTGCTGTCGAATAAATATGTGACAAAATTTAAATAATGTTGAGCAAAATTTGTACAATATACGATCTCAGGTACACTGCAATCAGGAAAGTATCATTTTTAACTAGAATGTGATATTTTTATAGAAGTACCCATTGCTATCGTTATTTGTCAACACAACTATAATAAATGCTGCTAGACATGGACGTACCCAGAGGGGCGACCCCCCGAAATTTTGAAGTTTTAGAGGTTGTGATTAATTGTGGCAACCATATAAATAAAGATTTTTATGTAGCTCGTTGTTTTGATTTTAATGTGAACTGTGTATTTCTGAACAATGTGTTGATGCTTCCATTAATAAATATACAACCTGTGACAATAAATTTCGGTGAATAGTCCTGTACTGTCGACACAGATGAACAAAGCACGACAGTGACCTTACTGTCCTTCGAAATAGTCCTTACCCATAACAATGCACTGCTAAGATCAGCGATACATGTCCTGGAAACTTTGCAAGAAGGCTTCCTTTGGGATGGTGTTCACGAGCCTCATCACGTTTCGTTGGATGTCAGGAATATCGTCAAATCTCTTTCCTTTCAAAGCGAATTTGATGCGTGACTTTTCGGCTCTAACCTTTTTCCGACGAGGTGATCCCGGAGAACGGCATTCCATGCTTTGCCGTTTCGTTTCAGGGTCGTAAATGAGATACCAGGTTTCATCCTCAGTGACAATACAGTTCAAGAAATCTGGTGTTGCATCCGCCGTTTCGACAAAATCCTGTGAAGCCTCTAAACGTGCCTGCTTCTGATCGTCAATCAAGTGACGTGGCACAAGACGAGAACACGTTTTCCTCTTCCCTAACTTCTGGATAACGATTTGTCGCACAGATTCACGGCTAATATGCAGTTCATCCGCTATCACCGATCGTTCGTAATTAATGTCCTCACCTTCTCAATGTTTTCGCCACTGACGGCGGTCGCCGCTCTTCCGCTACGGCGGTTGTCAGAAAACGGGCGAACCACTCGTACACACACTTCAAGAACAGTGCTTGATCTTCATAAACACGTACCAGCATCGCATACGTTTCTTTCGGTGTCTTGCCAAGCTTGAAACAAAACTGTACATTGATCTTTTGGTCGGTCATGTTCCTGTTCGCAGTACAGAATCAACGCATTAAATACGCACTGTGTCAAACAGGTCTTACACGGCACACACACGATGCTCAACTGAACAACGTTGAGAGCAGGTGGTCAAAACCTGCTGCTACGCAGGTGCAGCGTTGTGTATCGCCAGTGTTGCCGGATCGACCGCTCTGACTTCATTCACCGAACTTTATTGTCACAGGTTGTATATAAATGTTTTTCTTCTAAAATCAATCATCCCGAACCAATGAATTCATTTCTACACGTAAGATTTAACGACAGTGATATTTTTCCAACAGTAAATAGAGTACTGAACCTGTTTGCTGTCTTACAAGTAACTATTGCCACACCAGAACGCTCTTTCTATATATATTTCGATTCAAAATTTCTTCTGGTTGAATTTGTGCGTTCTTCATGCCCGCTTTTGTTTGTTGTATCCAAGGGAAATTCTTCAATTTATCAATACTTTCAAGAACTTGGTGAGTTAGTCTAGTTTCTGGAAGCCTCTTAACATGTCCATAAAATTTTTGCCTTCTTTTCCTGAGGTCTGCCGCAACATTAGATCATTTTTCTGTGGATTTCCGGGTTTGGAGGCGGTACCCTTCTTCCGTGTGTCTTGGTCCTAAAATTTTCCTCATGATTTTTTGCTCTTCTTTTAGGATATTTTACAGCTCGCCCTTTTTATGAAGCGTTAGAGATTCCCCTGCATGTAAAGCCTCAGGTTTGATTACAGTATTGTAATGTTTAATCTTAACGTGGGGAGACATACTTTTTTGTTGTAGATTTTTCTTGTTTTCCCATATGCTCTTCTGAGTTTTTTGAACACGGTTGTTTTGGGCTATTTTTTTATTGTCCGGTTGGTTCGAGGATTTCGCCCAGGTATTTGAAGTGAGGGACTCTGTTGATTTGTCCGTATTTTGTATTGAGACTATGAATGTCTAGTTTTGAACAGAAAAATTGTTTTCTGGAAGGAGATATGAAATCCGACCTTTCTGGCACATTCTTGGAGAATTTCAACTTGCTTTATCGCTGTGACTTCATCGCTGGACAAAAGGGCCAGGTCATCCGCGAAGGCTAAGCATGGAATTTCAAGCTTGTTTTTTTGTGTACTATTACCGGCATTATTATTATTATTATTATTATTATTATTATTATTATTATTATTATTATTCACCGAGCTCGACAGCTGCAGTCGCTTAAGTGCGGCCAGTATCCAGTATTCGGGAGATAGTGGTGGTTTTCCGTGGTTTCCCATTTTCACACCAGGCAAATGCTGGGGCTGTACCTTAATTAAGGCCGCTTCCTTCCCACTCCTAGCCCTTTCCCCTCCCATCGTCGCCATAAGACCTATCTGTGTCGGTGCGACGTAAAGCAACTTGTAAATATATATATTATTTGCGAGGTGTCTGCAGGCCCTGCAAGACCCAACGTTACGCCGCTGTACAGATACTCGAAATGTAGCAAACGTCAGACGCTTCTATGCAGATCGTTTCCTTAATGGATATATTTCAGACAAGCAAACATTCCAGCGATTACATCTAAACCTGCGAGATAACGCTGACGCTGGTAGTCTACCCGAAAAACACTGCTGCGCTTCATTAGGATGCTCGAGAAATCTTAGTCATATCTGTCTCACGGACTTAGAGAGAGTGTGTGGAGTTGTCCAATAACCTGTATCAATGTAGTGTCTGTACAGGTGTGCATATTAGCAATCAAATGGGGTTAGGATTGAGAAGGAAGCGTCTGGTTGAATTATAGCAGTATTCGCATGAAGGAGATTTTTTTTTTTTTTGCTAGGGGCCTTACGTCGCACCGACACAGATAGGTCTTATGGCGACGATGGGATAGGAAAGGCCTAGGAGTTGGAAAGAAGCGGCCGTGGCCTTATTTAAGGTACAGCCCCAGCATTTGCCTGGTGTGAAAATGGGAAACCACGGAAAACCATCTTCAGGGCTGCCGATAGTGGGATTCGAACCTACTATCTCCCGGATGCAAGCTCACAGCCGTGCGCCTCTACGCGCACGGCCAACTCGCCCGGTTGAAGTAGAATTAAATCACTGAAAAACACTTCTAGAATGACCGAAAATAGTGATTTAACCCATATTCTATGCAAGTATGTTACTAGTCTTAAATGTGGGGTACAGCTGGGGATCGAATATAGGGCACTCAGACGAAAATCTTTCGAAATAGACTGGCGGCAGACTAACCGAAGAATAGCGGCAACAACAGCGGAGAATAACGAAGAGTTTGGATTCTTAATAATAAACAGAGCTAGGATTTTTCTGTAAATAAATATTTGATATTTTACTAGCTACAGTTAAGATTTTATCATATGTTTACGCATTGGGATATTTGGAGTGATTTAAAACACATTTGTCCGCATTTCCGGCTTTAGAACATTTTCTTTCATATTTGAGGAAAACTCTCATATAAATTTTAATTATGTTCCATATCTTATAGTTTCAAAGTTATTATTGTCTTGCAAATTATTTCAGTCTACTAGCATAAATATTTCAAAGCTGGATTATGGTATGTCTATGAAATGTGAAAACCAAGTTATGCTTATGCAGTTTTCTTTCACCTCACTTCATCCCCGACCCCGAATCAAGAAATGGGTCTAAGGGATAGACAAACATAATAATAATAATAATAATAATAATAATAATAATAATAATAATAATAATAATAATAATAATAATAATAATAATAATAATAATAATAATAATACTGTTTATACGTCCTACTAACTACTTTTGACATTTTTCGGAGAGACCGAGGTGGCGGAAGTTTGTCCCGCAGGAGTTTTTTTACGTGCCAGTTAATCTACCGACACAAGGCTGACGTATTTGAGCACCTTCAAATACCACCGGACTGAGCCAGGATCCAACCTGCCAAGTTGGGGTTTTCTCAACCGTCTGAGCCACTCAGCTCGTCAAAACAACATTATTATTACTATTATTATTATTATTATTATTAGCAACCGACCCTATTAGTTCAGCGATAGGGCCGCGGGCTACTAATCTGGACTCCAGAGATGCCGTGGGTTCAAATCCCACCGTCGGCCGTCCTTGAAATAATTTTCTGCGATGGTCCATTTCACCTCCAGGCAAATGCCGGAATGGTTTATTCTTTAAAGGCCACGGCCGCTTTCTTCCCAAATTATTATTATTATTATTATTAAGTGGCTGAGGTACGAGTGACGCTAGTAAAGCCATTCCTTATGCAGCCAGTCCCTGCCATGCATGGTGTGAAAATGTCGCTCATAGGGTCGGTTGGTACGGGCATTTCAGTGGGCTTGGCAGACTGATGTGCAATAGCAACTTCTGGCTCAGTGAGGAAAGCAACGGGAAACTACCTCACTCCTCATTTCCCTAGTACGCCTCTTCAGTGACACCTAGGCCATCTAGGACAGCTAATGGTGAACCTGTTGAGGATCCAACCAGCCTTCGTCCAGGGTTGGTTTTCCCCTCGGACTGAGCGAGATATCCCACCTCTACCGTGAGACATTTGGTCGGGTATACAACTGGGAAGGAGCACCATTACCTCGCCCAGGCGGCCTCACCTGCTATGCTGAACAGGCGTCTTGTAGGGGATGGGATGATTGGAAGGGATAGACAAGGAAGAGGCCTTAAGCTAGGTACCATCCCCTCATTTGCCTGGAAAAGAAGTGGGAAACCAAGGAACTCCACTTCGAGGACGGCTGAACACCCGAGGATGAGTGGACCCCGTTCCAGCCCAGGTGGCAGAACCGGGAATCGAACCCGGGCCTTCGGGGATGGCAGTTAATCACACTAACCACTACACTACAGAGGCGGACTCTTTCTCAAATTCCTACTCAAAAATCTTTTCTTTCTTTCTTTCTTTCTTTCTTCAACTGGGCCCAAATTAGTGGTCCGGTGTATTGGAGGAGGGAAGTCCGCCTGGGTAGACGAGTGGTTAGAAAGTTGGCCTTCCGTCACAAGGGTCCCGAATTCGATTCCCAGCTGGGACAAGGGATTCTTTTTCCTTGAATGTTAGATTCCCTTCGCTCGGGAAATGGGTGCTTTTGTATGTGTCTCACAGTTTATTTTACCCTCCTCTCGGCTCTCCATTAGAGGGTTAAGCCGTTAAGGGATAAATCCCTTCCCAACTAAAACTTGAACTGGCACATTATCTTCCACTGATGAGATGGGTGGAGGTGGGGGGATATTTCAAAGTCTTCCCACAGCTTCACAAAACTTAAACGCGGCCCTGGACACGAGATGTAATAAGCCACATTTAATACTAATCAAAACAATAACACTGCCATGTTTAAATTCATTGAGTCTTTCTATAAAGCTTCGTCTCATCTTTAACACAAATACACTCAATATAATATTCACTAGCTCGACACCGGTTAATTAAAAAGGCTGGAGATATCAATACTATTATAACGCTGCTTCCGTTAAACATCCCAGTCATCATATTTTTAAATAGTACAGGTCTCTCAAGTGTTCAAAATTAGAAAGAACAGATGTTAAAATGGATTCATTTCTGACGCTTATGACATTCATAATATAACCTACCTGTCCATTGCGGTTAAGTTGGTACACACTGAACGGAATCAATCGATAACTTTGCACTGCAGCGGTCAAAGTGCGAGTCGCGCAAATTTCGCAGTCGGCCGAGAGGAAAGAACTACTACGTGCGTAGCTTTCACTACTCGTCCACATATCAAAATTAGATTAATTATATTTAAGGCGTATATAATATATTACATATCCCTTAAATAATAATTTATTTATTATAAAGAATGCGATTATATTCGGCAGCATTATCCAAACGCCAATAATATACGCTTATATTTGATTTCCACGGAATAACAATATTGTCTGAGTCAAGGACCATGTACGGTCTGAGTGCTGTACCGCAGCTTTACGCTGGAACTTTGCTCCGGAGTTGCCAGGGTAACCAACTGAGCAACATACATGGCGCATCCAACTTATAAACACATACAACCCTACGGCCTACTTACAGAAAACAAAGCGTTGTTCCTAGTTAAGGAGCAAGTGCGTCATGAACTCTAAAATTACAGCTTCTGCTGAGTAAGTGGTTTAAACCATCATATCAGTGGAATATTTCCATCACATTACAAAAAGTTAGAATTCTTCTAATCTAAATCATATGGGTATATTCTTAAATCACATTATACATCGAAAATAATAGGCTATCCTTAAATTGTAGTAGCAGGTGGAGTGACAGCAGTAGTACAATTGTACCTAGTAGTCAGCAGCGGCGATTGGCATTTAGAAGTGAGGGGGCATAAACATGTATAGACAACAAAAAGTACCTACCTGGATTTAAGGTCTACAGCAGAAGGGGGGAGCGGGGATATAAATTGGAAAAATAGTTTCAAAATGGTAAGTTTTTTAATGCTGTCTGAAGGAATTTCGACAGCAACGTAAAGGTTGAGTCTTTTTTAAAATGCTATTTGCTTTACATCACACCGGCACAGATAGGTCTTATGGCGACGATGGGAGAGGAAAGGCCTAGGAATGGGAAGGAAGCGGCCATGGCCTTAATTAAAGTACAGCCCCAGCATTTGCCTGGTGTGAAAATGGGGAACCACGGAAAACCATCTTCAGGGCTGCCGACAGTGGGGCTCGAACCCACTATCTCCCGATTACTGGATACTGACCGCACTTAAGCGACTGCAGCTGTCGAGCTCGGTAAAGGTTGAGTCTACCAAATTTAGAGCGGTAATAAAAGTACTATACAATAAAACTTTAATCAAAGGGACAATAATTACACATGTAGTACAATTATATAGAAGTACGACGTGATTATACAATTACAATAATTTAGCATTTGACTACACACTAACAAAGTAGCGTACATTAGACAGAACTGCACAGACACACTGTGAATGAGTGTGAGACCTCCAGACTGACGAATGCGCGCAGCAAGAGCGTGAATCATACCTGTGTCCATGGCCTTGGCAAAAAATATATCCCTGCTACCCTTCCTCACAGCACAGAGCACATACCATTCTCTTTGGCACATACCACACGGTTAGCCGCAACGAATGACATTTTGTGCTTATTTCCGCTAAGTTTTTTTTTTCTAATAATTAAAGAAATTAAAGGAAAGAATTAGCTGAAAAATCAATAGGGACCGTACAAATTGTTTTTTAAATAATTTTTAGTTTCAGGCGATTTTTAATAACTCTTCAGTCCGGCGAAACTTAAAACGTCAGGTGGCTAAAATGGAATAAAAATGTATTTACTGGGGTCGACTGCCCCCCTCGCCTCCCCAATCGCCTCTATTGCTAGTAGAGTAGTATTAGTAGTAGAAGTAGCAGAAACTGTAGAAGTAACAAATATTCGGAACTGCGTGCCTGTAATTAATTAACGGGTAATAAATTCAAAAAGCAGCAATATATGCACTATTTGATTTTCATGGAGTACCACCAGCCGGAGAGTTGTAGTCTGGAACTCTGTTAAGAGTTACGAAAGTTAATTAATGTCGCTTGAAATGTTATAGACAGTGATCTAGTTGAGCGTGGATACAGGTGGACGCTGTCCCCCGAAATATGTCGGTCTTTAATTCTATTTTATTGCAAAATAGCTGGTCGTTGACGGAACAATCACTTTGCAAAGACCTATGCATGATTACATTTCTGTCAACTTCTCATGTTACCGCTGAGATTCTGAGACACGTAGGTGGACAGTTTCTCCCTGTCTGCGGCCTGCATTGGCTCACTCCTTTCCTAGATATTACTCGGGCGCTGTGGAAGTATCAGCTTAATGTTCAAAAAGTAGATACAGAAAGATGTACAAACCATTTAAAAGGTTGCCGGTGTGATCTCCAAAGCAACTCTCCATATAGTAAGTTATCGGCTCTTGGCCTTAAACTTACAGACGATCACCACTGATATTTCCCTTATTTATCACTGTATCGGACAAAAGTTAAGCCAAAAGAAGTCAATTTTGTCATGAATAATATTCCTCCAAAAACCGTAAGAGAGGTACCTCGAGTATTATGCTTTAGGCATCCTCTTGCCGAATTATTTTAATAACTTATACCTGCGATCTCACTAGCCTTTTTCCTGAACTTAAAAGGTGGGCAACCATTCTCAATATAACACTAATCAGAGAGAGAAAATGGAAGGGATCTGACACTTCGAAAAATGAAGGTATCGGCCAAAGAAAGGCAAGGGCCACGAAGGGCGTGAAAACGAAAGACTCCCGAGGCCTCCAGTGCTCTAATACCGTCGGGGTCGGAAATGAACAAGAGCTGAACAAGGGAGGTCGGATAGGATACATGAAAGTAAGAAGCCTGGCACAAGTAAGTGGAAATAATGCCAGGACTGAGCTGAGGGCCCTGTGGTCACCAAACCACGCTCCCAGGTTAAGAGGCCCTGGGGCCCCTTTTAGTTGCTTCTTACGACAGGAAGGGGATACTGTGGGTGTTATTCTACCATCCCCACCCACAGGGGGAGATTTCCTAAATTTCATGAAGATCCCTCATTTCATTTTCCCGTGATGCTGTAACAGACAGACACAAATTAAATTGAACCAAGCATTAGGTTGATGTTCAAAAATACGATTTACCTAACCTACGGCTTTTAGTGCCGGGAGTGTCCGAGGACGTGTTCGGGTCGCCTGGTGCAGGTCTGTCTATTTGACACCCATGGGCGACCTTTCCGTTTGCGTGTGTGTGTGTGAGAGAGAGAGAGAGATGTTGATGATGATGATGATGATGATGATGATGATGATGATGATGATGATGAAGATAGGTGAAACCCGGTGTCGGAATATAGCCTACTCCTATCGAGTAACACCAAGGGGTCTGCTCAAGGTTTGGCGTCTCCATCCGACGGACGAATCACAATCATGTCTTCACTCTATATGAACACTGCAGATAGGTTTGGAATTGAATCCAGGCTCTTGGGAAGGAGACGAGCTGCTCGACTAAGTGGTATGTTCCAAGCTGTCAGTGGGGAGATCCGACGGTCGAATCACAATCATGCCTTCACTCCATATGAACACTGCACATAGATTTGGAATTGAATCCAGGCTCTTGGGAAGGAGGCGAGCTGCTCGACCTAAGTGGTATTTCCGAGCTGTCAGTAGGGAGGTGGCGTGGAATGACATTAGTAGACGAATAAGTGTGAGTGGTGCTTTTACAAGTAGGAAAGATCACAATATGAAGATAAAGTTGGAATTGAAGAGAACGAATTGGGGCAAATATTCGTTTATAGGAAGGGGAGTTAGGGATTGGAATAGTTTACCAAGGGAGATGTTCAATAAAATTCCAAATTCTTTGCAGTCTTAAGAAAACGATAGGAAAACAACAGATAGGAAATCTCCCACCTGGGCGACTGCCCTAAATGCAGATCCATGTTGACTTATTATTAATTACACAATATAGTGATTAGAAATTGTATACCACCACCTCTCCTACCCTTCCGGCCACCATTCTGATGGTGATTTTTTCTTTTCCACCAACAGGACTCGAACCGGCTAACCACGCTGTCAGTCCATTAAAGACTTTACGCCATAACGATCATGACCACCAGTTAGACACAAAAACGACGATGTTACATATTTTATATAGATGTGAATCTTATGTCTCCAAGTTATTCATGAAAGGTAGGCCTCACCCCTCCCCCACCACCTTAATGTTATCATCCATTGCCGGGCTGAGTAGTTCGGACGTAGTCCACTGGGCTTCGGAGCCCAAGTTGACGGCTTCGATCGCGATTAAGTTTGGTGCTCAAGCCTCAAATACACAGCTTCGTGTCGGTAGATTTATTGGTACGTAAAAGAACTCCTGTGGGATGAAATTCCAGCACCTCGAAGACTCTGAAAGCCGTAACAAGTAGGTAGAGAGACGTAAAACAGATATTATTATTATTATTATTATTATTATTATTATTATTATTATTATTATTATTTGCCAACTAAAGCACTGGTTATAGATAATAAGTGACGCTGGAATTTCGGAATTCTGTTCGGCAGGATTTCATTAATATGCTGGAAGCTAAAGACAAGGAATATTGCCCTATTACACACAATCAAATTCCACCGATCTCAACTGGGATCGAATCCACTATTATGAAAACGGGACGACGACTAGCCGACCGCTCCACGCTCATCTGGGACATTATATTAATCCCATTCGTAGCCAATGTTAATGTTGTTGACAAACACGTCAGATTTCTTAAGCTGTTATGTTTCCATGGTAACTACATTACGTCATCTACAGAAACAAGTATGACACCAACATGTATTTGGGTTCCTTGTACTGACTGTACGTCTTCACGAAGATGTTGCCAAAACTAATAATGCGGTGCATAAAGTACGAAATAATCCTGATTAAATGGCTGTTACGACTTGCAGAAGACTAGATAATACAAATAATTCCTAGTGATAACAACAGAGGAAAAAACAACAACAAACAACCATTAATTTGCCTTAAATGCGACCAAAGTATGTCAAAGGTTACAGTTTTCACCTTTCTAACAATTTGACGTTTTAGAGGAACCCTTACCTGTAGAAATGTTAACGTATCGTTTGGGAACGCAGAAAGAACTTGCAGTGCCGTACGTATGTTCAAACAACTTCCTGTCTTCCGTGCACTGATGCACAACTATTTAGCCTTCACTGCCAGCGTACTTTTGACTGGTGGGTCGAGCGGGTGTTGTCCACCGTTAGAATGAGTTAACTGAGATCATCGTAGGTGCACCTACGTGACCCCAGGCAACGCCGTCGAATTTAAGGCAGATGTGTTCAGGAATAGAAAGATATTACCCAGAATGATCATATAGTCCAGAAATAAGGGATATTGTGGCTTAATATTATTTGACTGAGAGGCATTAGATTATCGCTGCCATAAACAATACAAAGTTCTATCCCAAGGCAATTCTTTTTGAAGGTTATCGCAGTATTCCACTGACTCAATAGATGGCAGTAAAAGCACAATATTGCGTTGATTTTTCTCGAGCTTCGTTCAGAACACACAAGGTGGCGTTGCTTGAGTGTAGTTCTTTTTATTTCTCGGTCAACAGCACACAACCTGCAATTAGCCTAAACTTCTCTTACTCTGCAGGCCCTATTACTGTATACCACTGGTTTTAGGTAACCCTTACAACAGTAAGAGGTATAGTCCAAATTCCCCCCTTTTTTAATATATAACGTCGCACTTATTATATCGTCGTTGCGCCTGCGAAAACCGCTATGTGACAATATTTTCGGAGAAATACTGACCCGCAGCACATATATTATGAAGAGCGAGAATTCCTTGACAATATTGTGCTTTAGATGACAAGACCTTGCCGGCCAAAGTTCTAAGCTTAAATATTTCACATAGTGGTTTTTGTTGGCACAACGACTATACAGTAGGTGCACCGCATAGGTTTTCGGCGACTACTGAATAGGAAAGGCAGTAGTCGCGAATCTGAAGTACCTACAGTCCCCTCACGAGGAATGAACACATGGAAAATAATCTTCAGGGAGGCCGGCTATGGTGTTTGAACCCAACATCTCCCGAAAGCAAGTTCGCAATTACAAGACCCGTACTGCGTAACGGTCACAAGTAGACAAGATGGAACCAGAGCGGACGGTCCCCTCTTCCCTCCGAGAATTCTCTCTTACGGTACCGGTAATGTACTTTTTCGTTTTCATAAAATATGCCAAGACTGCATATTTAAACATATAAGAGTTCTCCAGCATTCCATTACAGATTTAACAATACCGGTATCTACTAACTAAGGTTTCATTACAAGAGAAGCGTAGACGGTGATCCTGGGGCGCCGACCTGCATTTAGCCGTACATTCCTTTGTGCTACCTTCTGTTTGCATCTTTTAACTGATCTCCTTCAGTCGTACCTCGTTCGTTTCCGACCCCGATGATATCACGTTTGCGAAGTCTGAGAAGTCTTCGACGTTCCTCTTCTAACACAGTATCCCCATTTTTTGAGTGTTGAAGTGGAATCACACAGTAGAATATACCAAAAATGTCAATTAAAAGTCTCATATGAAAGACTGTGGCTTTTTGTACATATACAATACGTTGATGTAAGGCCACGGCCGCTGCCTTCCCAATCTTAGTCCTTTCCCACCACTCCGTGAGCGAACACCTTCGATGTATTGGTGCGACATTGTAGGGGGAAAAAACCCGTTGTTTGTAAAAAAATCCACATACGGTAGTTTTAGAGATGTTTAAATTTTAGTAACAGTTTGCACATAGTCTTGGGCGTGGCAACAGATGCCAATGTTCAGCGGCACACGATTGTGTGGTTTCTCTTTTCCTCTTTTTTTTCCTGGTAATACCGGTACTGGGGACAGTTTTCAAAACAGCGTTAACAAAATGGTGTTTGAAAGGAAGAAATCAAAATGCAAATGAGTCATTCAACCGTAAAATGTGGTCCATATGCTCCAAAACGTCATTCAGTGGTAATAAATTTGTACAGATGGCAAACTACTCTGCAGCTTAAAAGTATTACGGACATCGAGAATCAGTTGGGAAGAATACTGTGGAAGTTTAGAGCAAATTTGATGAAGTAGTACGCATGGATTCATCTGAAAGAAAAGCAAAAAGAAAAAAAAAAATCACCTTTGGAGGCTAGAAGGTGCAGGCCAAGACTCAGACTGGAAGAACAATCAAAGAACACCCAGAAAAGTTTTTAACATATGCCAATGGAGCCATCTAAGGTGCACTGTGTGTAAAATTGTGTATTACAAATGTACATGAACTTTTCTCAAAAATAAAATCTTCAAACGAAATAACGCACAGTAATATCACAAGAACCATTTGTCTGAATTAAATAAAACTTTGCACAGTTATTCAACTACGGTATGATTCTCCTAGAGGATTAACTAAAATAATGGAACTGAGACAAAATTTACGCTTACTATTATAATACAGCCAGAATAGGCATAACAATTAAGAGTACGGTATTT
This sequence comes from Anabrus simplex, assembly GCF_040414725.1. NCBI lineage: Eukaryota > Metazoa > Arthropoda > Insecta > Orthoptera > Tettigoniidae > Anabrus > Anabrus simplex. The sequence goes on from NC_090270.1 coordinate 313,407,462, forward strand.
GAGTCTCCATCCGGCGGCCGAATCACAATCATGCCTTCAATCCATATGAACACTGCGAAGAGGTTTCGAATTGAATTCAGGCTCTTGGTACACAATCTAGTGATTAGAAATTGTATACCACCACATCTCCTATCCTGCCGGCCAACATTCTGATGGTGATTTTTTCTTTTCCACCAACGGGTCTCGAACAGGCTAACCACGGTGTCAGTCCATTAAAGAATTTACGCCGTAACCATCATGGCCACCAGTAGGGCATAAAGACGACGATTTATATATCGATGTACTCTTCAATAACTGTATGAACAGAAAACCAAATTCCAAAGATATGGCGGAAGAGCCGAGTGATTGCCTTGCTGAAACCTGGCAAAGAAGGGAATGATCCAAATTTTTTGAGACCAATTGCACTGCTATGTCACCTTTACAAACTGCTGGAAAGATTGGTCTTAAATCGCCTATTTACCTGTAATTGACCCATTACTTATACCTCAGCAATCTGGATTTCGTCCTGGTAAAAGCTGTACCGGATAGTTGTTAAACCTCACACAGTTTATAGATGATGGGTTTGAGGAGGTAAGGTGACATGAGTGGTATTTGTCGACTTATCAGCAGCGTATGACACTGTCAACTACCAGCTACTACTAGTCAAGGTCTACAATCTAACCAAGGACTTTAACTTAACGAGATTCATCACCACTCTTTTGCAGAATCGCAGGTTCTTTGTTGATTTCCAAGAACAGCGCAGTCGATGGAGACTACAGAAAAATGGTCTTCCGCAAGGAAGTGTGCTGGCTCCAATTTTGTTCAATATATACACGAACGAACAACCCATAGCCCCCAGTCGCAGTAGCTTCTTGTATGCTGATGACCTCGCTCTAGCCACCCAGAGCGCAGATTTTGAATCAGTGGAAAACACCCTCACGGATGTCCTTAATGATCTTTCTAGATATTACAGCACAAACTAGCTTAAACCAAACCCCTCAAAGACACAAGTGTGTGCTTTTCATCTGAGAAACAGGGAAGCTACTCACAAGTGAAGGATAGTATGGTCAGGGGTCGAACTATAACACTGCGAGTCTCCAAAAGATATAGAAGTGACACTTGATTGAGCTCTTACTTTCAAGAAGCACTGCATGAACTGCAAATCGAAAGTCTCTACCAGGAACAATCTTTTACGGAGACTGACCGAATCACAGTGGGGTAGCCAACCTGAAACCATCCGAACTTCTGCAATGGCACTATGCTATTCTGCGGCAGAGTATGCGTGTTCTGTTTGGTATAATTCAACATATGCCAAACAGGTGGATATAGCTCTCAACGACACTTGCAGAATTATAAGAGGTTGCTTGAAATCCACTCCAGTCAAATGGCTCTACCACCTTGCAAGAATAGCACGTCCTTCTGTTCGAAGAGCAATAGCTGCGAACGAGGAAAGAAAGACAGTGGAACAGGAAAGGACCCATCCTCTATATCGGCATGAACCACATCTGCAACGATTAAAGTCAAGGAAGAGTTTTCTCAGAACTTCCAAGGAACTTAGAACCACTACTGAAAAAGCCCGGTTGCAATATTATGGAGGGCTACATCCTACCTCCCTCCTGGCTGGATAAGATTTTCTGAAACTCTACCTCCTGGCCACGACGAAGTATGGATGATCTGGAAGTCCCTGAATAGACTGAGACCTGGAGTTGGCAGATCCAAAGTAAATTTGGCAAGATGAGGCTACATAGATCAAGAAAAAATCCAATGTGACTGCGGAGAAGTCCAGACCGTCCAACATATGCTCCAACGTCGACTATGTCCATCCTCCTGCACAGAAGATGAACTATATCAGCATCAAAAAACGCATTGGAAGTGGCCAAGTTTTGGGCAAATGTAATATAGTAATTATAACTGTGTACAATATGTATGTTTTTGATACGAGAATAATAATAATAATATCGATGTGAATTTTGATTTTTGAGTTATGTTTTAAATCTGTCAAACTAATTTGAATAATTACTCTTAGAGATTTCATCTTAGTTCTTGCTAGTGGTTTAACGTCACACTAACACATCGACGGTTTTCTGGACGCAAGGACGGAAAGTGTTAGGAATTTGAAGTTAGTGGCCATGGCCTTAATCAAGGTAAACCTGATATGAAATGAGGAAACCTCGGGAAACATCTTCAGGGCTGCCGACGGTGGGATTCGAACCCACCATCTCCCGAATTCAAGCTCACACCTACGCGAACCTAACCGCACGGCCTACCCGTTCAGTAATCATGGTTCATCCTCTATAATATTCTGTGTTTCAATGTAAAAGAAAATAAGCAACAATTATGCTTCATGGAGGTGTGGTGCGAATATGAGGACTCAACAAGAGAGTTCCCTTAGCCTCTCTCACCTCAATTCTCCATTTCCTACCTACACGTTGTGTCCCTGTTAAGCTGAGCAACCCAATGGAAGGTTGGGTAACAACCCCAGCGGGAAGCTGGGTCGGTGAGCAGAGTAGAATTGGGGGTCAGTGGAAGGCAACGGGGAAACCACCACTGTTAATTTTCCCAAGACAACCTCATGGCTTTACTCAATCATAAATCAGTGTCCGGAGTAAGTCTCCCAGTCGGATCTCCGGGGGAGACATGGTTGAGAGGAGCATCTGAACGTGCAAATCAATCCAAACCAACTTTGCGCGTAGTTAGAAAGATTGCAACCTGGAATGTACGAGGTCTCTTACAGACAGGACAACTGGCTATCGTTGAAAGAGCAATGAGCCTACATGATCTGGATATACTTGGACTTAGCGAGACACATTGGAAAGGTTGTGGCCACTTTGTCACTCACTCGGATAACACCATATATTTTACTGGAAGTGAGGATCTCAGCCGGAATGGTGTCCTAAAATACTAGCCAGTGCTGTCGTTGGATATGAGCCTGTCTCTGACAGAATCATTTCCATTAAGATGAATGCTTCTCCGTGTAGGATCAACTTCATTCAGGTGTATGCTCCTACTGCAGTTGCACTGGATGAAGAAATCGATGAATTCTACGAGTTGCTGGCACACACCATCAGAAAGATTCCTCAGAAGGAAATATTAGTCATTCAGGGTGATTTTAATGCGAAGATAGGTGCGACTATTGAAGACAATCATTTGAGACATGTGGTTGGAAGGCACGGTCTAGGTGTGAGAAATGAGCGTGGTGAGCGTCTACTGGAGCTCTGTGTTGGCAATAACCTGTCTATCTGCAATACTCTCTTCCAACATCACTCACGGCGTCGATACACATGGATTTCTCCTGGCGACAGGGTTCGAAATCAGATTGATTTCATTTTGGTGAGGCAACGATAGCGGACTTCTGTACTGGATTGCAAAACCTATCCTGGAGCAGACTGTGGTAGTGACCACATTATGCTATCCATGAAAATGCGGATCAAACTGAAATTGACCAAGAAAAAGAGAGTGACACAAGTTTGCATTACTGACAAAAATGCTCTCCAATATTTTGGGGAAAGAATAAGAACAAAACTCCAGCAAGTACAGGAGGAAGGATCAGCCTCCCAAACATGGGATAACCTCAAGTCAATTCTTCTCTCCCTGAACCATTTACTAAGTCTCCCCAAGCTAATCACCCCTGGATATTTAACACCACTCTACTGCTGATAGAAGAGCGGAGCATACTGAAGAAACGTGGCATTCAAACCAAGCAAGACGAAGAAGCATACAGTGAACTTTGCCGTGAAATACAGCGCAATTGCAGAACTGACAAGACACGGTATCTCACCAGTATTTGTGATGAAATAGACCAATATCATAGGCTGAATCAAACATGTGATCTTTTTTATAAAAGTCAACAGCATTACCCGTGAGTTCAAACCACGCACATGGGTGATTGAAGATGAAGATGGCAACCTTATTACTGATAAGAACAAAGCAATAGAGAGGTGGAAACAATACTGTGAAATGCTGTAATGCAAAGGAGATAATTCTGCAAAACAGGAAATTTCTATGAGGTACGACAAAGAACCTGATATTTTATTCACTGAAATTGTGAATGCTGTCAATCATTTGATGAACAACAAAGCCCCAGGTATGGATGGTATTTCGGGAGAAATGCTGAAAGTGATGGGGGAGGAGGGCAAGCGTATTTTACATTCGGTACGCAATATGGTGTGGAAAACTCGTGAATGGCCCAAGGACTGGACAACATCAATACTAATCCCTCTTCACAAAAAGGGGTCTATAAGGGATTGTTCCAATTATCGTACTATCGCATTAATATCCCATGCAAGCAAAGTTCTGCTCTACATAATAAATCAACGCCTAGAACCATTCCTGCAACCTCAGATATCCGCAGAACAAGCAGGCTTTGTTGCAGGTAAAGGAACACGAGAATCTATCCTGAACATAAGACAGATAACTGAGAAATGTCGCCAGTTTTGTGTCCCTGCCTTTATTTGCTTCCTGGACTACAAAAAGGCCTTTGATTGTGTTATGTGGGACAAGTTGTGGCAGGTGCTAAAGGAATTTGGGGTTCCACTGCATTTAATATCGTTACTGAAAAGTCTGTATAAAAACCACGCAGCAACCATAAAGGTGGATGGTGATTCTCTCAGGCATTTTCAATGTGACAAATGGAGTAAGGCAAAGTTGTATATTATCACCTCAACTCTACAACATCCATGCAGAGTGTGTCATCAAAAGAGCTCTCAATGGCTGGAATGGTGGAATCTCGATTGGTGGCAGAAAAATTAATAACCTGCGCTTTGCAGATGACACTTCCCTCATCGCTGGTAGTGAAGAGGAACTTCATGACCTGCTTACAAGAGTGAAGAACACTAGTCTTCAGTATGGTCTAGAGATAAATATAAAAAAGACCAAACTAATGGTAGTTGATCGGCAAGGTCAAATCCAACTTACGGGATGCCTAAAGGACCTGGATATAGTCAAGGAATTTGTATACTTGGGTCTATCATCAATGACACGGGAAGCTGTGATAAAGAGGTAAAAAGACCTATTGTCTTAGGTCGTGCTGCAATGGTTAAACTTACTAAGATCTGGCAGAACCGGGCAATATCAAAAGCCACGAAGATGCGCTTGGTAGAATCACTTTTTGTACGGCTGTGAGACCTGGACCATGAATGCTAAAGACAAAAAAACGCATTGATGCCTTTGAGATGTGGTGTTGGCGGAGAATGCTACGTGTACCCTGGACAGAAGGAAGAACTAATGTTTCCATTCTGGACGAACTCTGCATCAAGAAACGCCTATCTTCCCGTGTGAGTGAGCGTTAGCTCCAGTTTCTTGCTCACATTCTAAGACGAGACGGAGAGAACTTGGAAAAGGTAATTTTACAAGGCAAAATTGAAGGCAGTAGACCACAAGGAAGAACAGCAAGCAGATGGATACATCAGGCAAAGAAGATCACTGGGCTACCACTTCAAATCATATTAACGAAATGTGAAAACCGCTCGGGATGGAGACATCTTGTCAAGGTTGCATCACGGAAATGATGGAATTATGAGGTCACGACGCTCAGTAATGAGCACAACGACTAATGATGATGACAACTGAGGAGCTATCTGACTGTGAGATAGTGGCCTCGGTCTAGAAAGTCAAGAATAACGGGTGAGAGGATTCGTAATCTGCAGGCTTCGAGCTGAGCAACGGCCGCTTGGTAGGTCATAGCCCTTCAGGTGTGCTATGGATAGGGTTTGGTTTGATTTTAGTATCAGGTTTCATCAGTAGCGTAGCCAGGATTTCAGTTTGCGGGGGGGGGGGGCTATCATCCAGAATTTTATTTTGATAGGTGTCCAAACTTCCACAGTTTAGGTGGTGTAGAATACCTAAAAAGGAAATGAGTGTCCTTGGATCAAGTAAGAGTGGTGGATTCGTGCGGATTCCGGAAACTAACAGTAATCTTCTTCTTCTTCTTCTTCCCCCGCTTTTCTCACATCTGCGGGGTCGCGGGTGCGAACTGTGCCGCACATGTGGATTTGGCCCTGTTTTACGGCCGGATGTCCTTCCCGACGCCAACCCTATATGGAGGGATGTAATCACTGTTGTGTGTTTCTTTGGTGGTTGGTAGTGTAGTAATTTGTTCGAATATGAAAACGAAAGTGTTGGGACAAATGCCCAGTCCCCGAGCCAGAAAAAGTAATAAGACGCGATTAAAATCGCGACCCGGCCGGGAATCGAACCCGGGATCATCTGAACCGAAGGCCTCGACACTGATCCTTCAGCCAATGAGTCGGACTCTGGAAACTGATATTAATATACATTACATATAAAATGCTTAATGAAATTACATTCGTTAAAACTCCTGGGGTGTCTGGACTCCTTGGACGACAACCCTCCCCCACCCCCACCCCTCCCGGCTACCTCTGTTACTCCCATACCAACATAACTGCGGCATTTCATATATTCCGAGTACAAGTGAAATGAATGCAAGAATAAACAGTTTGAGTAAAGATGCAATATTCTGGTTTAGAATAAATACGGTAATGTTATTATAATAATGGTCATGTGATAAGCAATAAAGAAGTGACATTTTATACAAATAATGCGGCAAAGAAGTACACACACACACACACACACACACACACACACACACACACACACACACACACACACACACACACACACACACACACACACACACACACACACACACAAACAAACAAACAAACAAACAAACAAACAAACAAACAAACAAACGTCGAATACAGGTTTCTCGCCCTTCTTGTCCTTGGCTAGATGATGAAGCCAAGAGAATGATGGCCCACGGTGACTCGTTATTTTGACATTATAAACAAACCCTAGATGACACAGACTTCGAATCTTACCGCATCGTAGGAAATCGTACAAAGCAGTTACTCAGAAATTTAAAAAAATGTATATATTTCCGGAATTTAGCTAACAACTTAAATTCTAATCGCGCATGGGACCAACTTAGAGCTCTGGGAATAGGAAAACATTAACAGAGACAGACAACCAGGGAAATGGGGGGGATGCTTTCATTCCCCTTCCCGAAGGGAGGGGGCGGGCCACCTAGAAGGTAACGCCTTCTCTCTGGCCAGAAGATTTGGCGGGGTTTGGAGGTTTGCTGCAGTTAGGAGATGGGTAAAGGAAGAGATTTTATTGGGGTGTTATGGAGATGTGGCCTCTTGGCTAAGGGGTGTAGTCCTGGTCTTGTGCTTTTTATTGAGAATTACATACATATATACATACATAGAGTTACTTAGAGTTGTTACAGATACATATAGTGCTGGTACAACTTGCAGGTTCGGTGTGAAGTTTTAGTAGGGACTGTTAGGGTAGGGTTGCGATGTAAGGAAGTGGAGGGTTGCTGTATTATCGGCGTTGGAGATGGCTAGAAGACGGAGTAGGTCTAATATCGGGAGGGGTGGTGGGAAGAGGCGGGTTTTGTGAGCAGGTATGTAAACGGCTTGCAGGGGTGGGGTGAGTGGAGAGGCTGGCCGGGGGCGGCGATGAGAGTTGTTAGGAGGGGAGCGCATGGTATGGGGGTGGGGAGCGAAAGTGGTCCACTCAGTGGTGCTGACTGTGGATTCGGACGCCGGTGGTAATCAGGTGACGTACTTCATATTCAGAGGGGAGTTGTAGCCGCACCATGAACGTTGGTTCGTTGGCGTTATAGATGCAGTACGCGCGGCGGGCTGGGACGCCTGCTGTTTGGAATTCTCGGAGTATTTTTTTTCTGTGATGGCAGGGTCTACGCCTCGAATGACACAGCTCGGAGGTGGAAGCTGCTGAGGTGCTGATGTTGCGGCGGCTGCGTTCCCTTGTGAGTCTGGCTGTGCTGCAATGGTTGCATCTATGTGGCTGGTAGGGGTTTTCTGGGGGCTAGGTGGTGTGGAATTTAGGGAAGTGATGGATGTTGACATTAGGGGAGAAGGATGGCTAATAATGGTGGCAGTATAGGGAGGAGTATAGGCCGAAGTAGTGATGGTGGTAGTGGTGGTGGTTAGTAGTTGTGGAGGAAATGGACGTGGGAGGCGGTGGGGGCTGGTGCTCGCTGATGGTGGGAGTAGTGTTAGGGTCATCGAAGAGCTGCTTTACTATGTACGCCGGGGTGGGCACCACTTTGTGGCGTCTGCTCTTGATGGTCACGCCGTTTTCTAGGATGCTTTCCCCTTCTTCTTGGCTGCGTACGTAGGCCAGAATGTGCGCCGATGGTGATTAGGTGGAGTGTTCCAGGAGTCTAGGAGACATCGTGGACTGTGGCTCTGGTGTTACGTAGTTCGGAGAGAACGTCGTTTTCAGTGAGGGCGGTGTCCAGGCCTGTGATGAGGCAGGAGTACATGTCGTTGGGGAGGCGACAGCCAACTAGGTGTCTGCCTATTTGTTTTTCTTGGGCCGACTGAGTTGCAGATAAAGATGAGGGCCACCCAGCCGAAAAAAAATTGAGGCGTGTTGCTTTGTTTCCGAGGTTCCTGACGTTTCACTTGACGAACTGAACGATTACTTCAGAAGAATAAATATTCAACCTACCCCCAATTAACTGCACCGACTCACCGCCCTCCCCTCCAGCCAATCCACCATTCACATTTCACAGTAACACAGAAAATCAGGTTAAAAAGGCTTTGTATTCCATTAAAACAAAGGCTACAGGTATAGATGATATTCCTGTTACTTTTATACATAACATTATGGGTGCTGTCCTGCCTATACTACTGAAGCACATACTGAACTACTGTTTACTAAACGGAACTTTCCCTACTCTCTGGAAAAACAGCCAATATTATACAGGTAACTAAGAGTTTACACCCACAATCACCCTCTGACTATCGTTCTATGTCTATACTCCCTGCGCTTTCTAAAGCCTTTGAACGTTTAGTATACGAGCAAGTTCCGGAATACCTAAATAAAAATGCTCTTTAGGACCCTTTGCAATCTGGATTTAAGAAGGGTCACAGTACCACGACAGCACATTTGAAAGTTACTGAAGACATTAGAAACGTTATGGACAAACGATTGCTCACTATACTTATCCTTCTTGACTTCAGTAGCGCCTTTGACACTATAATAATTCCGAGTATGATAAAGAAAATGAAACTGCCAAATTTCGACCTGGCTGCGCTTAAGGATTTTAAGCTCTTATTTGAGTAACCGTCAACAGCGTGTAACAATAAACGACAAAGCCTCTAAATGGAAAATGAAACTTAGTGTTGCCCCACGGGCAGTATTCCAGGGCCCCTCATTTTCTGTATTTATATCAGTGACATACCATCTGTGACAAGAAATAACACACACCACCTCTATGCTGACAATCTTCAAATATATCGACACTGCAAGACAAGATATTAAAAATGACTTCCGACGACTCAATTTATAGGCCTAGGCACAATGAAACTCTCTTATATTAAAGTGCACAAAATCTCAGGCAATCATAATTGGATCACGAAAAGTACTAAGCTGCTCAAACAATGTCGCAATCCCGCCTATCCTACTGAATGGTAACATTATTCCCTACAGTAAACTGGTTAAAAATCTCGGCATAATGATGAATGAAACAGTTGATTGGTCTGATTACACGAAAGAAATACGCAAACAGATTTTTGGAGTGCTTCACCCTCTTAAACGGCAGAGGGATGTATTTCCATTTGAGCTACAGCCCAAACCCATACAGAAACTCATTCTCCCCATTCTTGATTATTGTGACGTTGTTTTAGTTGACATGACGAGAGAAGAAACACTTAAACTTTAACGAGCACTGAATTTCCGCCTACGATTTATTTACAATATCGGGTACGATGTTTACATCACCCCATACTATCAGGCTGCCTCATGGCTGATGTTTGATAAACGTCGGGAGCTACACACTTTAGCAATGGTGTTCAGAGTGGTAGCTGAAAGTCAGTCACTGTATATTTCTTCTAAATTCATATTTTTTATCATCATTTCACAACTTAAATAATTCATTAGTTCTATTCCACTGCACCACACAAATGAAGTTAATAAGATCATTTGTAGTGACTGTCGCCAGATTATGGAATTCCCTGTCAGCTCAGGTCAGAGAAACTAGCTTTCCTTATCACGATTTAAGGTCACCTGCCGAGACTACCTGCTGAGGACAGCTGACTGAATGGTTGAAGTATGAATGTGTGTGTGCCCGATACGTGCCGGGTACGATGTTCATATCACCCCATACTATCACGCTGCCTCATGGCTGATGTCTGATAAATGTCAGCAGCTACACACTGTAACAATGTTGTTCAGAGTGGTAGCTGAAAGTCAGCCACTGTATATTTCTTCTAAATTAATCTTTTTATCATCATTTCACAACTTAAATACACGTTCTACATTCATTAGTTCTATTCCACTGCAACGCACAAATGAAATTAATAAGATCATTTGTGGTGACTGTCGCCAGATTATGGAATTCCCTGCCAGCTCAGGTCAGAGAAACTAGCTTTTCTTATCACGATTTAAGGTCACCTGCCGAGACCACCTGCTGAGGACAGCTGACTGAATGGTTGAAATATGAATGTGTGCGTGCCTGAGGATTAGTCATTTTTAAGAGTTTTTAATGTTAATTAGTTTTAATATTAATTTAGTAATTTATTTAAATTTATTTTCAATTTTTTTAATTTATGTAGTTTTAACTATTTGAAGTATCTCAGTATTTTATTTAAGATTCTGATTAGTATGTGGTTAAGTGTACGAGAAGGCCTGGAGCCCTTCGCCACTGTATAGAAGGCTCTAATAAATAAATAAATAAATAAATAAATAAATAAATAAATAAATAAATAAATAAATAAATATAGAATGTAAAGCATATGGGTATAGATATTTTCTTAGTTGGTATAGGAAAATACATGTCACATCATATGCTAGGTAGGGTTTACATTGTCCTATTAGTTTCCCTCGGGGTTAGGGCCGCGCAGCTGTCAGCTTGCATCCAGGATGTACCGGGCGGTACACCTCCACGCCGCTAGTTCAAATATTGCGCCAATTGAAACTCCTCTACAGAAGAAAGCCTGAACTTTGAAAAACTGTATTAACTCAACAGTTTCTCCGAAGATGGCTCTGTGTGAATTTTGATGTGTTTTTGTTTGTCATTGATCAAGAAGTGTGGACATTCTCTACCAGATGTCTCAACATAAAAACTATGATCATGCACTCTGGTGCAAAGGAATTTCTTGAAGAAATTTTATTCAAAAGTTGTTGTCTTTACTAAAACTTTGTCTTCTATTTTTGGGTTGGCAATATTAATCCTTCCTTCCGCCAGGTTTGAACTTAGCCAATCCCGAATTTATTTAATTAATTCTTAGCCAATCATGTATGTCTTCTTCGATATGGATATGTAGCTCTAAGCTATCCAATAAAGTTGAGGGGGTGTGTCTACTCATTCTTGAAAGGTCTCGAATTTTCCACGAGGGTATAAAAACTGCTGATTTTCTGGTCTCCTGGCCACTTCAGTAACATCTAGTTTAGTGTGTGGATATGTAGCAGGGGGCGGGAAGCGCCTCGTTCTTCAGACAGCAGTTCTTCTACAAGGTAATGGCCTTTTAACATCTTTATTTCTTGCTAGCTCAGCAGTCTAACTCTCGGGGAGGGTTCGAATCCTTTAATATTCAACCCAGCTTTTTAAAATGTAAATTCCTTTTCTGTCTATGTAAAATCTACAAATCTCTTTTACTGTAAAGCGGGGATAGAGAGTGCTTTACCCTCTCGAGCTCACCTTCATTTTGAAATTGAGGTGACTACGTTTTCATAACCGTTTCTTCTCTTCCTTAATGTGTTAAAGTTTTTTTTTACAGGTCACCTCCCTAGCTTGGGATTAGCCCCTGTATTATCGGCCTAGCGCCACATAGGTTTTAAAACAAAATTTTAGTGTAGGAGTGCAAGTAATCACCTCCATTCAAGTTTGTATTTTGGGCCATTTATTTAACTCGTTTTGTTTTCCTTCCTGAGAAAGCCCAGTACATTGGGTAGGAGATACCCCTGTACCATTATATGTGTGCCTTGAGGGCAGTTAGTGTGAAGTCTGCTTATGGCCTCCTGATAGGCTTGAACTTTGAGAGCGGGTCTGCTCTTTCCTAAATTTGATTTCTGTGTGCCTCTAGGAGGCTTAACATTGTAATTTGGAGCAAGTGCTCCTTGGCATGATGGGGTTTTCTGCCCCTTTGTTCAATTTTGTACCTTGGTAAAGTTGGGCTAATAGCTCAAGGATTGTGATTGTGGGGCTCGAAGCCCAGACCTTGTAATAATCCCCTAACACTTGTAATTTCTTTGTATCTGATTTTGGCTTGTTGTTGACTTGTTATTTTCAAATTCTATGTCACCATTGTCAAGTTTTGAAAATATAACCTTTGTTGAAATTTTAATTCATCTTTCGAACTTGTAGTTAGACCCATTCCAGCCCGCACCTTCTTTCACCTCTGCCTTCCACGGATAACTCCGTAACACAGGAGATAGTGGATTCGAACCTCAGTGTCGGCAGCCCTGAAAATGGTTTCCCGTGGTTTCCCATTTTCACACCAAGCAAATGCTGAGGCTGTACCTTGATTAAGGCTACGGCCGCTTCCTTCCCACTCCTAGGCCTTTCCGATCCCACCGTCGCCATAAGACTATCTGTGTCGGTGCGACGTAAAGCAAATTGTTAATTAGTTTCCCTCGCAAGCCTGGGATACAGAATATAGTGGTATAAAGTTACAGTTTTGTGACGCTAATATTCGTATGTATAATTTTTAGTAACGTGCCAAAAACAAACGACACGGAGCTGTTGCCATTTCAACACCGCTTTAAGGGCCACCGACCCAAGCCGGAATTTGAACCTGCAAACTCGGACTCAGAAGGACAGCGACTCAACCAACTGAGCCACATGAAAAGTAGGCGTTTGTGATTATTGTTATAAATAGATACAGTTAGTATTTTTTACAAAGGTTTTATGAGGAGCATTTATTACGGCGTACGTTTTCCAACTGCCCTAAATGCATGAGGACCGGGCGAGTTGGTCGTGCGGTTAGGGGCGCGCAGCTGTGTGCTTGCATCCGGGAGATAGTGGGTTCAAACCCCACTGTCGGCAGTCCTAAAGATGATTTTTCGTGGTTTCCCATTTTCACACCAGGAAAATGCTGGGGCTGTACCTTAATTGAATTGATTATATCAGAAACCAGTCAAGCGCCAAGTCTGTCATTTTTGGGAAAATGAAATAAACTGTCTAGCATCAGATAAAATGTTATGGTAGGGGCTTTAATATTTTAGCTTGAATGAATTATATCTTTTAATACTTTCTATCTAAGGAAAAATATATATTTTGCTTATTAACTTTGCTGTAAAAAAAGTCCGAAAAAAATTCCACTTGACTGGTTTCTGAAATAAACGAGTGTTGCAAACATGTTTTTATGGGATAATTCTTGAATTTTAAAAGGATTTTGTCATAAAACCCATATTTGTGGAAATAGAAAATATTTTAATAGTTTTAGACTATATTGCTGATACAAATATAGTTATTAAAAGGATGAAATCAGCAATGTCTGCTCAGGACAGGAGGTATTCAATTCTCACAAAGAAACTCCACAGAACATTCTGTCTCTGTTGTAGGCCTTTGTAAAATGCTGTCACCGGGCGAGTTGGCCGTGCGCGTAGAGGCGCGCGGCTGTGAGCTTGCATCCGGGAGATAGTAGGTTCGAATCCCACTATCGGCAGCCCTGTTTTCCGTGGTTTCCCATTTTTACACCAGGCAAATGCTGGGGCTGTACCTTAATTAAGGCCACGGCCGCTTCCTTCCAACTCCTAGGCCTTTCCTATCCCATCGTCGCCATAAGACCTATCTGTGTCGGTGCGACGTAAAGCCCCTAGCAAAAAAAACAATGCTGTCATAAAAGTTTTCATATCTCATCACGTAAGGTTTTAAGGCATTTAGGTCACGCATATTCTTGATAGCTGGCCCCGTGGTGTAGGGGTAGCGTGTCCGATTCTTACCTGGAGGGTCCGGGTCCGATTCCCAGCCAGGTCAGGGATTTTTACCTGGACCTGAGGGCTGGTTCGAGGTCCACTCAGCCTACGTGATTAGAATTGAGGAGCTATCTGACGGTGAGATAGCGGCTCGGTCTAGAAAACCAAAAATAACGGCCGAGAGGATTCGTCGTGCTGACCACACGGCACCTCGTAATCTGCAGGCCTTCAGACTGAGCAGCGGTCACTTGGTAGGCCAAGGCCCTTCAAGGGCTGTAGTGCCATGGGGTTTGGTTTGGTTTTGTATATTCTTGATATTGATGGGCACTTCCAACAATCAATAACAAAGAATAATGTAGGACTCAGGGCAGGTACTTCCTTGCCCGAGTAAGAAATATAAACTTCTTCTTTTACCCTGTCATTCCGAATAATATTACGCATGTGAGTTTGTTTGTCTACCACTCCTCGTTTCCTTTTAGATACAGGTTTGTCTCCTGAACTTTCAGACATATCACTACGATTATAAAAACACTGCACTAAACAAGAGAAACACTTTTTCAATCAGTTATTCACAAAACTAAGAACATGCGATTCTAGAAACACAACAATGACAGCTCTCTATTCTGGATTCAGAGCAGCAGCGTCAAGCGAATAGGTGCGGCACATCACAAAATGTACCAGCAGTTTACTGCCAAGTGGTGTCACTTAACTGGTTTCTGAACTAAATACGAAATTCAACGTAATACCTGACCATTATAGGAGGGCGTTTCTTGACTGGTTTCAGTACCAAAATGTGCGTATACCCCCTTAGTGACATGTTCTGCCAATAACTCATTTTTTCATTTTTTGGCACTTGACTGCTTTCTGAAATAATCGATTCAATTAAGGCCACGGCCGCTTCTTTCCCACTCTTAGCCCTTTCCTTTCCCATCGTCGCCATAAGACCTACGGTGCGACGTAAAGCAAATTCTAAATAAAAACTAAAAAATCTTTTCACAACACCTTCGAAGGAAAAGTTGTGTCCACACTACTGGCCTGGACTTATTTTGTGGGTACGCCACTGCATCCACTCACCATTTAAGGTACAAGGTAAGCCCGAAGAATGGTTGGATACTCAAAATACACCACCATAAATGACGCGGTTATGATTCAAAAGTATAACCCTCTCGTGCACGCATTTTCAGTTTGAAGTGAAAAAAATATTGTCTTGATTTTTTATTCATTGAAAGGTTACAAAATACAATCACGTTAAAGAAAAAGAAATAATAGTTCATTTTCTTTGAAAATTCCACGGACCTCATATGAGGCCTATGTGTATGAAGGGAGTCCACACACACCACAACACAACTGAAATGAGGAATAATTTTCTTGGAAGATACTGTGCACTGGATGTCAGTTTTACACGCACGTTTTACCAAACTAAATTTTGCATTAAGGAGTGGCTGTTGTTATTTCCTGCTATGGGATTCCTCAAAGCGCTGTGGACAAAGGGCATATTGGCAGTGAAGGCAGACATACCTGGTTTACCTTGAACAACCGTGAAGATGGCACTTCTATCCGTTCTCAGCTTAACGGTAGCCTTCACTTTCAACCATTTTTTGGTTGCTGGTGGCGTCTGTGAAGCGGGTCTTCCTTTCTTGGGTTGATGATTGCTTCTCATGTAAATGAGAGAAGTAGTTACTGAGGACTTGAATTCTAACAGATCCAGCTTGTCACAATCTGGGATCATTCTCCAGAGGATCCAACAGTTTACTATGGTCGCATTCAGTAGATAATGGAATACTCTGAAGTACTCCCTTTTGTGCCTTATGGTGTGCCGATAAAGACCTACGAGCGAGTCCATTAGATGTACGCCACCCATGTGGGAATTGTAAATGCTGATGGAATATGGTCGTGGAATTTCAATGATTGCGCGCAGTTTTCGACACCATCTCTCAGCAACACCTACAGGGTCTGCTCCAGCAAATGTAGATGCTACGTGCAAAAATGAATTATCATGCCAGCAGGTTATTGTGATGTTGGACTGCGACGTAACAGAGTACAACCCTCTCGGTTCCTTCTTCATGGTTTTCACAGACCGCAGCTTGAGATCAGCACCACAAAGCCTGTTAGCTCTGATAGTCCTGGAAGCATAAATACCATCTTCAAGAAGTTTCTAGAGAAGATTAATCGACGTAAACAGGTTATCAAAAGCTTATGGCTTTTGAACTTCACGTCTTCGCGCAGCCTAAGAACATAATCACCAACTGCTCCAAATTCAGAATGACCTTCACCATTTTGTACTTTTCCTTGATAGATCTCAAAGCTATGGATGTATCCTGAGGAACTGGTTAAGACCCAAATTTTGAAGCCCCATTTTTAGGGTTTACTCTTCATACATTGTTTCAGCTTTCATCGGCCTTTGAATGGGACCATCTCATCAACTGATGAAAATTCTTCTCGCTGGGAAGAACATCTAAAGATGTGCTTGAAATGGTCAATCATAGGACGTGTAGAAGGGATACTGACTGGAGGGTGATTGGGGATTTAAATGAGACTATGGAGTGGGTATGTGGGAAACTGGGAGTGAAATTTCTAGATCCTAATGGGTGGGTAGGAGATAGAGATCTGCGCTCAGATGGCCTTCATTTAAACCGCAGTGGTACATATAAGCTAGGAAATTTGTTTGGAAGGGTAATAGGGAGGTACATTCAGGGAAACGGGATGGCCTAGGGAGCGGTGATAAGGGAACAGGGAACTGGAAATCAAGTAGGGATGACATAAAATTGTTAGTGTTGAACTGTAGAAGTATTGTAAGGAAAGGAGTAGAATTAAGTAATTTAATAGATATATATTTACCAGATATTGTAATAGGAGTTGAATCATGGCTGAGAAATGATATAATGGATGCAGAAATTTTCTCACTGCACTGGAGTGTGTATCGTAGAGATAGGATAGGAAGGGTGGGAGGGGGAGTGTTCATTCTGGTGAAAGAAGAATTTGTAAGCTACGAAAAAGTTAAAGATGAGACACATGAAATTCTAGGTGTAAGGCTAATTTCTAAAGATAATAGGCAACTTGATATATTTGGAGTGTACAGATCGGGAAAGGGTAGCACTAACGCGGATTCGGAATTATTTGATAGGATAGTCAGCTATGTGGGAAACGACATGGAAAGAAATGCGATTGTAGCGGGAGATCTGAATTTGCCAGATGTCAATTGGGAAGGAAATGCGAACGACAGGAAGCATGACCAACAAATGTCAAATAAGTTAATATGGGAAGGACAGCTGATTCAGAAAGTGATGGAACCAACCAGAGGGAAAAATATCCTGGATGTCGTGCTGATAAAACCAGATGAGCTCTATAGGGAAACCGAAGTAATAGATGGTATTAGTGATCATGAAGCTGTTTTTGTGGTAGTTAAAAATAAATGTGATAGAAAGGAAGGTCTTAAAAGTAGGACTGTTAGGCAGTACCATATGGCTGATAAAGCAGGCATGAGGCAGTTTCTAAAAAGTAACTATGATCGGTGGAAAACGGTAAATAAAAATGTAAACAGACTCTGGGATGGGTTTAAAGAAATTGTTGAGGAATGCGAAAACAGGTTTGTACCATTAAGGGTGGTAAGGAATGGTAAAGACCCACCTTATTATAATAGAGAAATAAAGAGACTAAGAAGAGGTGAAGACTGGAAAGAAATAGAGTTAGAAATGGCTGTGGAAGTAAGGAGAAATTGAAGGAACTTACTAGAAAATTGAATCTAGCAAAGAAGGCAGCTAAGGATAACATGATGGCAAGCATAATTGGCAGTCATACGAATTTTAATGAAAAATGGAAGGGTATGTATAGGTATTTTAAGGCAGAAACAGGTTCCAAGAAGGACATTCCAGGAATAATTAATGAACAAGGGGAGTGTGTATGTGAGGATCTTCAAAAGGTAGAAGTATTCAGTCAGCAGTATGTAAAGATTGTTGGTTACAAGGATAATGTCGAGATAGAGGAGGAGACTAAGGCCAAATAAGTAATAAAATTTACATATGATAACAATGACATTTACAATAAGATACAAAAGTTGAAAACTAGAAAAGCGGCTGGAATTGATCAGATTTCTGGGGATATACTAAAGACAATGGGTTGGGATATAGTACCATATCTGAAGTACTTATTTGATTATTGTTTGGTCGGAGGAGCTATACCAGATGAATGGAGAGTTGCTATAGTAGCCCCTGTGTATAAAGGAAAGGGTGATAGACATAAAGCTGAAAATTACAGGCCAGTAAGTTTGACATGCATTGTATGTAAGCTTTGGGAAGGCATTCTTTCTGATTATATTACACATGTTTGTGAAATTAATAACTGGTTCAATAGAAGGCAATTCCGTTTTAGGAAAGGTTATTCCACTGAAGCTCAACTTGTAGGATTCCAGCAAGATATAGCAGATATCTTGGATTCTGGAGGTCAAATGGACTGTATCGCGATTGACCTGTCTAAAGCATTTCATAGGGTGGATCATGAGAGACTACTGGCAAAAATGAGTGCAATTGGACTAGACAAAAGAGTGACTGAATGGGTTGCTATATTTCTAAAAAATAGATCGCACAGAATTAGAGTAGGTGAAGCTTTATCTGACCCTGTAATAATTAAGAGGGGAATTCCTCAAGGCAGTATTATCGAACCTTTATGTTTTCTTATATATATTAATGATATGAGTAAAGGAGTGGAATCGGAGGTAAGGCATTTTGCAGATGATGTTATTCTCTATAGAGAGATAAATAAGTTACAAGATTGTGAGCAACTGCAACGTGACCTCGAAAATGTTGTGAGATGGACAGCAGGCAATGGTATGTTGATAAACGGGGTTAAAAGTCAGGTTGTGAGTTTCACAAATAGGAAAAGTCCTCTCAGTTTTAATTACTGCGTTGATGGGGTGAAAGTTCCTTTTGGGGATCATTGTAAGTATCTAGGTGTTAATATAAGGAAAGATCGTAATTGGGGTAATCAGATAAATGGGATTGTAAATAAAGGGTACAGATCTCTGCACATGGTTATGAGGATGTTTAGGGGTTGTAGTAAGGATGTAAAGGAGAGGGCATATACTGTAAGTCACTAGTAAGGCCCCAACTAGAGTATGGTTCCAGTGTATGGGACCCTCACCAGGATTACCTGATTCAAGAACTGGAAAAAATCCAAAGAAAAGCAGCTCGATTTGTTCTGGGTGTTTTCCGACAAAAGAGTAGCGTTACAAAAATGTTGCAATGTTTGGGTTGGGAAGAACTGAGAGAAAGAAGGAGAGCTGCTCGACTAAGTGGTATGTAATACCAATATAAATGGTCCGTTATTGGACATTATAAATTTTCCTGCTAACTCATTCTTGGTTGCCAGCGTTTCGCCCTCGTGTGCTAGGGTGGGCTCATCAGTTGGTACCTAGCACACCTACCAATACGCTGGCTAGTGCATACCGTGGAGGCCACTGCGTAGGCTAACTGGAGCCACCGGCAGTGCCAATGCACTAATAGACTTTGTCTCATCAGCAAAAATTGATGCCTGCTTGGCCATCAGATGATATAGATGTTGATTCCCATAGGGAATATGAAATATTTGTCCTGAATGAGTAAATTTATAATACCAATATAAATGGTCCGTTATTGGACATTATAAATTTTCCTGCTAACTCATTCTTGGTTGCCAGCGTTTCGACCTCGTGTGCTAGGGTGGGCTCATCAGTTGGTACCTAGCACACCTACCAATACGCTGGCTAGTGCATACCGTGGAGGCCACTGCGTAGGCTAACTGGAGCCACCGGCAGTGCCAATGCACTAAGAGACTTTGTCTCATCAGCAAAAATTGATGCCTGCTTGGCCATCAGATGATATAGATGTTGATTCCCATAGGGAAATATGAAATATTTGTCCTGAATGAGTAAATTTATAATACCAATATAAATGGTCCGTTATTGGACATTATAAATTTTCCTGCTAACTCATTCTTGGTTGCCAGCGTTTCGCCCTCGTGTGCTAGGGTGGGCTCATCAGTTGGTACCTAGCACACCTACCAATACGCTGGCTAGTGCATACCGTGGAGGCCACTGCGTAGGCTAACTGGAGCCACCGGCAGTGCCAATGCACTAAGAGACTTTGTCTCATCAGCAAAAATTGATGCCTGCTTGGCCATCAGATGATATAGATGTTGATTCCCATAGGGAATATGAAATATTTGTCCTGAATGAGTAAATTTATAATACCAATATAAATGGTCCGTTATTGGACATTATAAATTTTCCTGCTAACTCATTCTTGGTTGCCAGCGTTTCGCCCTCGTGTGCTAGGGTGGGCTCATCAGTTGGTACCTAGCACACCTACCAATACGCTGGCTAGTGCATACCGTGGAGGCCACTGCGTAGGCTAACTGGAGCCACCGGCAGTGCCAATGCACTAAGAGACTTTGTCTCATCAGCAAAAATTGATGCCTGCTTGGCCATCAGATGATATAGATGTTGATTCCCATAGGGAATATGAAATATTTGTTGAGTTAGCAGGAAAATTTATAATGTCCAATAACGGACCATTTATATTGGTATTATAAATTTACTCATTCAGGACAAATATTTCATATTCCCTATGGGAATCAACATCTATATCATCTGATGGCCAAGCAGGCATCAATTTTTGCTGATGAGACAAAGTCTCTTAGTGCATTGGCACTGCCGGTGGCTCCAGTTAGCCTACGCAGTGGCCTCCACGGTATGCACTAGCCAGCGTATTGGTAGGTGTGCTAGGTACCAACTGATGAGCCCACCCTAGCACACGAGGGCGAAACGCTGGCAACCAAGAATGAGTTAGCAGGAAAATTTATAATGTCCAATAACGGACCATTTATATTGGTATTATAAATTTACTCATTCAGGACAAATATTTCATATTCCCTATGGGAATCAACATCTATATCATCTGATGGCCAAGCAGGCATCAATTTTTGCTGATGAGACAAAGTCTCTTAGTGCATTGGCACTGCCGGTGGCTCCAGTTAGCCTACGCAGTGGCCTCCACGGTATGCACTAGCCAGCGTATTGGTAGGTGTGCTAGGTACCAACTGATGAGCCCACCCTAGCACACGAGGGCGAAACGCTGGCAACCAAGAATGAGTTAGCAGGAAAATTTATAATGTCCAATAACGGACCATTTATATTGGTATTATAAATTTACTCATTCAGGACAAATATTTCATATTCCCTATGGGAATCAACATCTATATCATCTGATGGCCAAGCACGCATCAATTTTTGCTGATGAGACAAAGTCTATTAGTGCATTGGCACTGCCGGTGGCTCC
Organism: Anabrus simplex; assembly: GCF_040414725.1. Classification (NCBI taxonomy): domain Eukaryota; kingdom Metazoa; phylum Arthropoda; class Insecta; order Orthoptera; family Tettigoniidae; genus Anabrus; species Anabrus simplex. The sequence continues at coordinate 313,428,668 of NC_090270.1, forward strand.
AGTTAGCCTACGCAGTGGCCTCCACGGTATGCACTAGCCAGCGTATTGGTAGGTGTGCTAGGTACCAACTGATGAGCCCACCCTAGCACACGAGGGCGAAACGCTGGCAACCAAGAATGAGTTAGCAGGAAAATTTATAATGTCCAATAACGGACCATTTATATTGGTATTATAAATTTACTCATTCAGGACAAATATTTCATATTCCCTATGGGAATCAACATCTATATCATAAGTGGTATGTTCCGAGCTGTCAGCGGAGAGATGGCGTGGAATGACATTAGTAGACGAATAAGTTTGAATGGCGTTTATAAAAGTAGGAAAGATCACAATATGAAGATAAAGTTGGAATTCAAGAGGACAAACTGGGGCAAATATTCATCTATAGGAAGGGGAGTTAGTGATTGGAATAACTTACCAAGGGAGATGTTCAATAAATTTCCAATTTCTTTGAAATCATTTAGGAAAAGGCTAGGAAAGCAACAGATAGGGAATCTGCCACCTGGGCGACTGCCCTAAATGCAGATCAGTATTGATTGATTGATTGATTGATTGTAAACTATAAGCCGATCATTGATGTCTGCTGGTACCGGTATGTTCCGATTGTCAGTGAAGTGCAAATACTTCCGTATCTCGCAAAAGCAATTGTACGTCACATTGTCAGGTATTACTGACAGGGCACAGAGTATATTGTGACATTTGTTGTGAAGACTACATTTTCTACAGACGGCCCTGGTTCTTCATCCATTTTGTTCTAAATGCATAGAAATGAGAATATATGACAAATGTGCCATGAAACATCAGCAGTCTGTCTTGGTTTGCATCAAAAATTCCACCAAAAACATTACAATATGGTGTAGTTCTAATTGAGGTTATTACTATGAACCATAACCTCTCGTACATTTAGACCTCATATGAGGCCCCCATATAATTACACAAAATAATGGTACCGGTAATAAATTGCATGTACAATAAAAATACTCTTACCATTGGAAAGAGCATGCTTTTCTGCTATATAAAACATTTTTACTTATCAGTTGCATATATTTGTAAAGGACGTATCAATTTCAATAATTTAGTCTCCATATGAAACACACAAATAACAAGAACGCCACAACTGCCTACAACTTCGCAGCTGCAAGGAAGTGCTGTCATCTCATAGATATAGTTGTAACTAATATCACACCTCACATGAGGTCTAAAGTGAAGAACAGTCATAATTTTCCACAAATTCATAACAATATTAAATAAACGGCGCACTAAACGAAACATAATTTTGGGACCTCGTATGAGGCTTGTGCGCACGAGAGGGATAAAGAAAGGTAAGGGACGGGATCTAGTGTTTTAAGTAGAACCCGTATCAATAGAATGTGACTTCCCATTTTAAAAACGATTCATGCATCGACTGCGATTCAAGCCTGGGCGTCCTGATGAGAAGATAGAACCATTGGAACTTAATTATCATGCCCGCCAATTACAAAATATTTACCTGCACTTTTGATGATGCCATTTGAGGTTCCAATCAGTCTCCAGCATATGACATAATTTTTAGGTCTACCTATCCAACTTAGGCATGCATCCGCGATTGTCTTGCTACGGTTAGAATAAAACTAAGAAAACCTTTTTCATAACTTACTGAGGATGCACATAGTTTTGGCTTCTGGGTGACAAAATGGTCGCTCTTCAAAAAAAAAAAAAAAGTTACTTATATGGCACAAAATGGGGAACTAACGTGCAGCTCAAAATCCTGTCACAGTCTTCCCAACGGTGCAACTTAAACACAGCACATCTCTCAACTACGGCACAACCCGAGGATCCCTAGGACATTGTTGTTTCCTGAAACCATTGTGCAAAAGCTGACACGATGTTGTAAGCTTGCAACTGTTTCTGGCCGTGGCCCCCGTTATCCCGGTGGTCACGTTCTGGCCCCCTACTGTCTAATCCCTTGCTAATTGCCCTTTCCCTCATGTCTTGACATTTGTCAACACATGGTTACATTCCCAATACCGAGGCCTCTACAGGGAAATATCCCCGCGCATCAAAATCCTAAGTGTTTTCCTTTCATTCAAGCAGTACAAATATTGCAGAATTATGTATGGCCCTATTGAGCTTTGCTAGTAGATTCTTTGTCGCTGTGTTAATTTAACATTTCGGCGTAAGTTTTTAAGTTGTTCGTACCGTACGTAAAACAATGGCTGATCCTCGCTCTAGTTTCAGGAAACATTCTTTTTTTTTGGGGGGGGGGGGGGTGGCCCCCCCTGGACTACGCCAGTGGGTTTCATATCATATCATGTGTTTAATCCACCTGGTGACCATGATCGTTAAGGCCTGGTCTGACACCGTGGACCCCCTGTGGGTAGGGGTGGAAAAAATAATACCTACGGTATCCCCTGCCTATCGTAAGAGGCGACTAAAAGGGGCCCCAGGGGCTTTGAACTTTGGAGTGTGGGTTGGCGACCACGGGGCCCTTAGCTGAATCCTGACATTGCTTCCACTTACTAGTGCCAGACTCCCCACTTTCATCTAACCTATCCGACCTTCCTTGGTCAACTCTTGTTCTTTTCCGACCCCGACGTTATTTGGTTTCCGAGGGCTAGGGAGTCTTTCATTTTCACGCCCTCCATGACCCTTGTCTTCCTTTGGCCAATATCTTCATTTTTCAAAGTGTCGGATCCCTTCCATTTTTCTCTCTGATTAGCGTTATATAGAGGATGGTTGCCTAGTTGCACTTCCTCTTAAAACAATAATCACCACCACCACCACCACCATCTGACACCGTGGTTAGCCGATTTGGGTCCCGTTGGTCAAAAAAATGTTCTATTATTATTTATGACTATTTTAGATTAACTTTTGATATGTACCATATCCAATTATAGGTTAGGATGTTATAGGCTATATCAGCATATTCATATTCATTCATTTCTTAATGTCCTACTTGAAATGTAGAAATGTTTATTCAAGTGCTAACTAAACACGGCATTACTACTGTATGTGTATATATGACATCTAACACTTAGCCCCATTTCCTGATACGGGGTTGAAGATGAGATAAATGTATGGTATTTTTTTTTGTCCGGAGGTACTTCCTGACACCAAACTCAGTTGGAGGAGCTAATGAAGATGAAATTAATTAGTGGGTAAGTAGGTGGAAGGAATCTGCTGCAGCCTATGAATAGGAACTGTTCCTACATTTTCCTGGAAGTGAAAATAAGAAACCACAGAAAATTCAGGACAGCCGACGGTGGAGTTCAAATCCATTCTCCCAATGGCAGAGCTTTACTCCATAGCCACAGCGCGTTAACATACGCGGCCACACTGCTCTCGGTATGGCATGATGTTATGGCTATGTGGGAAACGACATGGAAAGGAATGTGATCATAGCGGGAGGTCTGAATTTACCAAATGTCAGTTGGGAAGGAAATGCGAACAGCAGGAAGCATGACCAACAAATGGCAAATAAGCTAATATGGGAAGGACAGCTGATTCAGAAAGTGATGGAACCAACTTACTTACTCTGTGGCTCTATGGTCCTTTAAGGACCTTGGCCTCCTTGACCACAGCTCTCCAGTCGTCCCGGTCTTCAGCACGCCTACGTCACCTCCTGACTCCAAAGGTCCTCAGATCAGTCTCCACATCCTCCAGCCATCTCATCCGGGGCCAACCTCTCCTTCTCCTGCCCCCAGGGTGTCCTGTCAGTGCTTTCCTTGGAAGTCTTCCCTCCTCCATCCCTCGTACATGCCCCATCCATCCAATTTGTCTCATTTTGACTGATGACACCAAGTCCGGCTCCTTACACAATAAGCTTATTTCATTTGTTCTGATTCTCCATAAATCTCCCTCCTTCACCGGTCCAAATATCTTCCTAGTACTTTCCTTTCCCACACATTTAATCTCCTCTCTGTGGCCTCAGTCAATACCCATGCCTCATTCCCATACATAATCACTGGTATAATTATTGTTTTGTAGAGAGTCAGTTTTAATTTCCTGCTTAAGTTTTTACTTCTCAGATGGGGATATAGTGCCCTGTAGGATCTGTTGGCAGCCTTCATTCGATTTACAATATCTGTCTCAACTTTATTTTCTGATGTTATTACTGAGCCAAGATATGTGAAGCTATCTACTGCTTCAAAGGTGTAACCATCCACTTGGAGTTTTTCAGTGTTCCTTCGATTTCTCTCCGTTACCATATATTTAGATTTAGCCTCACTTATCTCCAAGCCCAAGGACCCAGCCGCATCTTTCAGCTCCCTCAAGGTAGTTGTAAGTGCCTCATTGCACATCATCTGCATAAGCCAAAATTTGGATCAGTCTATTGTAAATATTACCACCCGGATTAGTAGTTACTGATCTTACAGCTTTCTCCAACACTAGATTAAATAACACTGGTGATAAGGGGTCTCCCTGCCTTAGGCCTTCTTCGGTTCTGAAAGATCTTGACAGACTTCCCTGCACTTTTACCTGACTTCTGCTGTTCTCCAGGGTCATCTTAGTCAATTTTATTAACTTCTGTGGGAATTTAAACTCCTTCATTGTTTCCCACAATGTCGATCTCTTAACTTCGTCATAGGCTTGTTTAAAATCTATAAAAAGGTGTCCTAGTCGAACGTTGTATTCATATGTCTTTTCCAGAGTCATTCTCAAGGTGAAAATATGGTCCATCGTCGATCTTCCAGGTCTGAAACCAGCTTGGTACTCCCCTATAATTTTTTCTGCTCTACTACTAACTCTCTTTGTTATGGCTGTAGAGAGGATTTTGTATACTATACTCAGTAAGGATATACCTCGATAATTCTTGCATTGCATGCATGACCCCTTCTTATGTATAGGACATATATTTGCTAGTGTCCAGTCCTCTGACATTGTACCTGTTTCCCATACCTTTTTAATTATCTCATGTATTTTCTTCACCAACACTTCTCCTCCATGTTTTACCATTTCTGCTGTTATGAGGTCATTCCCTAGGGCTTTACTGCTCTTCTGCTTATTTCTTCAATCGATGGTGATCCCATATCGTCTTCATCCTCATCTCCATTCTTCTCATTCCTCTCTTCCCCCTCACACTCATCTCCATATTCACCCTCCTCATCTCTCTCTGAAGTTTCCATACGGTCTGATCCTTCTCTTTCTTCATTTATTGGTCTGACAGAAAGTAATGTTTCAAAATGTTTTGCCCATTTTTCCAGAATTCGTTCTTTCCCAACAGTGAGTCTATCAGTCTCATCCTTAAGCATATTCACTCTAGGTTGATACCCCTTCTTTACTTGTCCAACACCATTGAAGAATTTTCTACCTTGTTTGTTTTCAAAATTCTTATGCATTTCATCCACTCTCTCCCTTTCTTCTATTCTTTTCTTGTTCCTTATCAATGTCTTTGCTATTCTCCGTTTCTCTTTAAAGACTGCCATATTATTTTGAGTGGGTCTCTAGCATTCTTTGTCGGGCAAGATTTCTCTCCTCCAGAACCTTATCCACTTCTTCGTCATACCATTTATTTCTACTCTGTTTCCTTCTCTCTCCAAGTACTTCCTGCACCGTTGTATTTATTGCTAGCTTGGTTTCCTCCCACATTGTGTTGATGTCCACATCTCCATTTCTGCCTATCTGTAGCTTTCTTTACAGCCAGTCTCTATACTCTTCCTTCTTCTTCTCATCCCTTAACAGTTCTACATTATAGATCTTGCTCTGCTCAGCTCTGTCCCTGGGTTTAATTGCCAGTCTTTCTCGGAACTTGATCCTCACCAGTATGTGATATGAATCACTGTCTGTGCCACGCATGCTTCTCACAACCATTATATTGGAGGCATGTCGCACATCTATCAGCACATGGTCTATCTGGTTCTTTGTCAGACCATCCAGTGATATCCATGTCTCTTTATGGATCACCTTATGGGAAAAACATGTGCTCTTAATCACCAGCTCCTTGCTAAAGGCAAAGTCAACCAATTTCCACCCGTTTTCATTGGATTCTTAGTATTCAAAAATCAAATCAAAATCTCTTTATTTGCAAATGAGGTGTCTACCTCGGTGGCAAATGGTACACTAAAATACATTATTGTCAAGCACTAAATATTAAATTAACAAGAGAATAAAATTTTCCTATAATACAATATTATATAGTTTACGCTAACAATTTTTTCTATTAAACACACAGCTCATCCTTAATAAATTTACATTGTTTACAAAATTCTACTTATAATATCTCCTGTACTACTTACAAATATAGTCAACTGATATACAGTATGTGGAATTACTTCAAATGATACTGTACAACTGGTATAAGATTAAAATTTACATTGCATTTATTTACTTTTTCTTTTCTTTACCCATTCTGGAACCTAAGTAGCATAACGACCTGCTGCGTCTTAACCAGAGCCCCTTTTACCACCACTTTTCAGAGTTCCTGAAGGGCCTTCACAGCTACCGTAGCGGTCCTAGGGCCCTCGAAGTCCCCACTGTACTTCACCCCTACAGGCAGTCCCCTACTTTGGCTGTCCAAAATCCTTAGACCAGGGGATGGAATTAATTTATTCACACACATTTTTTTATTTACATTAACCTGCACTGGTCAAATGCCCTCTAACATTTAATTTATTTTCTCTGTTGCTGTTTATTCTCTTTTTGAATATCTGTACAGATTTTGGAAAAGGATCAAACACTACCCCTGGTAAATTGTTCCACTCCTTCACACCCTTCCCAATGAATGAAAATTTACCCCAATCGCTTCGGCTAAAATTCCTTCTAATTTTATATTTGTGGTCAGTTCTGCCGATATAATTATTTTCCAACTGAAGCCTCTCACGGATATCTCCCCATGTTTCTTCTCCTGTATAGGCTCTATATAATCCTATAAGTCTAGTTTTCTCCCTTCTCTTACTTAAAGTTTCCCACCCTAGTTCCTTTAAAATTTCTGATACACTACTCTTTCTCCTGAAATCCCCTGTTACAAATCTTGCTGCTTTCCTCTGCACACTATCTATTTCTTTTATTAGGTATTCATGGTGAGGATCCCAAACACTGTTTGCATATTCCAATAATGGACGAACCATACTTAAGTAACTTTTCTCTTTTAATTCTTTGTTGCATCCTTTAAGTAGCCTCATTATGAGATGTAACGATCTGTATGCTTTCCCAACAATGTCATCCACATGACCCTTCCAGTGCAAATTACTTTCAAATCTTACACCTAGGTATTTGCACTTGCCATCTTTTGGGATAACTACCCCATCCAAAGTATATTCAAATTCAGTTTTAAAACTCCTGTTTGTAAATGTTGTAACAGTTGATTTGCCTCCATTAACCTTCATGTTATTCTCTTCAACCCATTGTTGGATACTCTCAAGGTCCCTTTGTAATTCTGAACAATCCTCAATGGTATTTATTTCCCTATAAACAATTATGTCATCTGTATACAATCTTATTTTTGATGTTATATTGTTCCCTAAATCATTTACGTATATTAAGAAAAGTAACGGACCGATTATACTACCCTGTGCAATTCCCTTCCAAACTTTCTCTTCCTGCGATACATTAATTCCTACTTTGACTTTCTGAACCCTTGAATTTAGAAATGTTTTTACCCAACGTGTAACCCTTACATCCAATCCTATTCCCTCCAATTTCTTTAATAATATTCCATGTTCCACTCTATCAAAGGCTTTGGAAAGATCTATGGCTATGCAATCTAACTGGCCTCCTGAATCCAATTGATCTGATATGTCCTGCTGAAATCCCACCAGTTGTGCCTCATAAGAAAATTTCTTTCTAAATCCATACTGGCTCCTCATGAAACAATTTTTATCATCACATATCCCTCTGATGTATTTTGATATTAAACTCTCCAGTATTTTACAAACTATACTGGTGAGGCTGATTGGTCTGTAGTTCTCTGGTTTCCTTTTATCACCCTTTCCTTTATAAATTGGTATTATTATAGACCTCCTCTGCGAACCATGTGACCTTGCCGCGGTGGGGAGGCTTGCGTGTCCCAATGATGCAGATAGCCGAGCCGCAGGTGCAACCATATCGGATGGGTATCTGTTGAGAGACCAGACTAACGAACGGTTCATCGAAAGGGGGGTAGCAGCCTTTCGGTTGTTGCAAGGGCGGCAGTCTAGATGATTGACTGATACGGCCTTGTAATAATACTCAACATGGCTTAGCTGTGTTGATACTGCTACACGGCTGAAAGCAACGGGAAACTACAGCCGTAACCACCTCCCGAGGACATGCAGCTCTCTCTGTATGAAAGATGTACTGATGATGGCTTCCTCCCGGGTAAAATATTCCGGAGGTAAACTAGTCCCCCATTCGGATCTCCGGGTGGGGACTACACGAGAGGGGGCGATCATCAGGAAGATGGATACTGACATTCTGCGAGTCGGAGCGTGGAATGTTAGGAGTTTGAATCGTTGTGGTAGGTTAGAGAATCTGAAAAGGGAGATGGATAGGCTAAAGTTAGATGTAGTTGGTATAAGTGAAGTACGTTGGCAGGAAGAACAGGATTTTTGGTCAGGCGACTACCGAATTATCAACACGAAATCAAACGGGTAATGCAGGAGTTGGTTTAATAATGAATAAGAAAATAGGGCAGCGGATAAGCTACTACGACCAGCATAGTGAAAGAATTATTGTCGCCAAGATAGACACCAAACCAGTGCCCACCACAATAGTACAGGTCTATATGCCTACTAGTTCAGCGGATGATGAAGAAATTGAAAGAATATATGAGGAGATAGAAGATTTAATACAATATGTCAAAGGTGACGAGAATCTAATTGTGATGGGAGACTGGAACGCAGTGGTAGGCCAAGGAAGAGAAGGTAGCACAGTAGGAGAATTTGGATTGGGACAAAGGAACGAAAGAGGAAGTCGGCTGGTTGAATTCTGCACTGACCATAATTTAGTCCTCGCCAATACTTGGTTCAAACACCACAAACGACGGCTGTATACGTGGACGAGACCTGGAGACACTGGAAGGTATCAAATAGACTTCATTATGATTAGGCAGAGATTCAGAAACCAGGTGTTGGATTGCAAAACTTTCCCAGGAGCAGACGTGGACTCTGACCACAACTTGTTGGTCATGAAATGCCATCTGAAGTTGAAGAAATTGAAGAAAGGAAAGAATGCAAAAAGATGGGATCTAGACAAGTTGAAAGAAAAGAGAGTGATGGATCGTTTCAAGGAACATGTTGCACAAGGACTAAATGAAAAGGCCGAAAGAAACACAGTAGAGGAAGAGTGGATAGTCATGAAAAATGAAGTCAGTAGGGCTGCTGAAGAAATGTTAGGAAGGAAGAAAAGATCAACTAAGAATCAGTGGATAACTCAGGAGATACTAGACCTGATTGATGAACGACGAAAATACAAGAATGCTAGAAATGAAGAGGGCAGAAAAGAATACAGGCGATTAAAGAATCAAGTGGATAGAAAGTGCAAGGTAGCTAAGGAAGAATGGCTGAAGGAGAAGTGCAAGGATGTCGAAGGCTGTATGGTCCTGGGAAAGGTAGATGCTGCATACAGGAAAATCAAGGAAACCTTTGGAGAAAGGAAATCTATGTGCATGAATATTAAGAGCTCAGATGGAAAGCCACTTCTAGGGAAAGAAGACAAAGCAGAAAGATGGCAGGAGCATATCCAACAGTTGTATCAAGGTAACGATGTAGATAATTTCGTTCTGGAACATGAAGAGGCTGTTGATGCTGATGAAATGGGAGACCCAATTTTGAGGTCAGAGTTTGACAGAGCTGTGAGTGACCTAAATAGGAACAAGGCACCTGGAATTGATGATATTCCCCCTGAATTACTGACTGCCTTAGGAGAAACCAGCATGGTAAGGTTATTTCATTTAGTGTGCAAGATGTATGAGACAGGAGAAGTCCCATCCGATTTTCGGCAGAATGTTGTTATACCTATTCCCAAGAAAGCTGGTGCTGACAGGTGTGAAAACTACCGCACTATTAGTTTAGTATCTCATGCCTGCAAAATTTTAACACGTATTATTTACAGAAGAATGGAAAAACAAGTTGAAGCTGAGTTGGGGGAAGATCAATTTGGCTTCAGAAGAAATGTAGGAACACGTGAAGCAATCCTGACTTTACGTCTGATCTTAGAGGATCGAATCAAGAAGGACAAGCCCACGTACATGGCATTCGTAGATCTAGAAAAGGCATTCGATAATGTTGATTGGACCAGGCTATTTATGATTCTGAAGATGATAGAGATCAGATACCGAGAACGAAGAATTATCTACAACCTGTATAAAAATCAGCCTGCAGTGATAAGAATCGAGGGCTTTGAAAAAGAAGCAGCAATCCAGAAAGGAGTGAGGCAAGGCTGCAGTTTGTCCCCTCTCCTTTTCAATGTTTACATAGAACAGGCTGTAAAGGAAATCAAAGAGAAATTTGGAAAGGGAATCACAGTCCAAGGAGAGGAAATCAAAACCTTGAGATTTGCCGATGATATTGTTATTTTATCTGAGACTGCAGAAGATCTCGAGAAGTTGCTGAATGGTATGGATGAAGTCTTAGGTAAGGAGTACAAGATGAAAATAAATAAGTCCAAAACAAAAGTAATGGAGTGCAGTCAAACGAAGGCAGGTGATATAGGAAATATCAGATTAGGAAACGAAGTCTTAAAGGAAGTAGATGAATATTGTTACTTGGGTAGTAAAATAACCAATGATGGCAGAAGTAAGGAGGACATAAAATGCAGACTAGCACAAGCAAGGAAGAGCTTTCTTAAGAAAAGAGATTTGCTCACTTCAAACATTGATATCGGAATTAGAAAGATGTTTTTGAAGACTTTTGTGTGGAGCGTGGCATTGTATGGAAGTGAAACATGGACGATAACTAGCTCAGAAAGAAAGAGAATAGAAGCTTTTGAAATGTGGTGTTATAGAAGAATGCTGAAGGTGAGATGGATAGATCGAATCACGAATGAAGAGATACTGAATCGAATTGGTGAGAGGAGATCGATTTGGCTAAATTTGACGAGAAAAAGAGATAGAATGATAGGACACATCTTAAGACACCCAGGACTTGTTCAGTTGGTTTTTGAAGGAAGTGTAGGTGGCAAGAACGGTAGGGGTAGACCAAGGTATGAATATGACAAACAGATTAGAGCAGATGTAGGATGCAATAGTTACGTAGAAATGAAAAGGTTAGCACAGGATAGGGTGGCATGGAGAGCTGCATCAAACCAGTCTATGGACTGATGACTCAAACAACATTATTATAGATTCCTTCCATTCCTTTGGTATTACCTACACTATTATTTATGACATAGTCAAAGATAAATTTTAAATAAGGCACTATATACCACCCCATTGTCTTTATCACCTCCCCAGTAATTTGATCACTTCCTGCTGCTTTTCCTTGCTGAAGCAGTTGGATATCTCTGAAAATATCTTCATTTGTGAATGAGAATCTTCTTGTTTCCCTCTGTCTCTCTCCCTCTGTATCTTCTGTTTCGGTTTCCAACTCCTGACAATCATCTACTGAATCTCTTAATTCCCTACTGAAGAGGTTTGCTTTCTCAGTATCTGTTAAGTAGTGTTCACCCCCTTCTCCCACCATTGTAGGAATTTGGATTCCTTTTCCTTTTTGATTCCTGATATATGAATATAGCTTTTTCCATTTCCGTTTGTGGCCATCACTCTCTTGAAGAATGCCATTCATATAATTCTCTTTTGCTTCCTTTTTCACTCTATTCAGTTCCCTCATTAGCTGTTTTCTACTTTCTCTACTCTCCCTACCTTCTTTGATTTTCCTATTTACTATTCTACATTTTCTTTTTAATTTTCTTATTTCCTTTGCATAATAAACAGGGTCTGAGGTCATTTTACCCTTCTTAACAGGTACAAATCTCTTCTCTCCTTCCCAAACGATTCCTTTGAATTTAGCCCAAAGTGTATCCACATTACTCCCTTCACTTATCCAACAACTGAACTGTGATTTAAGGTAAGTCCCAAATTCATCAACTTTAGTTTCTCTGTACAATTTCTTGTCTTGTGTGACCCTCTTATTAAGCCTTTTTGGTACCAGTCCTACATCCATTATTACAGCCTTATGGTCACCTATTCCTTCAATTTCCTCAGTGTTATCAACAATTTCCCATGGTTTAACCAAGAATACATCTAGTAAGTTATTGAGACGAGTCGGTTCTTGTACTACTTGTGTAAATCCTCCCTCCCAAATTAACTTATTTGCCAATTTCTGTTCATGGGCTTCACTTGCAGCTCCATTCCATTCAACCTCATCCAAGTTTAGATCTCCCCCAATTATTATTGTTTTCATGAGTATAATCTATTATTTTCTCAAATATTTCCATGTCTCTTTCCTCTCTTCCAGGCCTGTATGTTCCTATAATTCCTACCTCCTTCATATTATCACAAATTAATTTTATCCCTAATATTTCATCCCTTTCATCGGTAAACCATTCATGTGAACAATAAGTTTCCTTCACCAGAATAAACACCCCCCCTCCCTTTTTATCTCCCCGGTCTCTACGATAGACTGTGTACCCTTCTGGAAATACTTCTCTATTACCCACCCCTTCTCTCAACCACGATTCCACTCCTATCACCAAATCAGTCTCATAAGATTCCATCAATGTACCGAATTTTAATTGTTTATTTACTACACTCTGACAGTTTACCAAGAGCAATCTCAGACCCCCTTCCTCCCTAAAACTTGACTGTTGCAATTGGGTAACTTGAAATTCCTTACTTTCCTGAGTTTCATTTTCTAGTTGGCTGAGCCAGCTTGAAGTACAGCTGGCTCTTTCTACTAGTTTTCCTGGTCAGTATTATAACTCAAGGGAGTTGCCATTTTTACAGTACATATCTTATGATTAATAAAATCTAGAACAATATTTGCTATCTTTCATTTACCTGAATTGTTTAGATGAAGGCCACGCTTTGTGTAACAGTGTCTCTCGAAACTGCTGCTATCAATTACCTGTGTATTACAAAAATGTTTACAAATTTTAACCATATCTGTATTAACTTTGTCCACTTCAATGTTCACACACGAGTCTCTAATCAAATCATGCCTGTGGGGCATGTTCACTACAAAGATGTTATTGTGAGTCAGCTTACCTAGTGTACATTTAAGTTCAGAAATAACATTCTTAGCGTCGTTGTGAGCTACGTCGTTCGTCCCGCCGATGATCACTACTGCATCACGACTTTCGAGATTTCTTGCCGCCTGCTCCGTGTTTTCCAATACGTTCTTCATTGGGGCCCCAGGATAGATGTGATATCCTGCCACTGGGTGGTTTTCTTTCTCTTTGCCTACTTTGGCATTATAATCCCCTAGGACAACTTTAACATCATACTTGGGCAACTTGTCATATACTTGCTCCATTTTTTCATAGAACTGTTCTTTCTCTTCCTCTTTGGCATCCTCTGTTGGGGCATGGACACTAATTAGTGATATGTTGGCAAATCTCCCTCTCATTCTTAACCAGCATAGTTTGGGGCTTATTGATTCATATTCAATCACATTATGACTGACCAATTTCTTGACCATAAACCCTGTTCCTATTCTAATTTCTTCCTCCCCACTATTGAACAAAATATAGTGCTGTAGATCTGTCACCTCGATGGGAATCAACATACCACTCACAAGGGAACATCCACAATGGTGAAGTCGCCGATCGCGATGAAACTTAGCAAACACATTGAGGTACATGTAAAAACAATGCCAGCATCAAATTTAGGTGCCAACATTCATTAGCGCGTTAACTAAGGGGCCCAAAAGGTCCTACATTTCAAGTTCCGCGCGAACAGCGATGAATTCCTCCTGACCAATGCTTAGCCGGAACACTGCTTTGTGCCACACCTCTGCTCCTCCTCCCCTCCGCCCCGCCTGGTTCAGCACCACTCGTTTCCTTCTCCCCGCGCTGCCGTCTGCTTAGCTGTCGAACAGAACCTGTGCTACACTGCGTACGCTATCAGCCTTCCTCATAGCTCTCCCTTGGAATTTCCACATTGTATAGGCAGTTTACATTTTATAAAATATTTATAAAAACGTTTGCGACGAGTCCTTAAGGGCAATGTCACTGAGCGTGTCAAAAATTATTTTTCATTTTCAAGCAAAGCACGGAAGTCACGGTGAAGAAAGTCCGCTGAACTTTCGGGAGCTGCAGCTTTATGACGCGATTGAGGGTGAGTGTTAAGCAGTCAACTATTGTCAAATAGGTTTTGACGCTCACGGGGAGATGTCACACTGCGGACATAGGCCGTAATAACGTAGATTGAAGCGTGGTCTTTTGCGCTGCATGTGAAATTGTAGGTTTGTAATATGTTGATACCGATAACTCTGTCCGACTCGCTGGCTGAACGGTCAGCGTACTGGCCTTCGGTTCAGAGGGTCCAGGGTTCGATTCCCGGCCGGGTCGGGGATTGTAAACTTAATTGGTTGATTCCTACGGCACGGGGGCTGGGTGTATGTGTTGTCTTCATCATCATTTCATCCTCATCACGACGCGCAGGTCGCCTACAGGTGTCAAATAGAAAGACCTGCACTTGGCGAGCCGAACCCGTCCTGGGATATCCCTGCACTAAAAGCCTTACGACATTTCATTTCATTACCGATAACACTCTCGTTTTTAAACGAACAGTTGTGTTCTCCGTTGTTCCTGTCAATTCATATTCACATAACAACATGTATTTTAGTTATTTGTTTTATTTCTCCGCGCAAGCGCGAGGAGAAGGGAGGGGAACGTGCCGGGGAGAACCACTTGGAGGGTAAAAGGCGGTGCAGAGGGTGTGTCTCCAGACGGGAAGTGTGTATGCCGGCTTAGCATTGGCCAGCAGGTATTCATCGCTGATCGCGCGGAACTTGAAATGTCGCAAGTATTAGGCCCCTTAGTTAACACGCTAATGAATGTTGGCAACTAAAATTGATGCTTGCATTGTTTTTACATGTACCTCAATGTGTTTGCTAAGTTTCATCGCGATCGGCGACTTCACCATTGTGAATGTTCCCTTGTCAGTCGAACAGCTCGTCTCCTTTCTCCCAAGTCTTCCCAGCCCAAATTTTGCAACAGTTTTGTAATGCTACCCTTTTGTCAGAAATCACCCAGAACAAATCGAGCTGCATTTCTTTGGATTTTTCCAGTTCTTGAATCAAGTAATTCTGGTGAGGGTCCCAGACACTGGAACCATAATCTAGTTGGGGGTCTTACCAGGGGCTTACATGCCATCCCCTTTACATCCTTATTACAATCCCTATATACCCTCATAACCATGTGCAAAGATCTGTACCCTTTATTTACAACTAGCAAGATACCCGTGCTTCGCTACGGTATTATACTGAAATTTATAATTGAATGCTTAACGTTTTATATATAATCCTCCGAAATTCGCGATCTGATTCGTTTTCTGAGAGAATCCGCCGAAATTCGCGATCTGACTCGTTTTCTGAGAAATTACAGCAAATTTCCTCACATTTTTCAATCTTTCTTTCCTGCATTCGATTTCGTACTTCCCATGCTAGGTCCAGGTATTCCACCTGGTGAGTTGGGTCCCTAAATCTTTGCCATCTTTTCCTATAAGCATTTTTAGTATGGATCAAATCCTGAAGGAGATTCGGCGTGGTGTCGTCTTGGGTGCCTTGGCAGTACTGAACCCGCGACCGGACTGTATTCGTAGTCATTACCAGGCCAGGACCCGTTTGCAGCGCGGTACGCACAATATTTGACGATGGTCCAGAGCATTATTATTATTATTATTATTATTATTATTATTACAGGTGTTCTGGACCCCACAGCAAGAAGCAAGACTGCTACTTGGCGGTAAATTACATCTGCTGCCATTGTCATTGTTGACAATGTGACCAGCAACATTGCGCGCGTAGGCAAGTGTGTGGGATTTCTGGCGATACGAATGACATACTTCCGTGCATTATTGACTTTATTATAGAGGTAAATAATTTGATGGTCAATCTCATTCCTATCGTTTATTTCAAATGTGTTTAAATTTATATTTATATGCCAGGAAAGTCTACTGTAATCTAAGAACGTTCTCCGAAGGAAAAGATAGCTGTTGAAAACGAACCCAAAAAGTGATCGGTTTATGATAAGAATAAGTACATCGAAAATCTACAGCCTGTTTCCAGTCATTCGACAGGGTCAGGAATGGAATGAATATAGCCCCATCTAGCGGCGACAATAGGAATTGTACCGGCTGCCGAAGCACTCTTCTGGGGCAATGATCAATGAATGACAAATGAAATATTGGACAGTGTTGCTGGAATGAATGATGACAGGGAAAACCGGAGTATCCGGAGAAAAACCTGTTCCGCCTCTGTTTTGTCCAGCACGAATGTCACATGGAGTGACCGGGATTTGAACTACGGAACCCAGCTGTGAGAGGCCGGCGCGCTGCCGTCTCAGCAACGGAGGCTCCTTATAAGTACATTATGAACAGTAAAATCAATTGGTCTCACCTCCCTTTACACTCCACCGCCGTTTATTTTATTTAACCCCCACCCCCCTTCCAAGAAAATTAAAAGAAGGCGTGTTTCTTTATGTTTAAAGGAGATTCCAACACCAATGTTCACGTCTATTACCTTAATTCACTTTTTTCACTTCCTTTCACACTTCCCCCCCCCTCCCAAATGAATTTAACGGCATCAAATACAAGTTTCTTTAATAGTAAAGGATCTTCTAAATGACAATTTTCACGACTCTAACTTCTTCAGTTTTTGATTTATGTGTCCTCATGAAAGGAATTCAATTCCTTTTCACTCCTTATTAAAAGAATTCAACACCATTTTCAGTCACTTTTACACCCCCCCTCCCTCCACACAAGTGGTATTTCCGAAAACTAAAAAGACGCGTTTCTTTACTTTTAATAGAGATAAAAAATATCATTTTTCACTTCTGTAACATGTTAAGTTTTTTGAGACATAACTTACTGTAGAAATTCTCATTTTAAAATTTCACCCCTTTTTAGTTCCCCTTAAGTGGAGTTTCCAAAAACAAATCACTTATGTTTCCTTGCATTTAGAGGAGATTCCAAATACCCACATTTTACGTCATTTCACGTTTCTCAGATGTTCTGTAGATATAGTCTTTCAAAAAATTCACCCCAAATTTTCACTCCTGTTTAACCGTAATTAATTGGATTTTCAAAAAACAAAAAAATACACATTTCTCTATTTTTAAAGGAGATCCCATATACAAATTTTCAGTTCTGTAATATCTTTAGTTTCTGAGATATATGTATCCTCATTAAAGCCATTCAACCCATTATTCACCATTTTACACCCCTCCTACTGGTATTTACAGAAAACAAAAAATTACATGTTCCTTTATTTTTAAAGGAGATTCTAAATACCAATTTTTATATCTGTAAACTTTTAAAGTTTTAAGATGTAGACACACTCATTTTAAACACTCACCCCGCCCCCCATTAATTGGTTTTTCCAAAAACAAATAATACGTGTTTCTTTATTTTTAAAGGAGATCCCAAACACCAATTTTCAGGTCTGTAATATCTTAAGTTTCTGAGATATAAGTATCCTCATTAAAGGGATTCAACCCATTTTCACCCGTTTTCAGCCCTCCTATTGGGATTTTCCTAAAACAAAAAGTACGTGTTTCTTTATTTTTGAATGACATTCTAAATACCAATTTTTACATCTATAAACTTTAAATGTTTTGAGATATAGATGCACTCGTTTTAAAAATTCACCCTTCAATTAATTGGATTTTCCAAAAACAAAAAATTACGTGTTTCTTTAATTTTAAAAGAGATCAAAAGTACCAATTTTCTGGTCTGTAATATCTTCACTTTCTGAGATATAAGTACCGGTATCCTGATTAAAGGCATTCAACCCCTTTTTCACCGTTTTTCACCCCTCCTATTGGGATTTTCTGAAAACAAAAAAATATGTTTTTCCTTATTTTTAAAGAAGATTCTAAATACCAAATTTTACATCTGTAAACTTTTAAAGTTTTGAGATATAGACACACTCATTTTAAAATTTCAACCCCCCTTTTCACCCCCTTAGCGAAGGAATATCCAAAAATCCTCTCTTAGCAAGCACCTACATCTTAATATGAATCTATTCCCAAAATTTCATTTCATTATGTCTAGTAGTTTTGGCTCGGCGATGATGAATCAGTCAGTCAGTCAGTCAGTCAGTCAGTCAGTCAGTCAGTCAGTCAGTCAGTCAGTCAGTCAGGACAAGCTATTTTATATATATAGATCATATTTATGTGATTTCTTCTTATATTAACACCTAGGTACTTACAATGATCCCCAAAAGGAACTTTCACCCCATCAATGCAGTAATTAAAACTGAGAGGATTTTTCGTATTTGTGAAACTCACAGCCTGACTTTTCTCCCCGTTTATCATCATACCATTGCCTACTGTCCATCTTACAACATTATCGAGGTCATTTTGCAGTTTCGCACAATCATGTAATTTATTTATTACTCTGTATAGAATGACATAATCTGCAAAAAGCCTTATCTCTGATACCGTGTTTAAATTTCTCTTTACCACAAAGCTCTGATGTATATTTCTCATTGTGTGAAATAATTAAAGTTTGTTTGTTGTTACTAAATGTAACAAACCAGTGAGATAGCGGTAGTGGTGGTGATTATACGTATTTTTTAAGAGAAAGTGCAACTAGGCAACCATCCTCCATTAACAGTAATGAGGTAAAAAACTGGAAGGGATCTGACACCTCAAAAAGTGAAGTTAGGTACCGTACTGGCCACAGAAAGACAAGGGCCACGAAGGACGTGAAAACAATAAACTCCCTAGGCCTTGCAAATCTAATACTGTTGGGGCCAGAAAAGAACAAGGGTTGACCAATGGAGGTCAGGCAGGATAGATGAAAGTGAGGAGCGAGGCACCATGTAAGTGGAAACAATGCCAGGGCTCAGCTAAGGGGACCATGGTTGCCAACCCACACTTCCAAGTTAAGAGCCCTGGGGGCCTCTTTTAGTCGCCTATTACGACAGGCAGGGGATACCGTGGGTGTTATACTGCCGCTCCCATCCACAGGGGGTAAACCAGTGAGACAGACATATATAAAGTGTAAAAATGGCAACTTATAATCCTGCATAGTGAGCATTGTTTTTGGCAACATTTAATGTTTTTTTATGTACTGAAATTGGGTTGCTTCCAGTTTTAATAATAATAATTACTGGTTTTCTTTAAATAAATGGTAGTCTTTGTGAGGTCCGTGGTTCATGATAACAAATTCTAATCTTAAATAGGGACTAATAATCAACAGCAGTCAAAGTGTCTCGTACATTCATGCTTGTAATCTGGTCACCCTATGCTATTAGTACTTCTCAATTTCTCTTGTTTCCTCTGAAGACTGTTCTCAGTTATTAATTAAAACACAGTAAAAAGAGCAGGCTTTAAAGATGCTGTGAATAGTTTTGAAATAGGAAACTTAAGAATACAAGTTAGTAGTGTCCTAGAAAATTCATACAGTATCCATGAATAATTTACAAGATATTCTAATCTGATATATTAGTATTAGAAAGGAACAAACAACAAGTTTCAAATAAAGTCATATATAGCAAGAGAGATAGGAACATGACAAGGAACACATAATAGGATGGCCACAATAGGTTAGTGTGAGAAAAGGACAAAGACAATCTCCACATCTTTATACATAGCCATCTTCAAATAGATGGGCCCTTTCCTCATCATTCCCACTTCTCAGCCTGACGAGATTGTTCTTGCTTCCCATCTTTATCAAGAAGGCAGCTTTTAACACTCCACCAAGGAGCCATCTTGACAGATCTTGTCTTGATGCAGGAATTGTAGGGTAAGGAAAGAGCCGGATACACACAGGAACACAGGACAAAATCTGTAAAGGTGGCCCTCTCAATGAGTGTTGATGTCCACCATCCTGATGAAGATGGGAGACAGAAAAGAGTTTCTTGGTGGCTGATAAGACATGGGTTTGATGAAGAGTTATCTCTATATGTGACAATCAAAGGTTACACTGAATAGGACATTCATTAAAAAATAAAATTACAAAAATATAATCTTTATTTTCTTTAAACATTTCTTACAAAATTATAAAAGCTGAAAGACATGAACTGGAGAGTCGAGATGTGATAATCCATGATTAAATAGAAACAAAAATCTACAAAATAAAACCATTTGTACGAATGTATAATAATAACAAATCTTAGAAGCATATCACATTTAACTGATAATGATTTGTAATACTTTCTAAGGAATAAATATATATATGAATGTTATATGAACAAATGGGCAGTGGAATGAGCACAATCTGGTTCAAGTAATAGAGATGCAAGCTAATAAGTTAACTTGGCAACTACTGTATGATTAAGACAAATGAGAAACAGTACCTACAGTAAGACTAATTTTTAACAGGTAACATGCCACCCAATCACAGTGTGACATATATGTAACCATAGCACCATTGAGTTCTTCAGATCTCTCTCCAAATATTTATTTCTAAAAGAACAAGATTATTAGAGACAAAACTGGAAAACTCTTATAACAGTGAAGAAAGAGTAATTTATAACACTGGCCTCACTAATAAGTAATGAACATGAACAAGAGGAAGAGGGTGCTGCAGAACAGGTGGTACAAAGTACTTTGTAAGAGCAGTGAAAGAGATGATGCAAAAATATTATTGAGAAAGAACTAATAAAGAAACAAAACCTTAGAAATGTTAATAAATAATGACAAGGTGAGTCATAAGGTGAATAACAGCACAGTTAACAAATTAACTACCGGGCGAGTTGGCCGTGTGGTTAGGGGCGCGCAGCTCGCATCCGGGAGATACTGCGTTCAACCCCACTGTCGGCAGCCCTGAAGATGGTTTTCCGTGGGTTCCCATTTCCACACCAGGGAAATGCTGGGGCTGTACCTTAATTAAGGCCACGGCTGCTTCATTCCCATTCCTAGGCCTTTCCTCTCCCATCGTCGCCATAAGACCTATCTGTGTCGGTGCGACGTAAAGCAAATAGGAAAAAAAACTATTAATATACCTAATTCAGAATAAGTACGCCTAATAGGATATAAATTGAAAACTGGAATTAGAGTATACAAAGAGTAGAATATCAGGGTAAATGTTGTAAAATAAGTCAAAAGATCAGACCAATAGATCCTTGATTTCTTTGGCATCCTCTATGTGAACAAGAAAGGTAGCTACTGATGTCTGACACAGGGTGATCTATGTGTAAGACCTCTTTATTAGTTACATACATACATACATACATGCACACATTATCATTATAGACTGTTAAGCCTTTCAGCGTTCAGTCTGCAAGCTTCTGTGAATTTACTAAACATCGCCACAATCCTCTATTTGCAACTAGTGCTGTGGCCTCATTTAGTTCTATACCTCTTATCTTTAAATTGTTAGAAACTGTGTCTAGCCATCGTCGTCTTGGTCTCCCTCTGCTTCTCTTACCCTCCATAACAGAGTCCATTATTCTTCTAAGTAACCTATTCTCCTCCATTCATCTCACATGACCCCACCACCGAAGCCGGTTCATGCATACAGCTTCATCCATCAAGTTAATTCCTAAATTAGCCTTTATCTCCTCATTCTGAGTATCCTCCTGCCATTGTTCCCACCTGTTTGTACCAGCAATAATTCTCGCTACTTTCATGTCTGTTACTTCTAACCTATGAATAAGATATCCTGAGTCCACCCAGCTTTCGCTACCGTATCTGAAAACAGACCGATGTAAAGATAGTTTAGTCTGGGAGCTGACTTCCTTCTTACAGAATACTGCTGATCGCGGAGCTCACTTACTATATTACCATCCTGGGAGAACACAATCCTAAATACTTGAAATTATCTACCAGTTGCAGCTTTGTTTCACCAATCTGACATTCAATTCTAATGAATTTCTTACATACTGACATCAATTTAGTCTTCAAAAGGCTAATTTTCTTACCATACTCATTGCACCTATTTTCAAGTTCCAAGATATTAGACTGGAGGCTTTCAGCACAATCTGCCATTAAGACCAAGTCGTCAGCATAGGTCAGACTGCTTACTACATTTCCACCTAACTGAATCCTTCCCTGCCATTTTATACCTTTCAGCAGATGATCCATGTAAACTACGAACAGCAAAGGTGAAAGATTACAGCCTTGACTAATCCCTGTAAGTACCCTGAACCAAGAACTCATTCTCCCATCAATTCTCACCGAAGCCCAATTGTCAACGTAAATGCCTTTGATTAATTTTAATAAACTACCTTTAATTCCATAGTCCCCCAGTATGGCGAACATCTTTTCCATCGGTACCCTGTCATATGCTTTCTCTAGATCTACAAAACATAAACACAACTGCCTATTCCTCTCTTCAGTTACCTGGCGCACACTGAAAATCTGATCCTGACAGCCCCTCTGTGGTCTGAAACCACACTGGTTTTCATCCAACTTCCTCTCAACGATTGATCGCACCCTCCCTTCCAAGATGCTTGCGAAAACTTTGCCTGGTATACTAATCAATGAGATACCTCGATAGTTGTTGCAATCCTTCCTGTTCCCTTGCTTATAGATAGGTACAATTACTGCTTTTGTCCAATCTGAAGGTACCTTACCAACACTCCATGCTAATTTTACTACTCTATGAAGCCATTTCATCCCTGCCTTCCAACTATACTTCACCATTTCAGGTCTAATTTCATCTATTCCTGCTGCCTTATGACAATGGAGTTTATTTACTATCCTTTCCACTTCCTCAAGCGTAATTTCACCAACATCATTTTCCACCTCCACATGAGCTTGGCTGTTCACAACACCACCAGGAAGATTTCCTTTTACGTTGAGGAGATGTTCAAAATATTCCCTCCACCTCTCCAAGGATTCCCTGGGATCTATTATGAGTTCACCTGAATTACTCAAAATACTGTTTGTTTCCTTTTTCTCTCCCTTCCTAAGATTTTTTATTACTATCCAGAAAGGTTTCCCTGCTACTTGACCCAGCCTTTCCAGGTTATTACCAAAATCTTCCCACGACTTCTTTTTGGTTTCAACAACTATTTGCTTTGCTCTGTTTCTTTCATCTACGTGTAAATCCCTGTCTGCCTCGGTCCTTGTTTGGAGCCATTTTTGATAAGCCTTCTTTTTACGTTTACAAGCTGCTCTCACTTCATCATTCCACCAAGATGTTCGCCTTTTCCCATCTTTACAAACAGCTGTTCAAAGGCATTCCCTTGCTGTTTCTACTGCAGCATCACTGTATGCCACCCATTCTCTATTTCCTGAACCTGCTTACTGTCTACTGTTCAAAACTTCTCACTAATCATATCCACGTACTTCTGTCTAATTTCCTCGCCGTGGAGATTTCCTACCCTTATTCGTTTGAAGACAGATTCCACTTTCTCTACCCTAGGCCTAGAGATACTTAGTTCACTACAGATCAGATAGTGGTCTGTATCATCGAAAAATCCCCAGAAATCTTGTACATTCCTAACAGATTTCCTGAATTTGAAGTTGGTTAAGATATAGTCTATTATGGATCTGGTACCCCTAGCCTCCCATGTGTAGCGGTGAATAGCCTTATGCTTGAAGAATGTATTCGTAACTGCTAAACCCATACTAGCACAGAAGTCCAGCAAACGCTTCCCATTCCCATTAGCTTCCATATCTTCCCGTATCCTTCAGTTCTATTTCTAACTCTCGCATTGAAATCACCTATTAGCACTATTCTATCCTTGCTGTTGACCCTGACCACAATGTCACTCAATGCTTCATAAAACTTGTCAACTTCATCCTCATCTGCACCCTCACATGGTGAATACACGGACACAATTCTTGTCCTAATTCCTCCAATTGCCAAATCTACCCACATCATTTGCTCATTTACATGCCTAACAGAAACTATGTTGCATGCAATGGTATTTCTGATAAACAGCCGTAGCCCATACTCTGCCTTCCCTTTCTAACACCCATCAAGTACACTTTATAATCTCCTATATCTTCCTCGTTATCTCCCCCTACCTGAATATTACTTCTAGCACATCCAGATCCATCCTCTTTGCTGACTCAGCCAGTTCTTCTTTCTTTCTTCCATACGCCCCATTAATATTGAGAGTTCCCCATCGAATTCCATTTCGTTCGCCAAGTTGTTTCCAAGGAGTCCCTCGCCTGTCAAACGGGAGTGGGACTCCGTTACTCCCATAGGTCCGAGGCTTGTTTAAAATGTTCCGAGCTCGGTAAATTCATGAAGCAGGATGCTACTCTACTTACACATAGTCCAAGTGAGGATCTCTCCTCTAACGGGTTATGGACCACCGGTGGATTGTATAGTCCTAGCCGCCTGAGCACAAGGAGGGCCATGACTCAGAATATGTCTGAGATGCCCACTCCCATTCCATAGCAACTGGTATCCCGACTCTCAGGACCACTTACTAGGCCACTCAGCTGTTGCCCATGGTTCACGAACTAGGACGTGACTACAGTAACCCACACCATGAACCATGTAACTTCTCTCATTTGTCATAGTTCTCAATGTTACCTCCACAACGTATGAGAGTAGTATGGTATGTTCCCTTCCTTCTTCTTTAACAATGACATATGTTTGCATCTTCCTTTTACTCTTCATATTTCACTGTAAGCAACCATGAAAATTGTTTTCTGTGGTTTCTCATTTTTACACCAGGCAAATATTGGGGCTGTATCTTCATTTAGGCCAAGACCACTTCCTTTCCAATCCTACCCTTTTCCCATCCCTATCCATACAGACTAGCAATGTGTAGAATCTGTTGCCAGCAGTGTGGAAACTGTAGTAACCCTGTAGCAGCGCCTGTTCTCTAGAACTTCGGGGGAACAGTTCAGATGCACATCCCTATCCTACAGCACTCTGTACTTCTTGAATTGTCTTTCCTGTGTGATGATGCTGAAGAAGGGATATTAATAAAGTGTAGGCGAGTGAAATGAAATTCTTGAGAACAGAACAGGAGTTACAAGAAACGAACAAGTGAGAAAAGAGGTGAGGGAAGTACTGGAAGAGAAACCTTTACAAGAGATGATAGAGAAATATCAGCTAATATGGTATGGGTATTTCAAACAAATGGAAGACTTAAGGATAGCTAGGAGAACGCACAAGATGGAAACGGGTAGCAAGAGGCCAAGGCAAAGACCAAGAGGCAACATCGCTGAAAGGAGTGATGATGATGATGATGATGCTTGTTGTTTAGAAGGGCCTAACATCTAGGTAATCGGCCCCTAATGGTACGAAATGAGATGAAATATAATGACAATTTAAAAGTCCAAAATCATCCACTGACCAGAATTCAAAATGTGATGACAAAGAATGAATGGGTGAATATGAATTTAAAACTATCAGTGGATCCGACCCGCAATGCCACACATTCCCAGTAACTATCGTAAAATTTCTGATTAAGGGACTGCTTCTAAAGCACAATCCTGAATCAATGATGCTTGTTGTCTAAAGGGGTCCAAAATCCAGGTCATCTGCTTCTCATAATGGTACTTATCACTAGTAAAGTAGAACCATGGTATTTGTCATGTTGTGGTACTAATCAAAAGTAGCGTAGACTCGCGGTATTCCACTCGTTATGATGCTATTCACAGGTAATGTAATATGCGCATGTAACACAGACCTATGGTGTTTCTCATATTGCGGCGCCACTTACAGGCAACACAAACCAATGGTGCTCCTCACTTACGTGTACTAACCACACGGACTTGTACTATCCTGTGGTGTTCCTCACATAGTGGTACTAATCACAGCAATGCCCAGACCCATGGTGTTTCTCACATGATGGTACTAATTACAGGCACCGTAAGCCTGTGGTGTTCCGCATGTACTGGTACTGTAAATCCCACCCTGATTCACACTCTGTTGCTTCTAATCACAAACCAATTGTGTACCTAACATATTGTGGATTGGATTGGAAGTCTAGTCATAATAAAATACGTTAATTCATTGTTCATAAATTCTGGCAAAGTTAATGCACATATTGTACATATTGCAAACTACTGTAAACTATTATAAACTATGTAAATAGCATAAGACAATTGTATTTAGATTAAGTTAGTTTACTATAAGTTCCAATGTTATAGTTTTAATCCTTGACCTTAAGTTTAATATAGGCTGAAGATGCCCATAACTAGGGCGAAACATGTCCCTAACTGGTGTGTTTAATTCATGTAGAATTTAACCACTAAAAATATATATTTGTATTGAATAGGTGGGCACAATATTTTTAATCTTGAAAGAGTTTACTTATAGTTGTACTACTCGCAAGTACAGGCGACCCATGGTGTTCCCCGCGTGATGGTACAAATTACAAGTAGTCTCATGGTTCTAATTCGATCATCCCTTGGTTGCCCCTTTTAGTCACCTCTTACGACAGGCAGGGGATACCGTGGGTGTATTCTTTGTCTGCGTCCCCCAACCACAGGGTGCTGTGTGTTTGGTCCGGGAGAGCTATTTTATTTCGCTCAAGTCCGTCGGCAAGATGGTTAGGACCCCCTATCTGTCACCTGGGAGTATCACCTCTCACCCTGCTATGCCAGCGTAGTACGTTCATGGAGAACAGGTGGAATGACAGGAAATGATGGCGAGGCTCATATTTCAAACAGACTCGGTCAGTGGCTGGAAACTGAGCTAGATGATGAAGCTGAAAAAGGAAGTGTACGTTAACACAATTTTAAGAAAAATATTGTACTGGAAATCTCGCGTGGGTGCAGATGCTTGGGCTGTACCTTAATTAGGGCCATGGCTGCTTCCTTCCCACTCCTATCCCATCGTTGCCACAACACCTATTTGTGTCACTGTGACATAAACTATGTTAAAATTATGTAGCTAATAAATTTTCTGGATTATCCATATGGGACCTGGTCTGTCTGAGCGTGATAAACAGGATTCTACTATATTTAACTTGCCATCAACTCTTCAAAAAGTGTAGAGAGGATAAAAATTTGAAAGTTAAGACAAAGAGAATGGAAAGATAACAGACATGCAACATTAAATCATACCAAGAAAAAATCTAAGCCCAGTTTTGAACAAGCAAGCAACCAAGAACTTACCACAAGAACAATCAAATAATTTAAAAATTAATAAAAAAAACCCTGGAACAAAAAACAATTTTGATGTTACTCAGGTGTAATACTTTGTTATGAAGCTATTGTAGACGTGACTAGACAGACTATGATATGCTTCCAACATTTTACAAACAAGAAACATTTACTTTATAGTTTAAATACATTCTATAATACAATACATGAAATTTCATATGATGAACTTACAATTTAAGAAATGTTAACAAACAAACACTGCAGCAATACTACAGAAAGACTAGGAAACAATATATACAGCACATACACAAAGTGTATTCATACTGCTACCAATATATTAATAGTTGCACAGTTAAAGAGTAAATATACAACCCTTGTCTGGAGAGTTTCAAGGACGAGTTTGTGATGAGAATTAGATAATTAATTAGGGAAACTTTGTCAGCAGGTGGTTATGGTACCCTGTAACCTTGGACTGACCCTTGGCTGTGATTCTGCACAATTCTGTCAAGCGGTAGGAAGATGTTTAATAATGCAGTATTGTTGTCTGGGTGGTGATAGGAGCATGGATGTGGAAACTGAGCAGCGTGTGAGCATTAAATTCTGCATGAAGTTAGGAAAGACAGCCATGGAAATCTGGAATCTTATCCATCAGGCTTATGGTGAGCAGACATTATCACAAGCATGAGTATTTCAGTGGCGCGCGAGTTTTGTGAAAGGCAGAGAGTTGGCTGAGGATGAACCACAGTCCAGACAGCCATCAACAACATGTACGACTGACAACATGGAGTGCATAAGGAACGGGCTACGACTGGACTGCCATGTCGCTGTGCGGATGTTAGCCGAAGAAGGGGTAATCAGCAAGACAGCATGCCACCAGATGTTGGCAAATGTGTGTGAATTCCAGAGGGGACTACTTTGAAGGTGCACAGGGCAAATAACTGGTGATCACAATATTGTTGCAATTGCTGAACTGGTCTCAAAACTTTCTGGACTAGGGTTGTATTTCCTGTTTTATATTTCTAATGTTGATCAATTTTGCTTAATCATACATCAATGGGGAATTTGACTTTCTTGATGTTTCTGAGCCATTTTTCCAATGATCTGTAAGCCAATGATTCCAGGTACTGATGCAGGCAGCAGGCACTAATAGAATTTAATTTAAAGCTATAAGAACCTGGTAGAATTTTGACATTTTCTTATAATTTCATTGTTGAAAATTTTGTGTTTTATTACTGTTTGAATACCTACTGCAGTAAATTTAGGATAGTAGGAAGCATAATATTCCTGTGAATAGATTAACAAATATGTTTATGTATATTTACTTCCTATTTGCTTAACAATTCTCCTTTTTAAGGTAAGGAGAAGGAAACTTGTATTGTTCTATTTTTAAATTCATACCTCATTAGTGTCTGCAATTAGAATCAATTGTCACTGAAGGGTTTGGTTCATGACTACACATTATAATTAATTTTCTTATTGGTAATAATAACAATAATCATATGGCCTTGGCTACTGGGTAATAGAAATTTTGACTGGATGGCATTTAGGTTGCTTGCATGTCAATTCTGACATTCTGTTTTGCTCCACCAGATGGCAGAGAAATCAAGCTCTCTTGGGCAATCTATGGTTGAATTTTAATTTTTTTTTTTGGGTAAACACTAAATGTGTCAACATCAGATAACACGGAGTGTCTATTGGACATTTTACTGCCCTTCAAAAATCTACAGAGGGAGCTCAAAATGATAGTTATTTACACAATGAATAACACTGCATCTATGAATTGTTACTATATTAACACAATGTTCCTTCACCTTACCATTTGGATTTGTTCACAGGTTTCTTTCTTCCAAAGTTCTAAAACATGATGAAAACCTGTGGCACACACAAACCATTAAGGTCCTTGGTCCACCAAGACGACTGCTGCCCAGTCAGATATATCATGTGGTCAATGGGACGATATCTTCAGTTGTATTACTTCACTTCCACGACCGGATCTGCTGCCTTCTGTACCAGACAGCTCCTCAACTTGTCTCACAAGGCTGACCTAACACTGTTCCTGCCCTCAGCACAGAATTTTTGTTATTAGAACTTCAGTGAACTGAAATCTGGATTTTAAGTATAATAATATAGTCAATCATCTCTTACTTTTTATGTCAGAGAGCACAGGGCATTTACTTGAACCTGATCATGTCAGCATCATGTTGCTGTCAGCAACAGAGTTGGTTTAATTTTCAATTATCATTAACTTGAAATATTTAAATGGACACTGGAAGTATGTACTCTAAGCACAGACGTTTATAATTTTGAGAACAGTGGACCTTCATCTATATTACTGGGTCATGTTTCCTCTTTGTAGAATTACTGCAGTATTTACTGGAACTAGACTTAGAATAAAAACAATCAATCAGTTAACAAGTATCATTTCAATACACAAAGTATTTACTTCTTATAGTATCACTAAGCATTAACTTCCTTTAGGTCTGATCCTTCCATTTTCTTCAAAGTGCTCTAATAAAATAGATACTTCTACTTTCTAGTTCACTTTCCAACAAGAAACTTTTCATAAAAATGTAGTCATTTTTAAAGTCTGAGATCGTACTTTGGTCAGAGCCCTTCTTTATATGAAAACTAGCAAGATCAAGGTGATTTAAACACAAGCAGATGATATAGGACTGTGCTAGCACCACTTATGCTTTGCTATATGTAATTAAATCTGCTGTTAAAAACACTGTAAGAACATAGTGCAAACTGGAGATAAAAAGTTGAATTATCAGGTTTAAAAACCCTCACAAACAGCAGACTAGTGGTGAATCATGTCTTAATAAGGAACCGTTTATTAATGGACCCTAAAAGTTAAATAATAAGGCACTGTACAGATCCCAGCAACTACCTATCTCTCCAAAAACATTAACAAGCACTACAGTAGGGACTCGTGCCTGATGATGCTTGTTGTTTAAAGAGGCCTAACAGCTAAGTCATCGGATCCTAATGGCATGAAATGAGACGAAATATAATGACAATTTAAAAGCCCAAAACTCATCCACTGACCAGAATTCAAAACGTGATGAAGAATGGATGGAAAAATATGAATTTAAAATAATCAGTGGATCCAGCTCACAATAACTGAAAGTTAAAAATAATTCCAAAATTAATCCACTGACTAGAATTTAATAAAAGATGATGAACAATGATTATGAACTTAAAACAATCAGTGGATTCAACTCGCAATGCCCCACCTTCCCAGATACTATCTTAAAACGATAGTATATACTGACTAACGGTCTGCTTCCAAAGCACAATCCTGAATCAAAGATGCTTGTTGTCTAAAGGGGTCCAAAATTTGTCACTAGTAAGAATCATGGTATTTCTTATGTAGTGGTACTAATCGTGAGTAACATAGACTTACAGTGTTCTACACATTGTGGTACTACTCACAGGTAATGCAGACCTATGGTGTTTCTCACATTACAGCGCCACTCATAGACAATGCAAATCCACATAGGTGTACTAATCACAGGGATCGTACTATCCCAAGGTGTTCCTCTCATAATGGATACTAATCACAGGCAATGCAGACCAACAGTGTCGCTCATATAGTGCTACTAATCACAGGCAATGCAGACCCACAATGTCGCTCATATAGTGCTACTAATTACAGGCAATGCCCAGACCTGTGGCGTTTCCCACAATGGTATTAATCACAGGCAACGTAAGCCCGTGGTGTTCCGCATATAGTGGTACTAATCACAGGATTCACCCTCTGTTGCTACTGATCACAAACCTATTGTGTACCTAACATAGTGGTACTACTTGCAAGTAAAAGAGACCCCTGGTGTTCGTCGCGTGATGGTACCAATTACAAGTAGTCTCATCGTTCTAATTCAATCATCCCTTGGTCGTCCCTTTTAGTCGCCTCTTACGACAGGCAGTGGATACCGTGGATGTATTCTTTGTCTGTGTACCCCACATACAGGGGGTTGTGTGTTTGGTCCGCGAGAGCTATTTTATTTCACTCAAGTCCGCCACCTGGGCCACACCACTTCAGAGTATCACCTCTCCCCCTGCTACGCCAGCATAGTAGGTTCGTGAGGACTCGTACCTGTAACTACTAGAGGGCACTTCCAAACTTAATATTACTACACCTCTTTAAGTAAGTGGATTTTAAATCAGTGTAGGAATTTCATATTTGTCGAGCCCAGTGGCACTTTTAACAATCATCTCTCTTCATCTCCAGTAGAACTGCTTAACTGAATCAATTTTAATAGCACGCTCAAGGACTGACGACCTTGTTGTTTAAACCCTTTAAACAATCATAATCATCATGCTCAATATTTTAAAAAAATAGACGTGTGTATTGTAAATTTGTATATCTTCAAATACGTATTGTGAATATTTCTAACCTCAAAATATGTGTAGTCGAAAAATATAGAAAGCTCTGTAATATTCATATACTGGGTATAATCCACTATCATTCTGATACATATGGAGAGTTCTGGAAACTTATAGTAATGATTTATTATTCAGATACATGTAGAAACATTAGGAATGTTATAGAACTTGTTCATGTGTGTTTATAAACTGTAATCGAACATTCGAGTTCAATCTACTTTTGCTAGTTGCTTTACGTCGCACCGACACAGATAGGTCTTATGGCGACGATGGGACAGGAAAGGGCTCGGAGTGGGAAGGAAGCGGCCGTGGCCTTAATTAAGGTACAGCCCCAGCATTTGCCTGGTGTGAAAATGGGAAACCACGGAAAACCATCTTCAGGGCTGCCAACAGTAGGGTTCGAACCTACTATCTCCCAAATACTGGATCCTGGCCGCACAGCAACTGCAGCTATCGAGCTTGGTTTTGATCTACTAAAATCTAGAGGCTGGTCAATCGATTGTTCCTTGTATGTTCGGATGTGATCCATTTAGAGTGTTGCAAGAACATTTTCAGAAGTCGATATTTCTAGACTACTTGTCGAACAGTACATATATCGAGCCGACAAGACGAGAAGCCAGAGAGTGGGAGTTGGTGAGTTAAGAGAGTGTAGAGAGTGGGTTAGAATGAGTGTTACAGTGAGCTGAGGGTTTGGTGATATCTGAAATTGTCAGTATCGACTTGAGTGAGTTAGAGGGTAGTCAGTCTTGCCTTGTGATGGTAAACTGAATGATCAGTGTAAGGATTTGCTGACATCTGTACTTGACAGAATCGGCAGCAAATTGCTACAGTGTGTTCCTCATACTAATGTTGTAGTGTTGTGTATAATTGTGTGTTGTAAGGAATAGACTCATTGACAATGAAGTGGTTTTATGCAAGGAAGTGAATGTATCTTATGTGATATTTATTTACACTAAAATAAAATAGCATTGAGAACAATAACCATATGAAGGGATCTGTAACCTTTATTTACAAACTCGTTAATATGATTATCCCAATGAAGATCTACGAGGATGCTGAGGATAACGTGGTATATGGACAACGTTCTCTGACCTGCATTTACAAAATCTGCGGCCATTAGTGTTTGATAATGAGCCAGGCTGGTCAGTTAGTTCCTCATGACACACAGCATAGAGCGAATAGCATGGCCACCATATTCTGCGGGCATAAATTGGGTTGAACATGCATGGCGTGTACTGCAGAGAGCAATTACCCACCATCCTAATCCTCCTCCTAACATTTAGCAACTGACAAGCTGCTATCCAATAGTGGGATAATTTGCCCCAGAACAAGTTGGATTCTTTGGTGTTGAGTATGTCTCGTCATGGTCAAGCATCCTTCAGGGCCTGAGGTGGCTATGCAGGGTGTTGATCTGTCACACAAAAACAACAATTTTGTGATTACAATATAATTATTAAATTAATGTCGTAATGGTCCACCTTACTATAATATGCAATATTCTAAATTACATTAATTAGGGACTAGTTTCGGCCGCAGTTGGCCATCTTCAGCCTTAATGTAAAACATCTAATAACTAGACAAATGTACAAGCACACAATTGACATAAACAAATGAAACAAATATATACAAATTGACATTAAGAAAACTGGGATGAAATTAGGAGTAAATTTGAAAATAACTAGGTTCTAAATTCTTGCATCATGAGTAAGCTCATCATCGAGACTCTTTCATGTATTAATATTCACAGAACTGTTAGTTCTAACACTGCTAATTATTCCTAATTCAATTGTAAATGGGAACTGGTAAATGTTGATCCCGTAGTTCATCACCAAATCTGTTTGAGTGGTGTTAGCAGTATGCAAGTCATTGGATGCCGCTGTAAATACCTACCAGCTGACAGAGAAAGCCTAGATGTTGTTTCAACATCAATCAAAGTAATAAAATGAGATGCTCTTGTGGTGCTTGTTAAATCATGCTGAACCTAGTTATTTTCAAATTTACTCATAATTTCATCCCAGTTTTTAAAATGTCAATTTGTATATATTTGTTTCATTTGTTTTATGTCAATTGTGTTCATGTACATTTGTTTAGTTATTAGATGTTTTACATTAAGGCTGAAGATGGCCAGCCCTGGCCAAAACTAGTCCCTAATTAATGTAATTTAGAATACTGCATATTATAGTATTGAAAGGTGGACCATTATGACATTAATTTAATAATTATATTGTAATTACAATTCAAAATGGATCAGAACCATGAAGTTTATATCCTATGAACAATTTTGTGTTCAAAATATTCCACTTTACCAGCTTCGAGCAATTATTCCGTTTCTGTTGCTTTTATATAGTTGACTGTAGGTTGTCTATCTTTCTGTATAACCTTCGTAATGTATGACGTAGGCCCATACATAGCAAAATAAAAAGTATGCTACATCAGAATATGCAAAAAAGATTTTTGAGCACTGTGTATTGAGGAGTAGAAAGAAACTGATCCTGCTGAGCATAAACAGCAACTCATCACAGCTGAATGATCTCAATGTTTGGCCCCTTAAAACAACCACCATCATCATCATCATCAACACAGCTACACACACATTGGAAACATAACAAAAGACATTAGACAGCTTCCACACCCAGTTCACAAAGCTGACGGCCAATTGTAACTCTAGACCAAAATTTCCTATACCATTTGATATAGGGCAATAATCCCTATGCCCATTCAGAAGAAGTTGAGTACTTTCTGACTGAGAAAGATAGCATTAGCAGCTGTTTTAACATAAATAAAACCATCTCCAGGAAAACCCATGGAAAAAATTCTGAAATTAATGGTCAGAGAGAAAAATTACAGGAAGAATGAAATACGAAACATGTTTTCAAAGTAAGTACCGTTTTTAAATATGGCCACTGCAGCGCTTTGATCGTCGTTCAGAGCATGTGAGCTCAGTACGTACATTATGGAAGCATTTTCCCATATTTACGTTTGTTTGTGAGTACTGAAAATGCCCCTGACAAGTAATGGTCCTGCCGAGTGTGAAGTACGCACTGTGATTTGATTTTTAAATGGAAAAGACATGAAAGCTGTTGAAATTCATTGGCAGATGTGTATGGAGAACACATTATGAGCGAAGGAATGGTAAGAAAATAGGTTCAGCATTTAAAGAAGGCCATACTTACGTCCACGACGAGAAGCGTAGTGGGTGACCGTCTGTCAATACTGAAGACTTAGTGCAAAAATTTGATGCAAAGGTTCAAGAAAACAGATACTTTAAGATTTTGTCATTAAGTTATAAGTTGCCTGAAATTTCAAAGAGTGTTCTTTATGAAATTGTGTCAGGATGCTTAGATTATCAGAAGTTGTGCTCATGCATTCCAAAACAAACAGCTTGTCATGCTCACAAGGGGGATTCTTTTGATTCATGACAATGTGCGATCTCACATGGCTAATTGAACCTGAGACCTCATCGCTTCAAATGGTTGGGGACAATGTGATCATCCTCCGTATAGTCGTGACCTAGTGTCTAGTGACTATCACTTGTTCCTGCACTTGATAAAGCGTTTAGGAATTCAGCACCATGACGATGACCTAAAAAGGACTGCGCAGCAGTGGCTGGCACATCAGGCAGCAAGATTACTATGCGGATGGAATTCAGAAGCTGACTTCACGATATGACAAGTGCCTTAATACGCTTGGAACTTATGTTGAGGAGTAGTTTAAGGTAGAGGCTTACATGTCAAAAAATAATTGTTTAAAAAATTTGTATTACTTTTTTTTTTCTATATCAAAACGGTGCTTACTTAAAAAACACACCCTGTACATCTATCTGACCAATGAATCTCCAACCGTTAAACTACATTTTCTTAAATACATAGGAGGTGTATGATGTCATCTACATTATATTAACATCTGTGTCACTTATAAAACCTTAATTCCATAAGATCAGATATTATGTTTTCAACTATATCCTATTCCTACATTGCAAAAATTGATAACAATTTATAAAAATAAAATTCATATAAAATTTATCTCTGATAAATGAAAACACAAGGCTTAAAAACCCTTTTAAGTAATGTCAGGTACTAAATTATATTCTTACATTCATTTCCTATAACAATTAAAACACTACAATAATGGAATATATTAAGAGGTGATTTCTTATCTTAACAAGGCTATTTTTAATGAATAAGTGTTGGACACTCACAAGACTAGAAACTAAATCCCCTTGGTTTCTAGATTGGCAAAATAACTGTTTTCTAGAATGACCAATGAATAAGAATTCAGAGGGTATTTTCAAGTCGTGACATGCTGTATATGGAATGTTAACTGCATGTAAGGGGAAAGTGAGACTTTCCTGACTATACAATATAAGCATTTCTGTCAGCCTACATCAGCACATGGGCTAGAATCTGGCAGGATTTAGGTTCATGTTCTGAGAGCATTCAATATTCTCAACAAATTCCTATTCAGGAATACATTTATAACTAAATAACAAGCTATAGCCTTACAACTGAGATCATCTTGCATACTGCACCCAGGGAGAAAATATGTCATACCTGTAAAGAACGTGATATATTTTTGTGTGAATTTGTAAGCTAAAATAATAAAAAATGAGTGAGTACGTCAGCAAGCCTGAATGAAAATAAATAACTGTCTTTTTATATGCTAATGAATCAAAAGAAGTCTGCATTAATGTTTTAGGTTCATGGCAATCTTACAATTCCTGTAATTAGAAACCACTTTTCTTTCCTTTCATCAATGCTGTCAATACCAAGAGCTTGCATAATTGATAGATGTGCCAATAAAGTACATGTTTTGAGTACAGAAGTTCTAGTGAAGCATTTGCTTAGATGAGGAGAGAGAAACATAAGCCAGAGCTCCATTCAGGATTGCTGCAGATCCACATTACTCAATTTTGAATGATAACATATTATTTAACAGGATTATTGGAATCTGAAGTTAACTGACTGATGTTTAAGTTCAAAGACTTAATATTTCAATTATTTTTTCAGTAAATCAGTTTTGAAAGATAGTATAGCACAGCAAATATTTCAAAATACAGGCATGCATTAACAATCCTTTCCCTAAACACAGTAGCTTATTAAAGCATAACAGCATTTTAAATTTCTATTAGCTGCAACTACTAGTTTGTGCTTTCACTAACCAATACTTCTATAAGGTATAAAACAGTGGCAAGTAACAAAATTTACTGCACTCTATTCTCTGTAAATCAGTAAGCTACAGAAGTCATTTCATAACTCATGTATATACACTTGAAAATTTGTGTCACACACTACTGAATGCCACTGACTGATAGCCCCTGTATGTATTGGTGGCTAGTTAACAACGCAGAAAAAAGGTTAGTGTGCTACCGGCAGTGGTCTGAATTATACAACAGGACTTGCAGATGGGCAAGATTTGTGTGCATAATAAAATAATTATTTCCATTCACTTATCTTTTGATTCCCCACTGCCATTACCTCCTGCACACAGATCCAATCTGGTGCTAGCAACAAAAAGCACATTCCACTGACCTTCAAATGCACATTATAGAGGATTTACACTTCTGCTACTTTACCGGTAATGAATGTTGAGGCATAAAGTATTTATAAACACAGAGGTTGTGAACCAAATGTAGCATCACAATGCATCACTCTTTGTTAGCAATTATTTGACAAAACAACAGATAATCATTGAGCTCCCTCCTGAAAGGACATCATTTCAAAACTATAAGGAAAAACAAGGAAAATGAGATCAACACGACATATTAAAAAATATATTTCAAAATAGATATGCTGGGCAGAATGCAATACTAGCCAAAGGACATTTCTCAAATGGGAAAGCCATAAAAAGTTGCAAGTAATACGAATAGTTTCAATCAAACATTTTGATGTTGCGGATGGGAAGAGTTAATTGTTAGTGCAATATTTTAACATAATTATTTCTAATCTCATCGATACTAATATTATAAAGAGGAAAAATTTGTTTGTAACGAATAGACTCAAAAACTACTGAACTGATTTTAAAAATTATTTCACCTATAGAAAGCTACATTGCGAGTGAGTAACACGGGCTGTATTTTATTTTCAAAACAATTCGAGGTGGGGGGGGGGGGGGCGGGGGGAGATATAAAAATAATAGGCTAATATAGGCAAAATATCGAATTTGTCATATAAGGACGAGACAAAGCTCAATTTAATCATCTTGGCGCAAAGAACAAAACACGGTAAGCCCTATGGGCCCGAAAACCATGTTTTTAAGACTCTAGAACCAACCGTTCCGGAGATACCGGCACCACTCTAACCCTCCTCTAGGAATCCGATAAAGTAATGAACTGGCGTAACCATGGCAACGTCAGCTCCAGGATTCTACAGCAGCGAAATTATCTATAATAAATCACAAAATCTTAACATGTTACAGGCATTAAAATCAATATTTGGAATCCCCTTTAAAAATAAAAGAACACAAATATTCGTTTTCAGAAAATCCACTTAAGTGGAAGGGGAGGTTAAAAGAAAGTGAGGAAGGAGTTGAATTATTTTTATGAGGATACATATATCTCAAAAAATGAAGATGTTATAGCCTTTAAAATTGGTACTTGGAATCTCCTTTAAAAATAAATACACTCTTTTTGGAAAATCCACTTAAGGGGGTGAAAAGAATAAAAAAAGCGGGTGAATTTTTAAAAATGAGTATCTTCTTCTTCTATTGCTTTACCGACACCTGTGAGGTTGCAGGTACGAACTGTGTCGCACACGTGGATGCCCTTCCTGACGGCAACCGTATGTGTAGGGATGTAATATATACTTCTATACTAATATTATAAAGCGGAAAAATTTGTATATTTGTTTGTAACGGATAGACTTAAACACTACTGAACTTATTTTAATACTTTACCTATAGAAAGCTACATTGCCAGTGAGTAACACGGGCTGTATTTTATTTTCAAAACAATTCGAGGGGGGCGATGGGGGAGATATAAAAATATTAAAATAATAGGCTAATATAGGCGAAATCGAATTTGTCGTACAAGGACGAGATAAAGCTCATTTTAAGCCCCTTGACGCAAAGAACAAAACTCGGTAAACCCTTCGGGTCCGAAAACCATGTTTTAAGGCCCTAAAACCAACCGTTATGGAGATATTGGAACCACACTACCCCTGCTGTAGGAATCGGATAAAGAAACGAACGGCCGTTTGCAACGTCAGCTCCAGGATTCTACAGCAGCGAGATTATGCATGTACGTTTGGGCAGAGCTGCCAATGAAAATTGATACACATATGACTTACTATCTGGAAAAAATAAACTGCTGTGTAAGACGCTCATAGCATTCCTTTGGGCGGGGATGGAAAGGGAGTGAAATATAAAAACAATAGCCCCGGAGATCTCTGTAGTACAGCGACCAGCGGTTGCCGACGAGCCTTTGTTTTTACGTACTGGCTTAGGTTTTAGCATTTTGCGGAGTCTGTTACCTATAGTTTAAACTATTTTCTATCAAATCATGTAGTAGGATCACTGATGTTATTAGTGCCGATATTTTGGTCCATTTTTACGATCATTATAACCATGAAAACAACCTATACACATGACTTGAAAAAATTTTCTCAACATTTATACTCAGATTCATGATATGATGTGCGACATGAGTGACAAGCCCTGAGAATTATAATTCTCGATAATTATAGTAGTTTCTTCTATGCATCACGTATTTCCTTGATCATTTGTAATAGTTACGAAATGTCGGATCAAACAAATACATTCAATAATATTTATATTTGTGGTACTATCTAGTGGAAGTATACTTACACTAAACCGGCAGCTTTGTGAAGGGAGCAGGTATATCTAGGTGGGAATGAAGGAAAAACATGGTAGCAAAAGATCTTAGAGGTCGACGCTAATTAGGAACTAATATATAGAGGCCGCCATAAAGCAAATAAAAAGATACACTATAATTCCAAACATGACAAAAAATTTCTACATACTTAAGTAAATACACCAGTGATATAAATATCTAATGAAGTCAGTTACACCGATAGTATGAGTAACTAAAGCCAGTTTCTGATAACCCGTACGAAGAACGGGTACTTCTGCTAGTATAAATATAAAAGGAAATGTAATAATACCTGTGAGTCTTGTTCTGCTATGTCTATATATCCCCTGATGTACTTAATCTTGAATTTTCAATACACATAGTGATTACAATTAAACTTTCCTTACTTAGATTTCTCTATGTAGAAAATGAGCAATCGCAACAACAAGAAACGTAATGTGAACATTGCCAAGGACATGGGAAGAGAAACAATGAATAAACAATTACAATGTAATATTTTTAATGAACTGCTATAAAAAACCAAACCAAACCCCACAGCGCAAGAACTCCGAAGGGCCACGGCCTACTAAGCAACTGCTGCACAGCCCGAAGGACTGCAGATTATAAGGTGTCTGGGGTCAGCACGACAAATCCCCTCGGCCGTTATTCTTGGCTTTCCTGACCAGGGCCGCCATCTCACTGTCAGATAGCTCCTCAATTGTAATCACGCAGGCTGAGTGGACCTCGAACCAGTCCGTGGGTCCAGGTAAAAATCCCTGACCTGGACGGGAATAGAATCCGGGGCCTCCGGATAAGAGGCAGGCATGCTACCCCTACACCTCGGGGCCAGTTATGAATTGCTATATCATGCAATGAGTTTAGTTTTTGTGGATGTAACCTCCATCACACTACAAAGTGTGATCCAAGTGGTGCATACCTGTGTCCAGGACAGTCTGAAAGTGTAGAATAGCTAACTGCTTGATACCTCTCTTGATATGCTTCTCTTCAGATCAGCAAAAGTGCAAATGTTCTCTTAATAAATCCTGTATTTCAGGTACTGGTGAGCCATGCTTGTTAAAACTACAGGATTTATATTGCAATATAGAAGTACATTGTGCAGGCAATAATTCATTCAAGAAGGATTCACATCAGAAAAAGAATTAGACTGAAAATCAGCACTCTCTGAAGGAACTTCTGATGAAGAGGGAGAAAATTCCTTTCTAAAAAAAGAAAAGCCAACAATCAACTGTAGCAGGTGATTTTGTTATTGCTAAATATGCAACAAAGAAGAAAAACCAAAATTTCATTGGAGGAGTGGAGAATGAAGAGTCTGTAATGGAATATGAGGCAAGATTTTTAAGAAAGAGAGTGCAGCTCAACAGGACAATTTGACTTAGAGAGATTATCTGATTTTCCCCCCTACTTTTGTATCTAGATGTTATTAGCAGTCGATCGTAAATATTTTAGGACATGAGATCTACCTATGGACCTATGTGATTTTTTTTAAGTTTGGTGTGTATAAATGGTAAAATGAACACTAATATTTAAAAAACTTAAAATAGTAATTGATGTTCTCTGATAATATTCCAACATTGTTTAAAAAAATAGAAAATAAGTACATGGTCGATATTACCCCATCTGATGGAATAATACCAATCAGAGAAATTGTTCTTTTAAATATTTAGGTATTGTTGCAAAAAAAATGAGAAGAGTACAATTAACACTAATTTTGAAATCATATTTAAAACAAAAAGTTGAAATCAATGAAATTAAATGGTTCCTAAATATGCAAATTTGGGAACCTTCAAGCATTGCTAATGGCATATGTGTTTATGAAAGCAATGGCGAGTACAAACCATTTACAAAAGTTGGCAAAAAATTAACAGAGCCCATCTGGCTCCTATCATTAAGCCGATCATAGTAATTGATTTAAGATGGTACTTTTCTCTAAAGAAATCAACAGTTGGCTTGTAGATGAGCTTTTTGGTAGCCCCTACTTCCTCAGGATGGCTTTCATAGGTCTCAAACTTGATAGAAGGGATCCCTGATACCCATAAGAAGAGTTAGGCTTAAATGTGATAATAGTATCTGCCCGTCGATTGCTGTCAACATTAGAGAGCCCATGCACTTCTTCCTACACAATGAATCCCTTCTTCATGTCACCGGCAAAGGTCCCAGAACAAGAGAGAGGGTTTTAAACTTCCTATAACAACACCTACAGAGACTGTTGCCCTGAAATTTGTCTGATACAGTACAAATAGTACACATACATGCACAGTTATATACAGTATAAATTTAATGTTCCAGAAACTGTTACTACGTAATTGTATGAGGCACCTCTATGCCAGAATTTTGTATCATATGTTATCAAATCCAGCTCACTGGTTATGCTGGCCTTTGGTACAGAGGTCCCACGTTTGATTCCCGGCCAGGTCAGGGATTTTAACTTCATTGGTTAATTATGATGGCTCAGGGGCTGGGTGTGCTGTCCTTACCATTAAAAATCATCATAGGTCCACATCCTCTTAGACGCGCAGGTCACCTATACAGCATCAACTCGAAAAACCTGCACCAGGCCCTTCGGAAGCCACAGGCCATTAATTAAAAACAAGGCCTTTTATATATCAGTATGCTTTAAGCTATGATCAAAGCTATGTTCTTGAGCATTAGAGAACAGTTCTCAATCATATAAGTAACACATGTTGTCAGTTAACATTAAAAAATTTAGAATAAAATATTTAGTTTAAATTATTTTAAGAAATGAATCATAAATGCAACAGCTGTTCCAGTAAATTTGTAATTTATAAGAAATTATTAATATTTCCCATAGTAAATTTTATTTTCATTGCTCAATCCAACTATCTATCAATCACTAACTAACTAACTAACTAACTAACTAACTAACTAACTAACTAACTAACTAACTAACTAACTAACTAACTAACTAACTAACTAACTAACTAACTAACTAACTAACTAACTAACTAACTAACTAACTAACTAACTAACTAACTAACTAACTAACTAACTAACTAACTAACTAACTAACTAACTAACTAACTAACTAACTAACTAACTAACTAACTAACTAACTAACTAACTAACTAACTAACTAACTAACTAACTAACTAACTAACTAACTAACTAACTAACTAACTAACTAACTAACTAACTAACTAACTAACTAACTAACTAACTAACTAACTAACTAACTAACTAACTAACTAACTAACTAAC
Source organism: Anabrus simplex (assembly GCF_040414725.1). Lineage (NCBI taxonomy): Eukaryota > Metazoa > Arthropoda > Insecta > Orthoptera > Tettigoniidae > Anabrus > Anabrus simplex. The sequence goes on from NC_090270.1 coordinate 313,471,125, forward strand.
TAACTAACTAACTAACTAACTAACTAACTAACTAACTAACTAACTAACTAACTAACTAACTAACTAACTAACTAACTAACTAACTAACTAACTAACTAACTAACTAACTAACTAACTAACTAACTAACTAACTAACTAACTAACTAACTAACTAACTAACTAACTAACTAACTAACTAACTAACTAACTAACTAACTAACTAACTAACTAACTAACTAACTAACTAACTAACTAACTAACTAACTAACTAACTAACTAACTAACTAACTAACTAACTAACTAACTAACTAACTAACTAACTAACTAACTAACTAACTAACTAACTAACTAACTAACTAACTAACTAACTAACTAACTAACTAACTAACTAACTAACTAACTAACTAACTAACTAACTAACTAACTAACTAACTAACTAACTAACTAACTAACTAACTAACTAACTAACTAACTAACTAACTAACTAACTAACTAACTAACTAACTAACTAACTAACTAACTAACTAACTAACTAACTAACTAACTAACTAACTAACTAACTAACTAACTAACTAACTAACTAACTAACTAACTAACTAACTAACTAACTAACTAACTAACTAACTAACTAACTAACTAACTAACTAACTAACTAACTAACTAACTAACTAACTAACTAACTAACTAACTAACTAACTAACTAACTAACTAACTAACTAACTAACTAACTAACTAACTAACTAACTAACTAACTAACTAACTAACTAACTAACTAACTAACTAACTAAATAAACAAACAAACACTGATCTGCATTTAGGGCGGTCGCCCCAGGAGCAGATTCCCTATCTGTTGTTTTCCTAGCCTTTTCTTAAATGATTCCAAAGAAATTGGAAATTTATTGAACATCTCCCTTGGTAAATTACTCTAATCCCTCACTCCCCTTCCTATAAACGAATATTTGCCCCGATTTGTCCTCTTGAATTCCAACTTTATCTTCATATCGTGATCTTTCCTACTTTTAAAGACACCAATGAAACTTATTTGTCTGCTGATGTCATTCCATGTCATCTGCCTGCTGACAGCTTGGAACATACCAGTCAGTCAGTCGGTCGGTCGGTCGGTCAGTCAGTCAATCAATCAATCAATCAATCACTCACTCACTCACTCACTCACTCACTCACTCAATCTCAGCCATGTGGCACTGCCCCTAATAGTCCTACTTTTAAGACCTTCCTTTTATCACATTTATTTTTAACTACGGCAAAAACAGCTTTGTGATCACTAATACCATCTATTGCTTCAGTTTCTCCATAGCAAATAGAAAGAGGAAGTGAGAGCACTTCGAATCGGTTCCCATTACAGCAATGGAGAAACTAGTGGCTACAGTGCGGAGATTTGCAACTGCAGCGCAACAATCGTTTTGGGTGAACAGATGGCATTGTTTATACTGGTTGCGCGTGTTTTTACTTGTACAGGGAGTGATTTTTTGGGTGTAATAACTATATTTTGGAATGTAGTGAGTGTGAAAATTGTGCCGTGCTTTGTGCCGGGGTCTCGATCTGCTTACAGGTCAGGTGAAGGTAAACATTTCTTCTCTCCACCTGAAAATGAGGAGCATTTCTCTCAGTGGGCTAGAGTGATCCCAAGAAAAGACATGCAGCTTACGCGTTAAGTCTATGATTTGTGAGTGTCATTTTTTGGAAGATCTTATAATAAAGGTAGACTCATTTATTATTAATGGGGAAAAAATTGAAATTCCGAGAATAAGGTGGAGCTTAAAGCCAGGAGCTGTCCCTCACATTTTTCCTAACTTACTGTCCTATTTAAGCAAGTCCCTGAAAATTCGAAACCATCCATTAAAATGGGAGTTACTCAAAGAACATGTTGGCAATGACAGTATTAATAGTAGTAGCTTAGAATATAATGAACTAAACTTTCCCTTGACATCTACAATACTTAATAGTGATGATAATGTAAAAATAAAAGAAACTGGTCTCAGTTTGCCCTGTAGAGTAGCTGATAGTGACGTTGATGCTTCTAGAACTATTCTAAATTTGAGCAGACAAGTTAAAAACCTTGGTAGGAATTTAATTAGAACCAAAAAAGAAATTACTTGCATGCAGAGCTAAATTAAAACAGAATGCAAATAAAGTCAATGTGTCACGTGAAGCTGAAGACAGTCTTAAGTTCCTTAGCAACAAATAAAAAATAATTGTGGACACAATGCTCAAAAAATGTGGCACCAGCCCGAAAAGTATGCGCTATTCTAATGAATTTATAATATTAGATAGTTTGCTTTCAAAAATCAAATCCCCTAAGGGTTATACACATTGTTTGAAGCATGAGTTACTTCCTCTCCCTAAAGAAGCTCATTTGAGACGACTATGCAAAGGGTTCAAATGTAATTATGGTATTAATGGAAATGCCGTGAATGCAATTAAAAGATTTTTATTTAAACGAGCAAGACAAAAACAAGTGATTAGGCATAGTGATTTTTGATGAAGTAAAATTGAGAGAAGACATGAGATTTAATACAACTACACCAACAGTTGATGGATTTGTTGATTTAGTAGATGAAACTCCCTACGACAAAAAGAACGTCCTTGCCAATCACGCACTTATATTTATGTTTGTCGCTTTGTTGCACAGCTGGATCCAGCCTATAGCAGTATATACTAACAAGAATGCAACTCCTGGAGAGCTATTGTCAAAAATAATAATTCAGATCATAATTCAATTGGAATGACCTGGGGTGAAAGTAATTGGTTTTACGTGAGATGGAAGTCAGTGTAATAAAAGGGCGTGGATGAACTTGGAAATTTCAGGGAAGAATGATAAAGCGAAATTGTCCCGGAATTTCTCCAAGGTTTCGGACAACTAATGCTTTCGAGGGTGAGTTAAAACGTTTTGTATATATCTTAGATAATGTGAAATACATAAAAGTTTCAACTATATCTCAATACGTTGTAAGTCATTTTAGAATTACTGATGATCAAATCTTTTCTGAGGATAACATTAAGCCATTAAATTAGTGTTTACTAGCTTCCTCTATTCAAATATTCCTGGACTGTACACATGTGGCACATGAAAGGGAATAATTCAAAGGTCATTCTGGCAACTGGAAGTCTTACAGAATTTATTTCATGTACATTGTGTATAGTGCCACGCCCGCTTATTGTATTAACGCAAGCAGTGCTGTTCTCCCATAGCTACACTAGCGCAGTCTGTCGCCACCACCTATTAACTATGAGAGAGCACTCACTTCCTCTTTCAATACGCTATGGTTTCTCTATAGAGCTCATCTGGTTTTACCAGCACCACATCCAAAATGTTCTTCCCTCTAGTTGGTTCCATCACTTTCTGAATCAGCTGTCCTTCCCATATTAACTTATTTGCCATTTGTTGGTCATGATTCCAGTAGTTCACATTACCTTCCCAATTGACATTTGGTAAATTGAGATCACCCGCTACAATCACATTCCTTTCCATATTGTTTCCCACATAGCTGATTATCTTATCAAATAATTCTGAACTATCTAAGATGTACTGCTACATTTGAGTATAAACGCAAAATCTAATATGAGTTTTGAAAAAATGAAATTAATTCATAACAACAAAATTAAAATAATGTTTTTGTAAGCTTTAAACATCTTGAATAATACCAATCCAAACTCTTAATTTAGAGAAAAATTCTACTTTGTAACTTACATTCTAAATATAATACACAGACAGACATAGGCAGCACAAAAATATAGTTGCAGCACAATAGAAACTGTAAAAAATAACAGGTTTCTAATACTACTTTCTATTAAAAAATGTACTTTGACAAAAAATTTCATAAAAATACATTAACCATTCAGTCAATGAATAAAGATAGGAGGAAACAAAGTTTTCTTCAATGTGTGCAAAACAAAAGCAGACATCTCCTTCTCCACTGAAAATCTGAATGTTTTATATCTTTGTTAAAATTTATATTCTTCTAGGAACTACTTTCAGGACGGCAAACAGCTTCAGAGCAGCACAGCCAAAGTAACTTGTGAAGCAAGAAAGATTTGTACTATGACAAATTTTCCTTCAAATGCACTCAGAAGACCCTTCTAGTAATGACCTGCAAAGGAGAAAGAACACAAGTTAGAAGAAAGACTTTTGAATAAACACTGTATTGATTCAATGTAATATATAATAAACTTTAGTAAAATTACTGTATACCACTTCAAACTACAACCACAGCTTTATATTTCAGATGAAATGGAAGGATTGTAGTAACTTCGCCTTCTGGGCTGTTAATTGTCTTTACTGGAGTCTGCAGGTCAACTTGGGAAGTAGCATCCAACTATGTTTATTACAGTTATATATTATTTAGTATGCATGCTCTAAGACAGTTCTTAAATGCCTTACTCACATTAAAATGAAAACTTACAAATACTGACAAGTTCTCTGAATAATGGCTGTCATAATATTACTAACATATGTACTCACAACATTTGACATTGGAAACACAATAAGAGAGATAAACGGTTAAGTTTATGCAGGCCTACTCTGGAAGATAGAGAAGGAAAATAAGTAGTTTAATCATCAGCCATAGGACCTTTAGTTTTAATAATAATAATATCAATGTTATTGGTTTTACATCCCATTAAGTACTTTTTTTTTAACAGTTTTTGGAGAAGCCAAAGTTAAGGAATTTTATCCCACAGAAATTCTTTACCATGTTGGTAACTCTATCAACATTAGGCTGACATATCTGAGCACCTTCAAATACCACCCGATTGAACTAGGCAAACTTGAGCTAAGAAGGGTAGCATTTCTACCGTCCGAGTTACTTAGCCTGGAAACCTCCAGTTTTACGTGGAATCCGAACTACAGGGATGGGATATTCTCAAAATCCCATGTGCAATGGTCAGGATACGAACCATGGCTGCCTTACTGGGCAGCCAATGACAATGTCATTCAGCTATCACCTCATTCAAATCACAGAGAACCAAGGCAGGCTGATTATTATAAGTAAACTGAAACGGAACATATTTCTTTTAAGTTCACGATAGGAGAGCAGATCAAATATAAATATGATTTTTATAATGGGAGTGGGATGCTTTTAACAGTTTTTTAGAAGCTATTTAGTATACATAGAAGACAAGTTCTATCATGGATGCACATTAAAAAATTTTTTTTTTTTTACAGTCTTTAGTTTAATTACATTTCTGATGTGTAGATATGACCTTCATCAACGAATCACCACTGATGCCTCAAATACACAAACATAAACTTGTCTGCACAGTTCAAGACAAAAATTCTAGTGATATAACCGCAGACAAGCAGTCCACATGAAAACATTTAATACAAAATTATTACTAATGAAAAGAAACCTAAGACAACTGAATGTCAGCTTGGTGAAAAACTGGGACAAGTGGATCATTTCGAGTATTTAGGATATGTACAATAAGTGAAATGGAATCAAGATGTAGCAAAGCTAATGCATTGAGCTCGCAGTCAGCTTTGGACAAAACTATATCTCTACATCAATCTGTTTTCAGAGTGACTTGTTGTATGGGAGTGAAAGCTGAGTGGAATCAAGATATCTTATTCATAAACTGAAAGTTAACAGACCAGAAAGTAGTGAGAAAGAACACTGGTACAAATAAGTGAGAACAATGGTCGGAATGAGGAGATGAAGACTAAGGAACGAACTCAGTGGATGAAAATGTACAGTATGTACGAACTGGCTTCAGTGTAGGGGTAATGTGAGGTGAATGGAGGAGGATAGGTAACAAAGGGGACAATAGTTAGACTAAGTTTTTAATGATTTAATGTTGTTTGTATGTACTGTATGTATGTATGTATGTATGTATGTATGTATGTATGTATGTATGTATGTATGTATGTATGTATGTTAAGTGCTCATGGAGGCTAGTTTGGACTTCAACAGCTCAGCCATCAGGTGGCCCAGGCATCACTGAAGGGGAGTACTAGGGAAATGAGGAGTAAGCTAGTTTCCCGTTGCTTTCCTTCCTGAGCCAGAAGTTGCTATTATATCTCAGTTTGCCAAGCCCACTGAAATGCCCACATCAACTGATCCTATGAGCAACATTTTCACACCATTCATAACAGGGACTGGCTGCATAATGAATGGAATTACTAGTATCATTCATACCTTGGTCACTTTCATGTTGTCAAAGCCAAGGATGAGACTGAGATAGTCAAAGTAACAAATTTAATAATAATAATAATAATAATAATAATAATAATAATAATAATAATAATAATAATAATAATAATAATAATATTTGCTTTACGTCCCACTAACAACTTTTACGGTTTTCAGAGACGCTGAGGTGCTGGAGTTTAGTCCCGCAGGAGTTCTTTTACGTGCCAGTAGATCTACCGACACAAGGCTGACATATTTGAGCACCTTCAAATACCACCGGACTGAACCAGGATCGAACCTGCCAAGTTGGGGTCAGAAGGCCAGCACCTCGACAGTCTGAGCCACTCATCCTGGTGAGAAACAAATTTGTTCTAGCCTACAACACTACATCAGAGGACATAGTGTACTGTAAACACCAGATCTTGCCAGCAAAAGTAAGGTGTGGAACTAAAAAAAAAAAGATCTAGTTGCATATAGAGGATTGTGGAGGTGCATAGTTAATCCACAGAGGCTTGCAAACTGAATGCTGAAAGGCTTAACAGATTATAATAAAGATGATTGTATACAGTGTGTTTCAAGACTATAGTAAATATGTCAGGATGTAGTAATATGCAGTATTTCGAGTAAAAAAAGTCATATAAACATGTGTCTAATTTGCAATGTATGTGAAATTACAGCTGCTTGTACGGTATACATAAGAACAACCTTACAAAAATTACTAACAAACACAAATGGCTCCAACAGATTTTTGTCTTCGAGGATGGATTAAAAGTGAAGTCCACGGAGAAAAAGTAAACAGAACAGACAAACTGCTTGCTCACATTACGCATAGTTTTTCCCTCATAAAAAACACCAAGATGACCTCTGATGATCTACTCATGCCACTGTCAAGAGAGCAAAACAATAAAGTTCACTTAAGTCGGTGGTGAAATTTTAAAGGAAGTAGGTTTGTGCATTGGTAAGTCATTTGAGTTGGACTGTTGCACATTATGTTGGTTTTTTTTCATCAATAAGTGATGTGTGTGTGTCTTTTGTATAAGGTCGTTCTTGTACAGTATGTACCATATGAAAAATTGAAATTGCACACACACTGCACATTGGACCCTTTCTACTGGAAACAGTTCATATTAGAGCCTCCCAAAATATTTACTATTCCTCCTGAAACACCCTCTGTATGCATGTATGTGTGTAAATACTGATGAGTGGTGAATAATGGGAACTGCTTCAGTAAGTGATACAGATTAGGGAAATATGCAGACAATCCTTCAGAATGAATCACAGAGAGAAATCACTTCCTGAAGGGGGCTTTGGATTATGAATGCAGATCACCTGGTTGCATTTATGAAGCGATGAAATTAAGCAGTTCAATACAAAATACTGTTCAAAAGATTAAATGACTTTTGTGAGGAGCAAAATTGGATTGTCTGCTGGAAAAGTTCACTCAGTCAATTTTATGTGACGATCAAGTCAGTTGATAGTACAAGCACACATGCAATTTTAGGAAAAGTTAAAGCAACCTATCAGGAAATGCAACAATCTGATCTGGAGTGACAATGTAGAGCTCCCAAAGCACTTTTATAATGCAAGATACATTGGACAGCTCTGGAACATCATCCTTACAGATACAATACATAATCGAAGAAGAATTAAAGGGAGAAAAGTTCCGTGAAATCACAACAACATAAATAAGTTGTTGCTGAGAAATTGGTAGAATGTAAACCAAGGTAAATAAACCTTGAAAAACAACAAAGTAGAAGACTTCATGAGCTATTAGTTTTGTACTTCACTTGGTAATATTATTAGAAATAAAGATTTTAAAATTTTTTTTAGTATACAGGCATGATTTTATGAATGTTAGTTCAAGCAATATTAAAAAAAAAAAAAGAACTATAGGTTAATTTTGAAGTAAATTTAACAAACACAGAAGTTATAGATAAAAGCTCAATTAATTTGGATTAATCTTAATATCAAGGCACTTATTAATAGTAGTACAAATAAAATATATCTAATGCCATGTATTGAGTCTAGAGGTATCAAATTAAATTCTATAACGTGGGCAGCAGTGAGAGCAGGAAGGTAACAATACACAATCAGCTCTATTTTGATCATTGGATTTTTAAAATAAAACTAATTTAATATATTGGCTTGAATATAAGACAGACTCACATATAAGACAATATTGGAAAGTTATTTATAAGAAAAATTAAATAATGCAATTAAAACATATTCATCTTTGATAATTTTCCAAATTCTTTGAAATCATTCATGAAAATACTAGATAAACAACTGATACGCAATCTGCCACCAGGGCAACAGTCCTAAACGCAGATCAGTGATGAATGATGACTGATTTTCTATAATTATGATAATTTGATAAGCTCTAAAATAAATCTAAGAACAAAAGTTTTCTTTTAATCTAAAATATTGTGGGCTCTTCTCAGTTTTATGTAACACTGATAGGTGACCAAATTCATCAGCATTGTGCAATAGTACACTGATGTCATAAACACATCCTGGAGGCTGCATCATTCATTTAGCCTTAAATTCAGTTAGACACCAGTTCGACGCGCATTTTTATTGTTGCAAGATATGAAATTCATATTTTTAAATGTAACAAGTAAAAATGAATAAATAGAATGTTTTGTTCCATTCACCATGGCTAGACCACATGTTTATAACACAATTATCTATCTATCATATGGCTTTTCGTGCTGGGAGTGTCTGAAAACATGTTCAGCTTGCCTGCACGTCTGGGTGTAGGGTGATGGGGGTGGTGATGATGACAATGATGATTATTAGGTGCAGAGAGGGTGAAACCCAGTGTTGGCAGATAGCGTACTCCTGTCGAATAACACCAAGGGGTCTGCTGAAGGCTTAATCTCCCCATCTGACGGATAAATCACCACCAACAGCGTCATATGCCCTCACTCCATATGAACACTGTGGAAAGTTTTGGAACTGAATCCAAGCTTTTCACACACAATCTAGTGATTATAAATTGCATATCACCACCTCTCTTACCCTGAAGGCCAACATTCTGATGGTGAAATTTTCTTTCACCAATGTGACTTGAACCAGCTAACCATGATGTCAAACCATACAGAGCTGATGCCGTAACGACCATAACAACAAGGAGAGCTCAATAGCTACGACATATTTTTAATGAAATCTATAGGGACTTGGAAGATTGTTGTGCATTTTTGAAGAAATTAAGTGTTTTGAAAAGTCATGACAGAAATAAGAATATCTAATAATAATAATAATGACTTACAAAATTCTATCACTTGCCATCCTGGAGCGTTTGGAAGCACAAGTCGAACATGAAATAGGTGAATACCAAGGAGGGTTCAGAAAAGGTCGCTCAACAGCTGAACAGATCTAAAATCTCAAAACGATCATCAGATATTGTACACTAAGGTCCAAGCAGTATGTGTCCGTCTTTGTGGACTTTAAGAAAGCGTACGACTCCATCGACCGGGAAGTCCTGCTAAACATCTTAAATGAATTTGGAGTTGATTTGAAACTGCTGGCATTAATTAGAGCCACCCTGACCGATACAAAATCCAAGGTGAAGTTCCACGGATGTCTCTCGCATTCCTTTGACATCAAAACAGGAGTCCGACAAGGTGATGGGCTATCCCCGATATTCTTCAACAGTGTTCTTGAAAAGATCATCAGAACCTGGCGGGTGAGATTACAGGAAACCAACTACAGTCCATTGAGAATAGGAACCAAATCCAAGGGGATCGCAACAGACTGCTTAGCATTTGCCGATGATATTGCTGTTCTCTCAAACGACATAGAAACCGCTAGAGCTCAAGTTGAAATTTTAAAGGAAATTGCCAAACAAACTGGTTTGCAGATATCGTTTGAGAAAACAGAAGTAATGACTAACATCAAAGAGGCTCCACCAAAACTCCATACAAAATACGGGGACATCACCCGAGTAGACAAATTCAAATACCTGGGTGAGATCATCATGAAAAATGGACTGGACAAAGAAGCACTTCAGGAGCGAGTACGCAAACTGGAAATAGCCTACCAAACATCCCGCACAATCTACAACAAAAAATGCCTTTCCCAAAACACCAAGATTCGTCACTATGAAACAGTTCTGAAGCCAGTAGTTCTATATGCAGCCGAAACCCTGTCTCTAAATGCCAACAAAGGACTCCTTGAAGAACTGGAGAAAAGAGAACGCAAAATTGTGAAAGGAATCTTGGGATCAAAGTACAGAAATGGAATCCATCAAAAGAGATCCAACAAGGAAGTCTACAGCAAAATAGAGAAAATTACCGACACAATCAGAAAAAGACGGGCACGATTTTACGGTCATCTGAAAAGAATGGACAGAAGAAAGTTAACTAAAGAAATCTTTCACTTTTTTGATTCAAACCCCAAAACCACAATTCCCTGGTTTAGAAATACCAAAGAAGACCTGCAAATGCTACATATCTCAGCTGAAGACGCCCTTAACAGAGATCTCTTCCGCAAGAAAATATTGACGAACGGGCTAAACCGAGACGAGCAACCGAAGAGAAGACACGGTGCCCCTTGGACAGAGGAGCGTCAGCAGGCCCACTCACAAAGAATGAGGGAAATTTGGGCTCTAAAGAAGGCCAAGTTCAGTGTCAAATGCAACAAGACTTAACGTGGTCCTTGATGGCCCCAGCGAATTATATATATATAATGTTATTTGCTTTACGTCCCGCTAACTACTTTTTAAGGTCTTCGGAGACGCCAAGGTGCTGGAATTTAGTCCTGCAGGAGTTTTTTTACATGCCAGTAAATCTACCGACACGGGGCTGTCGTATTTGAAATAAGAATATCAAAAGTGTTATTTCATTATTGGTTGCCAGACAAAGTTGTAAACAGAAACAACAGAAAAGATACATCCAATAACTGGTGATCAAACTGGTCACTCATACACTACGTAACTTAACGTATGTGTCCTTCAATGTAAGATTATGGACCTTGATCCTTTTGTTTGTGTTATGACCTTGAGAACAGCTTTATACTTTGATACTGTGCAATAACTTCCGTAGAGTCTAGCCAAGTTATATTTCACGCTACTATATGCATATTTCCTGTTTTGTTGAACAGACAAATGTTACAACATACATACATACATACATTATCATTATAGACTGTTATGCCTTTCAGCGTTCAGTCTGCAGGCCTCTATGAATTTACTAAACGTCGTCACAATCCTCGATTTTCAACTAGTGTTGTGGCCTCATTTTTTCTATACCTCTTATCTTTAAATCGTTAGAAACAGAGTCTAACCATCGTCGTCTTGGTCTACCTCTACTTCTCTTACCCTCCATAACAGAGTCCATTATTCTCCTAGGTAAACTATCCTCCTCCATTCGCCTCACATGGCCCCACCACCGAAGCCGGTTTATGCGTACAGCTTCATCAATTGAGTTCATTCCTAAATTAGCCTTTATCTCCTCATTCCGAGTACCCTCCTGCCATTGTTCCCACCTGTTTGTACCAGCAATCATTCTTGCCACTTTCATGTCTGTTACTTCTAACTTATGAATAAGATATCCTGAGTCCACCCAGCTTTCGCTCCCGTAAAGCAAAGTTGGTCTGACAACAGACCGATGTAAAGATAGTTTCGTCCAGGAGCTGACTTCCTTTTTACAGAATACTGTCGATCGCAACTGCGAGCTCACTGCATTTGCTTTACGACACCTTGATTCAATCTCACTTACTATACTACCATCCTAGGAGAACACACAACCTAAATACTTGAAATTATCAACCTGTTCTAGCTTTGTATCACCAATCTGACATTCAATTCTGTTGAATTTCTTACCTACTGACATCAATTTAGTCTTCGAGAGGCTAATTTTCATACCATACTCAATGCACCTATTTTCAAGTTCCAAGATATTAGACTGCAGGCTTTCGGCACAATCTGCCATTAAGACCAAGTCGTCAGCGTAGGCCAGACTGCTTACTACATTTCCACCTAACTGAATCCCTCCCTGCCATTTTATACCTTTCAGCAGATGATCCATGTAAACTACGAACAACAAAGGTGAAAGATTACAGCCTTGTCTAACCCCTGTAAGTACCCTGAACCAAGAACTCATTCTCCCATCAATTCTCACTGAAGCCCAATTGTCAACATAAATGCCTTTGATTGATTTTAATAATCTACCTTTAATTCCATAGTCCCCCAGTATGGCGAACAACTTTTCCCTCGGTACCCTGTCATATGCTTTCTCTAGATTACGAAACATAAACACAACTGCCTATTCCTCTCGTAGCATTTTTCAATTACCTGACGCATACTAAAAATCTGATCCTGACAGCCTCTCTGTGGTCTGAAACCACACTGGTTTTCATCCAACTTCCTCTCAACGATTGACCGCACCCTCCCTTCCAAGATGCCTGTGAATACTTTGCCTGGTATACTAATCAGTGACATACCTCGATAGTTGTTGCAATCCTTCCTGTTCCCTTGCTTATAGATAGGTGCAATTACTGCTTTTGTCCAATCTGAAGGTACCTTACCAACACTCCATGCTAATTTTACTACTCTATGAAGCCATTTCACCCCTGCCTTCCCACTATACTTCACCATTTCAGGTCTAATTTCATCTATTCCTGCTGCTTTATGACAATGGAGTTTATTTACCATGCTTTCCACTTCCTCAAGCGTAATTTCACCAACATCATTTTCCTCCTCCCCAAGAGCTTGGCTATTCGCATCACCACCAGGATGATTTCCTTTTACATTGAGAAGATGTGCAAAATATTCCCTCCACCTCTCCAAGGATTCCCTGGGATCTATTATGAGTTCACCTGAATTACTCAAAACACTGTTCATTTCCTTTTTTTCTCCCTTCCTAAGATTCTTTATTACTGTCCAGAAAGGTTTCCCTGCTGCTTGACCTAGCCTTTCCAGGTTGTTACCAAAATCTTCCCATGACTTCTTTTTGGATTCAACAACTATTTGTTTCGCTGTTTCTTTCATCTACGTACAACTCCCTGTCTGCCTCGGCCCTTGTTTGGAGCCATTTCTGATAAGCCTTCTTTTTACGTTTACAAGCTGCTCTCACTTCATCATTCCACCAAGCTGTTCGCCTTTTCCCATCTTTACACACAGTTGTTCCTAGGCATTCCCTTGCTGTTTCTACTACAGCATCCCTGTATGCCACCCATTCACTTTCTATATCCTGAACCTGCTTACTGTCTACTGTTTGAAACTTCTCGCTAATCATATCCATGTACTTCTGTCTAATTTCCTCGTCCTGGAGATTTTCTACCCTTATTCGTTTGCAGACAGATTTCACTTTCTCTACCCTAGGCCTAGAGATACTTAGTTCACTGCAGATCAGATAGTGATCTGTATCATCGAAAAATCCCCGGAAAACTCGTACATTCCTGACAGATTTCCTGAATTCGAAGTCTGTTAAGATATAGTCTATTATGGATCGGGTACCCCTAGCCTCCCACGTGTAGCGGTGAATAGCCGTATGCTTGAAGAATGTATTCGTAACAGCTAAACCCATACTAGCACAGAAGTCCAGCAAACGCTTCCTCTTCCCATTCCCATTAGCTTCCATATCTTCCCCACATTTACCAATCACCCTTTCGTATCCTTCAGTTCTATTCCCAACTCTCGCATTGAAATCGCCCATTAGCACTATTTTATCCTTGCTGTTGACCCTGAACACGATGCCACTCAATGCTTCATTAAACTTGTCAACTTCATCCTCATCTGCACCCTCACATGGTGAATACATGGACACAATTCTAGTCCTAATTCCTCCAACTGACAAATCTACCCACATCATTCGCTCATTTACGTGCCTAACAGAAACTATGTTACATGAAATGGTATTCCTGATAAAGAGCTCTACCCCAGACTCTGCCCTTCCCTTTCTAACACCCGTCAAATACACTTTATAATCTCCTATTTCTTCCTCGTTATCTCCCTTTACCCGAATATCACTTACTCCTAGCACATCCAGATTCATCCTCTTTGCTTTTTAGCCAGTTCTACTTTCTTTCTTCCATACGCCCCATTAATATTGATAGCTCCCCATCGAATTCCATATCGTTCGCCAAGTTGTTTCCAAGGAGTCCCTCACCTGTCAAATGGGAGTGGGACTCCGTTACTCCCATAGGTCCGAGGCTTGCTTAAAATGTTCTGAGCTCGGTAAATTCATGAAGCAGGATGCTACCCTACTTGCACATAGTCCAAGTGAGGATCTCTCCTCTAACGGGTTATGGACCACCGGTGAATTGTATAGTCCTAGCCGCATGAGCACAAGGAGGGCCACGACTCAGAATATGTCTGAGATGCCCACTCCCATTCCATAGCAACTGGTATCCCGACTATCAGGACCACTTAATAGGCCACTCAGCCGTTGCCCATGGTTCACGAACTAGGACGTGACTACAGTAACCCACAACCATGAACCATCAATGGCGCACTAGCGCCAGCGTCTTGGAAATGGTGTAGCATTCCAACTGATGAGCCCACTGCTACACTGGGACTACGTTGGTAATTTACGACTGAAAAAGCCTAAAGACATCTTAATGGGCTTAAATGTTTTTAAGAATAACGTTAATGGTTTTTATGTCCCACCAACTACTTTTATGGTCTTCAGAGACGCAGAGGTGCAGGAGTTCTTTTACGTGCCAGTAAATCTACCGGCATGAGGCTGACGTATTTGAGCACCTTGAAATACTAACAGACTGAGGCAGGATCGGACCTGCCAATTTGGGCTCAGAAGGCCAGCACTCTACTGCCCGAGCTACTCAGCCAGGCTTATATCATAACCTCTCTCTCCTTAATTTAACTAAAGTGACACATACACTCTCCTTTTCATACCATCCGCCATGACTGGAAGAATGACTAAAACCAAATGCATTACTGTAATAGTGACTAAAAGTGAATTCATTAACACAATGACACCGAACCAAGCACCAATAGATCACTAGTCACAAACTGGAAAACGATTCTCAAAGATAAAAAAAAATTCTTTATTCGTGACCTTGAGCTCAGCTGCGATGCGCATAGTAACTTCTGCTTCACTAGCCAGTGCAGTTGGGGATGATACATTGATTTAGCTTATGGCTATTCGTCATCGGCTGTAACCCGATCCGAGTATATATAACTTCTTCCTGCATGCATTGACCAGTTCAACTCAGTTTATGGATGTGTTTGCGATGACTAAACAGACCAATCCTGGCATAAAACATACGCCCACACAAATCACACTGAACGGATGCAAGACGGCGGGGTTGTAACTGACAGAGTTTTCTTGCTTACCGCTTGGCCTCTTGATGTCTGCAGCGTTCTCTTTCGAACAAGTTTACAGTGGTGGATGTAGTGTTCCGCCATAGTGAACGGTCCACAGCACATTCTTCCCCTGTCTGTATATTTACAATGGTTGTCTTCATGAGGTCTACTGTCAGAGCACAGTTCACCATAAACTGGGGAAGCCTACTATCACCCATGCGGTGAACATGGCCTAAACATCTCAACTGATGAGCAATGATTGTTGCTTCAATGTTATTTAGCTGCTCTTTGTCGAGAACTGCTGTGTTAGTCACATAGTCCTCCCACTTAATATTCAAGATGTACCTCATTTTCTGTTGGTGGAAGTGCTCAAGTTTTTTTGATATCATGGCGATAGAGTATCCAAGTTTCACAGCAAAACAGCAGCGTGGAAACGACAACAGATTTGTACACCATGAGTTTGGTAAGCAGTTTTAGGTCATTATTCATGAAGACTCTGTGCATTAACTGTCCGAATGCTACATGAGCAACCCCACTTCTTTTATCAATGTCTTGTTCGCAGGTACACCGTTTAGACAAGATGCTTCCACGATATGAAAAGTGATCAACCTGTTCCAGCGTTGTGTCTAAGATGGAGATACTGAACTCAGGAAGAGTTAATTCTGGGGCAGGTTGTGCAAGCACCTTCGTTTTTTCCACATTAATGGCAAGACCAAAGCGATCACATGCAGTTTTAAAGCAGTTGACTGACTCTTGTAGCCTGCAGGTGTTAGAGCAGGAGATGTGGTGTTATCGGCATACTGCAGTTCTGTCACCCGGGTAACCAGAGTATGTCTTTGTGAGCGAAGTCTTGTTATGGCTATACACACTTATGAAACAAAAGCTAAACAATATCAATACTTAAAGAACAAGTTAAGGTTGTCTAGCCACTTTATGGCAAGTATTAAGACAATGAGAAAGTCATAACCAGATCCCAATTGCCCTCTTCAAGCGCTCATGGACAATATGGCGGTTGGATTGTATAAGTCCTCCACAGTCGGAATGAATCACGTACAAATAGAACTTCATAAAAATGAGTCTTTTAAGGTTAGGCTGGGCACATACAATGATTAAGCTTTTTATTAAAGTACATTTTAACGTAAAAAACATAATTTTATATTCAGTCCAATACCGTAATTTGTATTAACATGCTCTTATTTTTATACAACCTTTTGAAGTTATGAATTATAACAGATTGGCCTTGGGTTTGATTCCTGGCCAGTCCAGTGATATTTAATTCTGGACCAAGGCTCACTTAGCCACATAAGACCACTGGAGACACTGTCTGCTATGAGAGGCAACACACATGGTCAAGAAAGCCAAGCAATATGGCTGAGAATACTGACCAATGACTCCAGTATCTGTAGGCCATCTGGCTGGGTAATAGTCTCCTTAGTATGCCCTAATGGACTATTGTGCTATAGGGACATTATAAGGTCTATTACATAAATTGAATAATTATTAACTATCACTACATAACACGCATCTGTAATTGACGAAGATTTCACCAGAAAAAGTGAGCAAAATCCTGAGGAAAACAAAAACATCCCTGGTCCTTTAGTATGCATCTCCATGGACACATAGAATATTTTTTTTGAAACTACTAGGTTGTGAGTACATATGATACTATCAACATGTGATATTATGAGCAGAATTTGGTGTTTAAATCTTTCATTACAATTTTTTCACATTATACTGCTTTGAATCAGCTAACAATGCAGGTACAATGTGAGTATATAGTAAGTTCTTGCTAAGAACTGGAATAACATTCAAAAACTTCTTGCATTACTCCAACTCTTGGATCTTTTGTAAGGGTGATGGTTGCAAATAGCCTGTTCTAAGTAGCATACAGGCGATATAAAACAATTAATGAAACAGCAGAATTTTGATATATTTTTCTTGTACTGCCAAACTCCCTAGTATCCTGATTTGAAAAGAATTTTGGTTGTTGACTATTAAGTTACTAGGTCATCTGAAAAGTTTACATGTATCTGATTGACAAAACATGTTAAATGAAAAGAATAAATTACTCTTCAAACAAATGGCTGACTATTCAATAACTTTCACCTACTACCCTCCAGAATCTGAATTTGTAGGCAGTATAAATACTTTATGAGACATAGAACTCCAGAGAGTCACTTCTCGATTCTCCAAATTTATGGAAATAATATAATATACAGATAAACCTTGAATGGTGTCCTGTGTATTATCTTGTTGAAATAACATTCATTTTCCATTAGTTCAAGCATTGCTGAGACATTTCTTATCATGCACTTCTTTCAGTTGTTCAGCTCAAAAGTGTAAAATACCTTCATAATTCCACAAAACATACATCATCATCTTCTGCCTGAACTGTTTTGAGGTACCATAGCTTGAAATAATAATCATCGTTTTCTCGTGTGAGGATTATATGGAAAGATTCATTTCAGTTTGCACATTATAATCTGCTTCAAACTATCTTCTATGGGGTTTTCAAGAAGATGACTGTAGACATGTATGTTTGTGAAAATGAACTTTGTCCATTTCATGCAGATGTATAATCATCACTACCTAGACACAATTCCAAATTGGAGTTGATAACAGGTTTTGGTATTAAGTAAGATTCTCTTACATATCAACACTACTAGTGAGTGGTTGCCATTTCTGAACAAGCTTTCTCTTGAAGCATTAAATTTTCATCATGAAGTTACTTTAATGCTGTCCTATTACTGACCACATCTTCAGCTCCTTCAGATATTTCTTCAGCTACTGATTTTACCATTCACACCTAGTTTACAAAAGTAAACAAAACTTACAATTACATCAATAATGAAAATAATAAGCACTATATATCACAAATGGATATGCAATGAGGTGCTTATTAAAATATATTTCAAACAATATTCCACAAAAGACGTAAAGAAATTGCTAGTTATTTAGCAACTCCAGGCCCAAACAGAACATTTATGGAGAAACTTCTGAGATGACCTAGGATAAAGTTTTACATCATTTACCAGGTAGCCTGCTGACCACCTTGTGAAAGCAAGTTTTGGAAGTCAAAAGGATAGTAGCCATGAAAGATTCTCCCCAATAGCATAAATTACATAGAATGAAAAGTTTTTTCTTTGAAATGAAATACACAACCTGGAGCTTCAATCAGTATTGGAGATAATATGATATGGATTATATTTTAATATTTCTGGATCAACAACCGAGTGATAGTTACCATCACCTTCACAATTACTTCACTTAATTTTGTATTTTTTTTCCTTACTACCAGCTGTAGCTGTTAAGTCAGACAATTAATATGCAAATGTGTAAACATCACACACAGAAATCAACAGTTGAATAAAATATTATAGAATACTAAAAACAAAATTATAGAAGTAATTAATGATCATTTTACCATACTCTTTAAAAAATCAATAGACATAAAATGGAATAAGAATGTAATAAGATGATGCAAATTTACTTCTGAAATACAGCTGTCATGCATCATCTCAGAATGGCACAAAATACAATGAAATGTGCCTAGATTTACTGTAGAGCTAAGGTATTTAATTAATTCTGAAGCATATTTTGTTTAAAATAAAATTATGACAGCCAATATTCTAAAAGAACTTCAAATACCAAAGTGAAAGAAATATGATCAATGATAAAGAAAATTAGGTCACAACAGTAGCAATTAATTAGAATAGTCTTTCAAATACAATAGCCAGTATAAAATAACACAGAAGTACAATGAGACTATCTATCAATATCATGAAACAACTTGGAAAATGTCCTTCCTTTCTTACTACAATGAAATGTCCAGTTGTTTTACAGAGGGATCTACTTGTATGTTGTTAGAATCATATGGTATGACTGCAGGGACACATGCTTCACATCATTAATCCACTATCTTGGGAAAAGGACAATGGCTAACGAACCATACCACTGAGCGCGGTATATTTGATACTGCAGCTCTTCCATTGTTACAGCCATTACTACTTGAAAAAGGCAACAAATTTAAGTGACTTAACTAATCAAGAGTGTAGTTGTTTAGAATTGGATTCATTTTATCTTCTTAACTACGAAATTCAGCTTCCTAATGAATAAAGGTGAGTTGATGGGTAATAAAGTGACTTTTTCACCCCATTAAAAATGTATAGTTGAGACACTGATTCAAGACAGATTCTATACACAAGGTCAACAGTAAATAACCTCCATGTACTGTAGAATTCACTTGAATACTGAATACAAAATAAAATGAAAGAAAAATGCAGTAGAAAGTAACTGAGCTCTATAGGTAAAAGAAACAATAAGAAAGCACATTCAATTAAAATACCAAGCAAAAGGCAGTAGTTAGAACTTTTGTATGAAATTGGTTTGAAATAAAAAAATTCTTAGGAGGCAAAATTCATTTCTCACATAGCTACAATGGAGGCTGGATTGTGGTGAAGACCTAAAAACAGTGCCTTCAGAAGGCTGCAGCAAAGAACATAAATAAAAATAGATCACTCACAAGTTTAATAAATGCCTATCCAACTCATTTCAGTTTCTTGTAATAAATTTAATCGAAGATTAAACTCTTCCATAGCTTCAACAACCAAAACATAATCAGTAAGAGGATGACACCCTACAGTATTTACTGGAGGGCATTATTACAAACTGTTTCATAGATCTGGCCTTGCACGGGTAGCATACTGTTCACAAGCTGGAACATTTCATATGAAAATTAAGGACTGATGAAGTTTTCAAGAAACACATTCTTTCTTTCTTACTTTGAATTTCTTAGGATAGTAGTACAGAACTCAACTTACGTACAAGTAATCCTGACCCAATTTTCTGAATACAATGATCAACTTCTAGTATAAGTTTTAAATTTATACTGATTATTGTGGCTTTCTTCTAAACATAAGACATTGATATAGCAACAGAAAAACCACATTAATTGATAATACTGAACAATTACTTAAATCATGCATAAAATTGCAGGACTAACCTTTTATGATGACATGGTTGGCACACAGTGTTCAGTGACAAAATTATAATACGTATCCTGCATCTGTTTCTAAGTGAAACAAGCTGCCAAAGATACAACTGTTCTGGAACATTTATGAAATAAGTACAGTAATTTCAAAATTATCAAACAAGAGTAACATATCACCTGCTCTAAGATAACTCTTCTCTTAACCCCTTTCTTTCATATAACATTTCTATAACACAGCAAACAATTTTTCCTGAGCAAACAGGTTTCAGTATTTAATTATTGATTTAACAGGAAATTTAATTATATAACTTACACATTTCTCAATCTTGACTGTATGTCAAGATTCACTGGAGAAAGACATTTTAATAGAGGCTCTTTGCCATAAAATATGACTTCGTAAACTATTCAGAACACGATTACAATACTAATGCCGCAATGAGGAATGGAAGATTTCAAATGCCATTCATCGAGATCATTTTGTAAGGAACGTATCTATCAACAAGTACAAGATGTGACTATGAAGTTCCAAGACTGAATTTCTTCTAATCAAGCATATAGACTGTGTAACAAAATACTCTAACACTGTTCAAATGAAAATATTAATAAATAATGCAGGCACTATGTCTGATAGAGATGTTGTTTTAAAGCATAAAATGGCTTCATACTGCACCCACTCAAAGCTCCACCAGGGTACAATACCATCACTCTCTTCCTAATAACTGGTCGAAGGGCATTAAATATTTAAATATGTAATGAACTTCCGATTTGTTTGAACACAAAGCCAGAATCACTAAGTGGAAATAAAAACCCTCCATTTGTCAAGCTGGATGGAACCCAAGGAATCTCTTGCTACCAGCCATATGGAGATATGGGTGACCTGGAAGTTTTTAAACATGTAAAGGTCAGAAGTAGGCACAAATGTAGCAACTCATCAAGTTCAGTGTTAAGACGCTTAAAAAATTAAATACTTCTGATGTAAAGCGTGGACAGAGCACAAGCTAAATGTTACACATCAATTTCAAAATACAAAGAGTTGATGTATAGTGTGCAGTCAGGGTACACAGAATAGTGTACAGGTACTGTTTATAAAACAGTAACTTCAAAATGATACATGAGCAATAACTTACATACTTTCTTGGATGTGCTGACTGAGGAAGGGAGAGAGTTTGCCTACATTCAGGAACAGTCTATACTACTATAAATTCCACGCAGGTAATACGGCACATGTTTGGCAACAGTGTGATGTAATAACAAAGTTTTTATTCTAATCCACCTGAGATTAGTCACTTGCAACAGTGTGATGACCGGTTGATTCTTCTAATCTCAGCACATGTGGAATTATTTGAGGGGAAATCTCAGAAAGAAAGGCGACAGGAACATTTTAAAAACTGCTAAGGCCCTGGGATGTGAAATAAGGAGTCTGTTCATTGACATTACAGAAGCCAAGTTGAGTGTCAAAAGGACAATTATTTATTATACATTGTCTAATTTATTTAATTCATTACAGTAATATTTTTGTGAGATCTTCTTGTTCCTTTTGTGATGAAGAGAACAGGCGGTACAATATGATTACCAGCCCTAGGCATTATATACAGTACATCCATCATCTCATTATCTTCACCAGTGTTTGCCCCGCGTATCGGTAATATCCACTATGTTGCATTGGTATTTCCATTTTATTCCGTTTTCGACCACATCAAAGTATAGATTTACTCTGTTCACATTGCCGTGTAGTGTATCAACATATTGTTGTTCAAGTCATTCTTGGAGTCTCTTTCCTGCGACTTCCAGAGAGTAGCCCATCTTTTCAACTGTATCTACTTTTGCTCACAGCACATGTCCAAACCATCATAGTCAACAACTATACATTTTCTCCAGGAGCACACTGTCAAATTATTTTCTTTTATCTTCGTTAGAAATACAATCTAATCTAGAGATGCTGGCTGACTACCTCAGTACCTTAGCTGCCATGATGCTTAGTCAATGTTCTGCATTTCATAGTTGACCAACATGCAGCACTGAATACTGCAACCGGATGCATGAAGGTGCAACAGACCTTTGGTTTCAGGGGGCCTTTCATCTAGTGTTTGCAGGGGATATCTGTAGTCATTCACCACTTCTTTCAAGCTGCATTAAGCTCTTTGATAACTTGGCAACTGCAGTTCTAAGATATTTAAACTTGTCATTTGCAACTGGTCTTCATTATTGACTTGGATGGTACCAATGACGTATATTCAGTTTTCTTCTAGTCGAGTCGTAGCCCAGCCTGCACTGTGTCAATCATTTGATTCTAGGTTTGGCACTGGAAGCTGACTTTGTGTATGGAAGCTAGGATGACATTGTCAGCATAGAATAAGGTCCAGGGTATCAGTTGGTGCAGGATGGCTGCAAGACATCTATTGCAAGGATGAACAGGAGTGATAATACAAATAAACCTGGTGGACATCAACAAGTGTCAAAGTTATTGAGCACTCCTGCAGCAGGTTGGACATAGCTTTTTGCCACTGTATAAAGTAGATGACTTGACTTCGGCGATGTAAATTTATTCGATGGATCTTTTGATTTGTTGTTCGGGACTGGTGAGTTCCTCAGTCAAGATCTTTCTGCAGCAGCTTTGCTAGCATTCTCTTGTTTCTTTTCAATCTGCAAGGAAACTGCTTGTTTCTTTGTTGATGCCACAGAAATGCTGGATATTTTCTGTTTTGCAACGTCCTGGTTTGAAGAGTCAGTAAATATAGTATTATCTTTCATGCATGATGAGTTTCTCATAACGTTCTGCATACTGAGTAGCCTTGATTACTGTGATAATCTTCACCTCCCAAAGGGTTGCTCTGAAGCATTCCAACAAGATATTTTCTCAACGAGAAACTCGTGATATAACCGCGATGTACCACGTCACTGATGTCATAATTCCAACACCACTCATCTTAGTTGTGGTCTTGTAGTTCCAAAAATGGCATGTATGGCTTTGTGAGAAGCATCTTTCACTTTTGTCCAGCTTTCTTCGACTGTGGTAGTGGGCAGCAGTATTATTTGTGCTATGGTGTCGGTCTCCTCCTCTTCAAGGTACATTCTCGCTGGTCCTGTTTGTGTTGCATGTTCAGTTTTAGGTGGCTTGTATGTAGAGGATTGGTGGATGTTGCGTTATTTTGTACAGTACGACTTTTGCGCCTAGCATGACCTGAGGTTACAACGCCTGATTAGGATGTACTCACTTTGTGTTGCTTTAAGACCTGTATGATTAAACATACATTTATACATCTCTATCAGCAAATGCCCAGACTGTTAAAAGAGAAGAGGAAAAATGGTAAGAATTTGAAGTAGGGTAGTATGAGAGAATTATATATGTAGCCTTACGCTCCTATCAGTACACTTAAGTAGTTTATAATTTTTCATACAATAATGCTAGACCTCTCAATGTTAATAGACTTTTTTCTTACAGACTGTATTTTACAGTAATTTGCTTCTGGGGCAAACACTTAAACTGCAAATGATAATAATAATGTTATGGTTTTACACTCCACACATTATTTTTACGGTTGTTGCAGATGCCGAGTACCATTCCTGCAGGAGCTCATTTCTGTGCTAGCTAATCTCCCAGCATGAGCCACCTTCAAATATCATCCAACTGAACTGCGATAAACTCCACCAATTTGGGCTCAGAAGGCCAGCAGCCTACTGTTTGAGCCTCTCAGCCTGGATTGAATTGCAAATGATATGCTTGATTAATGTAAGAAAAAAGAATATGATTGTCATCTTTGGGCATTAATGACCAAGAAAAATTTGTAAGAATATAGTTTGATCAGCTTTTTTACTTTGCTTGGAGACTCTTCATCACAAGCGGCTGTTTTAATACTTAGCTGAAGATAAATGTGCATCTGATCTTTATAGTAGTACATGACAAGATCGGTAGAGCTACCATGGTACCTTCAATGAAGTTAAGTGATAATTTAATGTATCTCAAATGCAGAAAAAGCAAATTTACCAATTGTCAGGATGTTTTCGGCATAATATGTTGGAAATGGATGAAAACACAAGGAGATCAAAACAATTACCGAAGAAAAATCAAAAGCATAGTTGTTTGCTGCTGATGTAGTACTGATGGGGGACAATGAGAAATAAATACAAGATCAAATTAATATGTGGAGTGAAAGAATTGAGGATTGGAAAATGAAAATTAGTAAAGACAAAATGAAGACAGGTGTAGTAACAAGAAAAGAGAGGTGTGTGATAGTGAATGGCTAGACACTGAAGGTAGTAAAGAATTTTAAATACTTATGATGTGGGATATAAGAAGATGGGAGGATAAGCCATGAGATCAGTAGCAGACTGCAGTTAGCAGGAGGATTATTTCAGAGTGTAAGAGGACTGGTGTGGAATAATGATGTACCATTGGAATGCAAAGAAACTCTTTACAAAAGCTACCTACTTTGTATTGCTATGAGCCAACCCTCTGTATTTGGCCTTTTTCAGTATTTCCTCGAAGGAACTAGTGAGTTAGCTGGGAGCTCCTAGCCTGAGGGAACAGTATCAGCCTCTCCATACTATTGTTCTCTTTGTCTGGTTTCTCTGTACACCTTCTGGAACATGAAACAAGCCTTTCCAGTGCTTGTCTTGGCAGTCTTTCTTCTTTCATCTGCTTGACATGTCCAAACCACCTCAATTTATTCTGTTCCACTTTGTCATTTAATTTTTGCACATTTAGCTCTTTTTGTACATCTTCATTTTTCACTCTATCCCTCTGTGTCTTCTGTGCCATACTCCTCAAGTATTACATTTCAGCTGCCTGTACTCTACTCTCATCTCTCTGAGTCACTGTCCAGATTACTGCTGCTCATTACCATTGTCTTGTTCTTCACCGTGATGATCCTCAATCCCCATTGTTCAATCCTTCCATTCAGTACATTCAGCTGTTGTACCTTCTCCTCATATTCTCCCCACATCACATAACCATCCGCAAACATCATTACGTTAATTCTTTCCCCTCCATAATCTTCACTTGTTGCCTTTACGATGTCATCCATCACCATTATGAACAGTAAAGGTGACAACAAAATTCTTTTGTTTAGCCCATTGTTAATTCCAAACCATTCTGTTCTACCCATTGTTTTCTTCATACAGCTGTAACAGTTATCATACACTCCTTTTATCATTGTTATTCATTACTTTCCAATATCCCTGCAGGTCAGGCTCTCCAACTGTTCTGAGGATGCTGCCGTATGCCTTTTCTAAGTCTATAAAAGTCGTTGCTATATCCTTCCCAGGTTATGCAACTTATTTCTGGGATTGCTGGAGCCACCCAGGTCCATTATGATTTTGGCCAGGGGTTTTAGGCTGCACATATTTCCTGATGCCACATGAATTTTGAGATGAATATCTCAAACCGGGATTGACCGGAATATGAACCTCAACCTTCCTGGTCAATGAGCTAATTAGGACTCCTCAGAAAATATATATCTATAAAATTACTTAATTCTATTCCCTTCCTTACAACACTTCTACAGTTTATCACTAACAACTTTATGTCATCCATACTTGACTTCCAGCTCACTGTGTTCTATCATTTTCTTTCTTTGGCTGCTTGCTTAATGTCGCACTAATACTTCAAAGGTTTTTGGCAAAAGAGGGATGGGAAAGGGTTAGGGGAAGGTAGCAACCGTGGTCTTATTAAGGTACAGCCCCAGCATTTGTCAGGTGTGAAAATGGGAAACCATGGAAAACCATCTTCAGGACTGCTATTTCCTGAATGCAAGCTCACCAATGAGTGACCCTAACCGCATGACCCACCAGCTCAGTCTCTGATAAATGCTCCCTATTGCACCCCAAGCTCACAAATGAGTGACCCTAACCGCACGACCCACCAGCTCGGCCTCTGATAAATGCTCCCTATTGCACCCCCTTCCCTGAATGTATCTCCTTACAACCCTTAGTATAGTAAAAACCTACAAAGCAGAATAATCTCCTTCCCCTGTTCATGAGTTTGCATTTTAATAAAATAACCAAATGGGAAGATCTTGGGAAGAGGCTGTTAAATGGACATAAAAGCCATAAAAACTGTAAGAATTAGTAATATACATTTTAAAATTAGAATGAGGTATGAATTGTCCAAAGTATATAAGCAGTATATGTGATATTAGATATTCTAGTATAACCTATATTTTGTACTGTTAAAGCTTGATACATACAGTATTCAGGGATTTACAACATACCATTTCTGTGTAAGAAGTGGATTTTGAGAGCAGTTTTCATACACTTCCTGTATTTCAGAGAGAAATAAGAGCAAATTATCCAATTCTCTTGACTGAAACTCCCAAATTTTTATCTTAATACGTTGATTTTTACGACCACTAAATGACATAATAATACTTAATTTTGGGATTTTAGGTCACGTAATGTTAATAATTATTCGTTATTGCTCTGAAGACGATCCTGGTCACAGGATCAAAACACGTCAATATCAATCAATCAATCAATCAATCAATCAATACTGATCTGCATTTAGGGCAGTCGCCCAGGTGGCAGATTCCCTATCTGTTGCTTTCCTAGCCTTTCCTAAATGATTTCAAAGAAATTGGAAATTTATCTAACATCTCCCTTGGTAAGTTATTCCAGCAAATTATTGACCTAATATCCCCAAATTATTATTATTACTGTATGTTCTGACTTTTTGCATAGTGCATGAACTCTAGGAACACAGGAGATTACATATTCATCCCAATATGTATATTAACCAATGAATTATAAGGGCATCATGGCTTGGGCTAAATAATGCTTTCTTGAGCATTTATTTCTCTGGACCTTAGTTAGAAAAACTGGCAAAAGCCTCTAAGGAGTATTTTTTTTTTTTCTAGCTTAGTCTAGTTTATTAAATATTACTTATAGTGTTAGAGTGAGTACGTTAGGTATAAGATCATAGTAAGTAAACAGGAGGCAGAAGTTTCCCATGACATTTATGGAATGTTAATGTAGGTCAAATATATGTACAGGGGGCTAGATGTTCCTTTAGTCGACAAGGATCCCTATGTATCACAAAGAAATGAAAGAGTATTATGGTGATACATCAACTTCTAGTAGGATTTTATGGTCTTAACTTAGTATTATATTTCTGAACATATAATTTCATATGTTTGATATCATGTTATCTAAAGCAGGAATACGTTACCAAAACCTGGGGGAAATTCCAAGTAACAACTATTGATGTTATCAAAAGACGAATGTCAAGATAATATAGTTCTACAGATTTCATTTCCTTGACGCAATCCCTATTCCCAATTGAAAGTGCTGACACTACTCCAGTCATCCTCTGAGATTTCATCCATTACACAAGCACATTATGCAGAATTGTTCACATCCTATCATACAATTATTATACAACAATTTGTACAGAAAACTTACAAAATTATATGATTGAATGCTTGACCTCAAAATGTAAAATTACAGTGATGTCAATATCTCAATGAATTTTTACATTTCTGGAAACATGTAACAGAAATGCACACACCGTCTTGGAACTTACACACACACACTTACTTAAAATTAGGAATTTTCTATTAAGATATGAATCTCAGTGTGAAGATTCCATATTTATGAACCTCAAACAAGGGCTAATAATTAATGCAATTTTAGTCTTCATAAAAAGTGGTATTTTTTTCAACAGTACAAAACTGAAGGCTAAGAGAAGGTAAAAATATACTATATAACACAACATTTCATTATATTCTGGATCATCCATCATTCAACCAGCAGTGGACCTAATGATCAATACTGACAAGAATAAAATACTTACAATTAATTATTCACAAAAAAGCCATATGATCATAATTATCACTCCATTAATTCCTACTGAACTGTCTTTTTAAATGATAGAATCATAAGACCAGATTATAGTGTGATATATATATGGCGCCTACTTCTATGTACAACATAGGGTAACTGCATCAATGGGTTAGCAACAGTATGGACACATTTTTAAAAGAACGTGACTTGCCTTTTAATAAACATCAATGGAGTGAAATGCAATAAATTTTGTAACAAATTTTAGTAAAAAAAGAGTACCTTATTAAGAACAATAACAGGATTGAAATGTTGTGTTTCTTTGACTTTATAAATCTATAAATTGTTTTATCTTTTTGGAATTCTTTACCTCCCAAATGCTAAGCATATATTTTTAGATACAGAAATTTATACATTGGAAGAATTTTTTCACATATATTGCAGTTTTCTGCCAATTCTTGATTTTAAATAACTTATTGTTCGATCACATTAAAGATTCATTATCGGGCATGTGTTTTCCAGTAAAGAAACGATCATACACAATGTTTTATTTAAGCCTTATATATTTATTGTTTAGTAGTGCACATATCTACTAGAAATACACACACATTGTTCAGGTTAATGGTCATAAGAAATCCATGACTTAATTACAGTTATGGTGATATTCTGAATTAACATACTTTTTGATTCTTCAAAAATAAATGAATAATTAAAACTAACTGAATTCTCAAATATAATGAAAGTAATATAAAATCTATATTAAGAAATAAATGAATTTGAGAGTCTTAAATATGGCTTAGTTACAGCACATGCTCAAAATAAACTTTAGGTACGGTCTTAGTTCACTGGAAGTTCAGCCATACAGTTCATCTATGCTTTATAACTTGAGTTAAGTGTCCAATCAAGAGTTTATCATCTGGAACAAATGTCTTCAAACGCATCAATTAAGAATAAACTGTTCAATAAGGAGTATTCTGTCTTTGAGAATTATCTTTGACAAAATGTGACACTAATGGTCAAAGAGCTATGTTTAATAAATTCTGATGCAATAGTAAACAGACAGCAGATACAGGAGCACTGAATTGGAGGACTAAGAGAGAAGTCTAGTCTGAGGATACAGAAGTAGGCAAGGTTTGACTAATGACTAAGGATTTTTATACAAAATGCAATGTAAGAGAAATAATGATTCAAAATTACCTAAACGATAGTTGTTTTTCATTCTCCCATTTGTGTGTTCTTATCTTTCTATGAAAACTATGAAATACAAACAATATGCAGCTGTGAATGAAGTAAAATGAAAAATATTGAAAGCCCTACACAGCATTTCAGTTGGAGAGTTCCAGAACAAAAAAACTCCATTGCCTCACATGGAGACTATATTGAAGTTCAGTGAATGGTACTGTGAACCTTCACATAAAGAGAGTTTAAAGATTAATTTTGATCACAGTAAGTAATGATTTAGTGTAAATCGATCAGGGATAGCATACAGGGGTAAGTCGAGGATACTGAGAAGTATTACAGAGGTGGATAATAGGGGAAGTTTAACAAAATTTCCCGAAAATATCCTTACGCCTTTAATTTAAGATGAATGTGAAGCCACACACTTTTACAAAGATGTTCATATGAAAATGTATAAATGTTAGAGTCATAACTGCATGTGAGACATTAAAAAAAAAAAAAAGGAATGAGTTTATGGCTGCTATGAGTCATCTGTCTGAATTACCAAACATCTGAGTCATAATTTAGAGCAAATAATCTTTATGAACATCCAAACACAACTAAAATATGTACATCAAAACTTTAAAATTACATTTGTACATACTTCAAGTAAAGATAAGTCTCATAGAAGAAAGAAAAAGACACTGTAACTAGGCCATTTATCTAATATTCAGAATATCGTCAACCACAGTAATTATCTTTGTTTGGTTACCATGATAGGATGACAATATTTTCTCAAGATAAATCAAAAGTAAGACAAGAGGTCAGCTTCAGTAAATGCAAAAGAATTCAAGAAATATAATATCTACAAAATTAGCTCCTGTTAATGATAGTGACTAAACATATCCACTATCTCTGGAATAAACTGCTCAGTACCAATATACAGAAATACTGAGGCATACAAACTTATGATTTCAGTTCTTTTCTATGTAACAAATCAGCAAAGAAAGGAATTACATATATATTATTGACAGAACACCAATTATGGTTTCTTCAAGCCATTTTGTGATCACTTGAAGTAAGAACAATTCAGCTGCATCAAGACTTTAAAGAGCTTATTATCTGCTCTGCTATCCTTTCTTTGTTTGCTGTATATTTAAAAAAATAGTTGTCTACTGTAGGAGGGTTCAGAAACAAGCTTTAAAATAATGTACCAGTTAAACACACAATGACATAAACATCATTAACATGAAGACAAGGCTGGACGAGGCATTACTGGAATTCCTCTACAGTGATACAAAATAGCCCATCCTTAAGAAAGATGAAGTACACAGTGATGCTGAGAACTTTCAAATCTAGTAATACAAGAGGATGTCTAGGATTCCCTAGGCAGCAGAATATAAGAACGGATCTATTACAGTTCTAAACTCCCTATTGTCTCTTATTATTCAGGACATATGAAGCAAACAAGTTTAGGGTTTTAATTGACTACTAATATTGTGATCATTACTCATACAACCTATAGCTTTATAACAATCCAAATCACATGTTTGCATGTGGATACCCTTAAAACCAGTCATCACTAATTTATAAATGGAAAAATATGAGAAGTCTGTGGTGGAGACTGTGATACATAAACCCACCAGATGGTATCGTTATGCTGATGATACTTTTGTCCTATGGCCACATGGGGAAAATAAACTGCTCCAGTTTCTACAACATCTCAACAGTATCCATGTAAAGATCTGGTTCACAATGGAGAGAGGAGTTCCCACTCTTGGGCATGCTTGTGAAGAGGAAAGGTCATTGTCTAGCCCACAGAATATACAGGAAGCCAACAAATACCAACCAATATCTAAATAAGGACTCCAAATATTACCCTAAACAGAAACGGGTGATGATAAGGCTGCTTTTTGAGCGAGCCAGGAGACTGTGTCGGTCTGGTCTGTTTCAGAGCAAAGTGGAGCATCTCTTTACAGCCTTACAAGGTAATGTACACAACAAAATCAAAATCAAGAGAGCTGCTGGGCCTCCTCCACAATCAGAGGAGAAGCAGGAAGACACACAGGAGAAAAAGACCTTCCTTCCACAGATTCCAGTGATTATGGATAAGACTGGTAAGGTTTTAAAGCACAACATCAAGATCGCCTTTAAAACAAGAAAATAGAATATCCCTACAATTCCATTCAGCCAGGGATCCTCAGGACCCTCTCTCATGCGCAAGCATGTACCATATTCCCTGTCTGTGTGGGAAGGTTTATATCAGGTCCACTAAGTGCAGTATTAAGACAAGGTTGAAGTGCCATTATCATCTCATCCAACCGGAAAAATCTGCAGTAGCAGAGCACGCTCTCTTTTTTGACAATCATGACTGCAAAATGAGGAAACTATGGTTCTGACTACCACCCATAAATATCATTCTTGTCTCTACTGAGAAGCTGTGGAGATAATGAAACATGACAGTTGTTTCAACAGGAAAGAAGAGGGCCTATAGATCAGTAAAATATAGCAAATGTTGCTCACTGCCAAATGACAGAAGAACGAACGCACTAAGACACACAGCACAGGTCAGAGACAGAAGAAAGTTGATGGTGGTGCTGCCAACTAGCCATCTTGAAGCTGTGAAAGTACAGGTGTCCACCAGCCGGTGTCACATTGTCTTGAGAAGGGCTAATGTAGTGTAAGTGAAATGTTGACACAAAATATCAACATGGCCCAATAATCCAAAAAAACAACAAAGCTTGTCATTTGACTCGGCTGTGAAAGCTTGCATCAGTCCACATGGATATACTTTACAAGGAATTAAATGGCAAAGAATGATGACAAATGGTTTTGTATTTAACCTGCCATGATGTCTCATGATAAATATACAGGTGTACATTTATATAGTCAATTCAAGGTCTTTTAATACCAAGATGGTGGTATATGATTTAGCTGCTATTAAACCATGGTACAACGCACAAAAACTAATAGCGTGGACATACAACAGATGTGAGTGACAGATCCGAATCAAAAACACCTTTCATTAATCATGAGCTTGCCATCTTGAGTGAAACCAGATTGTCAGCCAAAGGTAAAGACATTGAATTTGGATCTTTGTCAAAAGTTCACAGTAGGATGAATCTGACCACAGTTGAAAAGTAAAATAGCTGACACAGATGAGAGTCTGTATTCAATCAGTTAATATACAGTGCCAGAGAAACTAATAGTAACTCTGTGATTTTTTCCTTCAGATTAATGAATATCATGTTTTAATGTGACAGTGAAAGTAATACAATCTATATTTTTTCTGAAACATTGTTTTATTTCCATTTTAATGGTATGTCTGTTGTGCAATTTGAATGTGAACAGCATAGACAGGAGGCAGAAAAACATCAGAGGTGTAAACAACACCAGGCTCAACCATGACCTCAACCTTCTATATGGTGCAACCAATCTGGTCGTATGTTTCATGCCAGGATTGGTCTCCTTAGCCACCAAGACATCTGCATCCCTGAATTCAAGGATTGGAAGAATCACAGGAGAAATATGAATATTTGCCAAATGGTATGTAACAATTTAATTTATGGCTTTTTCATAGGCAGTTTGTGTAGAATTTGTTAATGGAAAGCAGAAGACCAAAGTTTAACATTTTACAAGTTAGTGTGTATTGTAGATGGCAGTAAATGCTTCTAGTTTTATTCATTGTTTGTAGATGTCTCTGTACTACATACATTTGCCGATGCTATTTCTTGTCTGTTAATAATCCCTCTGAATGTTCATGATTACCTGTTGTATTTTTGTTATTGTAAGTGTTTGACTGACAAATTCAGTGAGGAATATGAATACAAATGGAATACTGTGAGGAACAGATTGCAAAAATTTGGTTTGGTGCCCACCAAACAACAATGTATGAAGCAGGTAAAGTGGGCTGAAGAACACCAGAACTGGCCAGCTGAGAAGTGGCACAATGTTCTCTTCAGTGATGGATCTAATATCAACACTGGTGGAAGTGATAGGGTTGCAGTGTGTTTCAGAAGGCAAGTGAAGCTCTGAATCCAGCCTGTACTCTAAATACTGTGAAGTTTCCACCTGGTGTCATGTTTTGGGGGTATTTCTCATACAATGGTGTTGGGTGTATTGATATTTTAGAATCCAGCATCAGTGGAGAGAAGTACATAGAATTTTATGTACACTTTTTTCGGCTGATGATGTCCAAAAAAGGACAAAACATATCCTGACACTTGTTAATTGCTAATTAAACATATTTTCTTTAGTATTGTAAAGACGGAACCTTTGACTGGGCCTTTAAAAAGTATTGACAATACAGGCTTTAATTCAACAATGACACAAAAGTTTATTGAGATCCACCTACTCAAGGTTCTCAAAAATTAAGATTTACATCTTGTCATTCTAATTTAACGGGACATGTTTTGCCCACTGTATGGGCATCATCAGCCATAATCTCATGCCTAAAAGATAAAGATCAGGATCCTGATTGCTCTAGTCAAAGTGTTACATAAAGAAATACTTCATGCATTATAAAAATGAGGAAACTTCTTGTAAGTTCCTAAATGACAATTTACACAATTAAAATATGTTTAAAAATATGTACGAGTTAAATGAGTAATGTTGGTGCAATCTTACATTGAAATCCTTAAAACATTTTTAAAATAGCCAAACTGTCCTTATTTATGTAAACGATAAGAAAGTCTATGGCTAACATTATGGCCTTTGAGGTAAAAGATCAAAACGAATGGAATCTGGTTAAAGGCAACCCAATTTGAAGTCGTAGAAAGGTTACAATGATCCTTAAGTGGCTTAATCATTTAAAAAAGACATTATTTTTTGTAGAAAGTTTATAGTATTATCATAGAGCATACAGCTGTGTGACTGATGGAGTTATTGTTGTTCTTATTAGACCCGTATTTGTGAGGTGAGTCCGCAGTCTTCTTATTTTTGTTGAAAAATGATAAAAGGTTCACGGCTGAGTGTTGCCGCGTGTCTTTACTAGCTGATGCGATTGTTTCTTCGTTGTGCTAATAGTCAAACGAGAACGCTCAAGCATGATTATTAACACAATGAAGAAACAATCGCATCACGTGGCAACACAACTATTCATTTTTCAGGATGATTCAGCTCTACGCCACTGTGCAAAAGTGGTCAAAGAATTCCTAAGTGAGCAAAAAAATGTCACAGCACTCTCTTGACCTGGCAGTTCACCAGATCTAAATCCAACTGAAAATTTTTGGATGATTTTGAAGAAGAAAATACAAGAAAGGAAGTCTCGAACAAAACTGCAATTGATTGAAGCCATTGTGAACATCTGGTATCGTGCTATGCCTACTGAAACTCTCCAACATTTAGCAGATTCCATGCCAACAAGTTGTGCATAAGTTTTGAAGTCAAAAGAATCCCACTACGTACTAGTGCTGAAATAAAAGCTAATCCAAAAAACGTAAAATATTGCTATTGTGCTTTCCATGAACAAATACTACACAAACTGCCATGTAAAAAACGCCATAAATTAAATTGTTATGTACCATTAGAGAGGAAATAAAACAAGCTTTCAGAAAATATATAGATTGTATTACTTTCCAAACACCCTTCACATTAAAATATGTTATACCTTCATTCGAAGGAAAAAAATGACCGAGTTGCTATTAATTTGTTCGGCACTGTATACAGTAGAACCTCGATAATTCAAAATCGGTTAATTCAAAATCCCGCCTAATTTGAAGAGCCCTTGTTCCCGGAAACATGAGGTATGGTTTTACATGTTATTTCAATTGTTTAATTCGAAACACGGATAATTCGTAATTCAAAGAACAATGTCGGTCCCATTACCAAGATTCAGACTTTTAATTCAAAACTGCCTATACATTAAAAAGAAAAAAGTATTTTACAGAGTAACTTAAATTCAAAATTTATCCGCATCTTGATGGAATGCGTATACCGGAATGTGCAGGGTAGCTTCCCACAATTTAAGTCACTTCGGTGTGTCTACAGTGTGCTTCATATTTGCTAGGTTTGAGTGTATTCAGCGTTTTAAGGAATGCCACAATATCACGTAGCAGGCAGTGTGCGGAGAAGCAGAATCCGCAAACACTTGACAGTTGACGAAAGAAACGTAGCTCATATAATCAATTCGTACGCACCAAACAATATTGTCAATGCCGATGAAACTGCATTGTTTCTCAATTTCAAGCCCAAACGGACTTATGGTTTTAAAGGAGAGAAGTGCCAGCTTGGAAATCGTACAAGGATTGCGGTCATTGTAGTGTGCTGCAATGTACACGGAAGTGAGAGACTTTCTCCCCTCATTACAGGAAAGTTTGAAAAGCCACGGCGTTTTAATGGCATCGGGCATTTTCCATGCAAATATAAGGCATCTAAAAAACGCAAACAGTACAGTAATACAAAGAGTAAAACATTTGCACAGAAGAGCCAGGATAATTCATCCTCGTCTTTGAATTATGTGTTTTTCCTTTTGTTGCGTGAGGTTATGTTCGCCAGTGATTTATCCAAGTACATTATTTGAATAATGTAAATGTACCCTGTTGGATTCATTTCGGAAATAGGTTCTTTCATGGCATTTGAAAGGTTTAAACTGTGAATCAATGTTAATTGCATTCAGTAACGGGTCTTGGAATATTCTGTGACGCGGCAAGCAATGGCATTTCTGAATTACGAGTTGGCAGTTAATTCAAAATCACGTAATTCATAGTCCGATTTTTGCGTCCCAACGACTTCGAATTAACAAGGTTTTACTGTATAGTGTGTGGTGCTCTCAGACATGTTTCGACCCAGCAGTTCTCCATGCAGTCTCATTTCCTGCTGCCCTCTTCGTTTGCTATAAACTTCTTGCTATTTTGAGACTGTCTACCAGCTGTTACCTTCTCCGTCCTCTTTTGCTCTTTCTGTTCACTGTTCCTTCTAGGGTGTCCATTACAAAATTACTCTCTTCACAGCCAGTGTCCAACCCAGTTTCTCTTCCTTGTTTGCATAGCATTTAACAGTTTCCTCTTTTCTCCAACTTTCTCTAATACCTTCTCACTGCATATCTATCCACTCAGGATATCCTTTCCATTCTCCTCCACAACCACTTATCAAATTCTTCCAGTCTCCTTTCATAGCTATCATTAAAAGAACCACATTCGAAAGAAAGAGAGAAAGAAAGAAAGAAAGAAAGAAAGAAAGAAAGAAAGAAGAATAAATCCCTTACATCACTATTTCAAAATGCTCCAGAAAGATAAGCAAACAAAAACACAAAATCAAACAAAAGAAGTTCATATGAGTAATAATAATGTTATTTGCTTTACACCCCACTAACTACTTTTACAATTTTCGGAGACGCTGAATTACTGGGATTTAGTCCCGCAGGAGTTCTTTTATGTGCAAGTAAATCTACCGACACTAGGCTGACGTATTTGAGCACCTTCAAATACCACCGGACTGAGCCAGGATCGAACCTGCCAAGTTGGGGTCAGAAGACCAGTGCCTCAACCGTCTGAGCCACTCAGTCTGGCAAGTTTCTGAGTCAGAGTGTAGAAAGGCCAATTAATTAATTATCATAAGAAAGCAGAGTTAAGCATGTATGAAAATATTATTTGCTATTTGATTTACACGGCACCGACACAGATAGGTCTTATGGCAATGATAGAATACGACAGGGCTACGACTGGGAAGGAAGCGACTGTGGCCTTAATTAAGGTACAGCCCCAACATTTGCCTGATATCAAAATGGGAAACCACAGGGCTGTTGACAGTGGGGTTCAAACTCACCATCTCCTGAATGGAAACTCACAGCTACAGGCTCCAAACCGCATAGCCAAAATGTTTGGTCATATGAAAATAAGATGGTTA
Source organism: Anabrus simplex (assembly GCF_040414725.1). NCBI lineage: Eukaryota > Metazoa > Arthropoda > Insecta > Orthoptera > Tettigoniidae > Anabrus > Anabrus simplex. Next base: position 313,508,284 of record NC_090270.1, read on the forward strand.
GAAAACTAGACGGACTTGCAGTTACAATGAGGTTGATGATTAGTGTGAATGAGGTATGAATGGAGATCAAAGAATGCAATCTTGAGTACAAAAGTGATTTGCAGTGTAGGTTTCCTTCTTCTATATTCACTACTTTATTTGTAGCACCAGCAGAGGAGGAGGAGGAGTTATTTACTATACAAGAAACCTGCCGCTAACTTCAACTTACTGTAGCTCTGCAATCTAGTCAGAAGAGCAACTTTTTGTTATTTTTATAACTGCTTTATCAGAAACTTTTACTGGACCAAATGTGCAATTTCTGACAAGTTATATCAAATTCCTCATAAGAAAGGTGTCAGTGGAGACATTTAAAACGGACCAACAAACTGGTAATAGACATAGATCTGAGGCCTCATGATCGGTGTACGAGAAACAATTCCTAAGTTCTTCGAAGAATTCCGCTCGAGATTCAAACTACTAGAGTTGTTGAATGAAAAATGTGGTCCTCAAAGGCTTGAAAGGTTCATTATCTATACTGAGAAATCATACATGTATTTAGAATACTTTGTCCCCATAGGCAACCTCCTTATAGGGGAAGTGTTTAATCTCTGAATAAATGTTTGGAGTGGTGCCTTGCCCTCGAAGCATGGACAGAGGGCACTGGCATCATATCACGTTCAGTGATGAGTCCCGCTTCTCCATAACCACCGATGACCATTGTGTGTGGGTATGGCGGCGTTGAGGGCAGAGGGCAGATCCTGTCCATATTTTGGAAAGATATACAGGCGTAATCCCTGGCATCATGGTGTGGGGAGCCATAGGATATGCGTCCAGGTCCCCTCTAACAGTGCTTCGGCAGACTCTGACGGCACAGCAATTTGCCACAAACATTCTGCGTGCACACATTCTACCCTTATGGCACAGCACTCTGGGACAGTGTTCCAAAAAGATAACGCATGACCACACACAGTACGTGTCTATGGACTGTCTAGAACACGATAAGGTCCTCCCGTGGCCAGCAAGATCCCCGGACCTCTCCATCATTGAACATGTGTGGGATGACATTAGAAGGGGACTCTGTCCCAGTACCAACTTGCGGAATCTGGAGGGACAGCCGCAACAACTGTGAACGAACTTGCTTCAGGAGAGGATCCAAAGGCTGTTTGACACCATTCCGAACTGAATAAGGGCATGCATTGTTGCCAGGGAGGGTGCGACACCACCCTACTGATCTGGCGCCAACATTCCACCCGTAACTGCCAACAGCTTTTTCTCCTTCATCCCATATTGTAATAAGTTCAACAAGGGTACGCGATCTTTCCTGTGTATATATATATCATGTTACTGGTTTTACATCTCACGATCAGTAATTTTATGGTTTCTAGAGATGCTGATATAAAAGAATTTTATCCCACAAGAGTCTTTCAGGTTCCAGTAAATCTATCGACATGAGCCTAGCATATTTGAGCACCTTCAAATACTGCTGGATTGAGCCAGGACTGAGGCTCAGATGGTTAGTGCTCTACCAACCAATCCAGTCAGTCTGGAAACCAATTAAAACTGATATTGACACTGTTCCACTAAAACTCAATCCTGAAGATATATACATTAACGCTCAGTCAGTGAAACTCTTTCTAGAGATATATACTAATACACAGTGATATCTGAAAGGGTATCCAGGGACTACCAAAATCCTTGGTAGCAATTGAGTGTCTACTTCCCAATGGCATAGACTCCACAGTTGGTAACATCACTGAGCCTTCAGGCAGTCTTCATAGCGAATGCTTTCGTGTTTGTGACTCATCAGCTAATTACTGAACAACATACTTTCATGTGCTGCAGACTCTTACACCACGGATTTGGTGGAAGAATTGCAAGGGAATTACCTGAAAAGATTTATGGTGCACGGAGTTTCAACACAGGGTGGAATAAGAAAAATTGAAAATAATTCTTAAGAGTGGGTACAATGTTAACTCAATAACCTACTGGAACCGACCATGCTAAGATGAAAAGCTTAAAGACAGTCAAGAACTATTAGGGAAATCCTCCAACAAATATTTAAGGACTCTTGTACAAACGTTTCATATTTACCATGCAGTGGACAACCAAAATATTGAAATTTAACTCTATGAAGTAATGTGACTGCAAAGAATATGTCAAAGATCTTGCTGCAAAATACACTACTGCAATTGGTTTCTTCAGTCAGAGAACAGCGATTAAAACCCTACAATGGCACAGTTTTCTGATAAGACTGGGTTGCATTTGAACAGACAAAAATGTTCAAAATAACCAGTAATGGTCATGTGAAAACTCAATATTAATTCATGGAAAACTACTTCACATTTGGCGTTTGGTGCACCATTATTGACACAAAAATTATAGGGCCGAATTTTTTCAACAGACCAGTAAATCTGAACAAATCACTGAGTTGATCATAAAATTAATCTTTTCCAAAACTGATTGAAAAGGTCAGAATACTTGGGTACCTGTAGCATAATGGGGCTTAAGTTCATGTAGCTCATAATTTGATGACTGTAGACTGTTTTCAGGGAATGAGCAATTGGCACAGGTTTATGACCAGCCTATAAACCTGATTTACTGGCTTGTGACTTTTATTTGTTGGGTAGTTTAAAGGATAAGGTGTATTAAGTAATCCTTATACAAAAGAAGAGCACAAAGAAGCAATTTGTAGTGAAATTCTCAAAATTCCTGATGATGAGTTGCAAAGGGTAAACAGGAAATTTATTTCATACTATGATGGATGTCTGGAGACATGGAGAACATTTCCACCATTTACTGTAATGTGGTAGTAGTTTTCATTTCATTTTCAACAATTCTTCATACAGTGGTTGCTGGCAGTTGTTGGGCATGGAATGCAGAGAGGTTTCCGAATTTCACCCTGCAATAGTATTGGTGAGTAGAACAGAAATGAGATGATGAATCGGTGGTTAACACCAAGCTGCTTGCTATTCGAGAAGTGCTGATTATTTAATTTATTATCTTCATAATTCTGAATTTCTCCAGAGGGCGGATTAAAACGTGTACACCTCAGTTCAACATTTCTGATTAGTACACTGAATTATTATGACTTAAGTTTACAATAATGAGGCATATTATATCAATACCGGCAATCCTTCATTGCCTGTAAAAGTGAAACAAGAACTGCGATGATGATGATGCTTTTTGTTTAAAGGGGCCTAACATCTAGGTCATCATCCCCCAATGGTACGAAATGAGAAGAAACGTAATGACAATTTAAAAGTCCAAAATCATCCACTGACCAGAAGTCAAAATGTGACGAAGAATGAATGGATGAATATGAATTTAAAACAAACAGTGGATCTGACCCGCAATACCCCATCTTCCCAGAAACTATCTTACAACAATAGTATTACCGACCAAGGGACTGCTTCTAAAGCACATTCCTGAATCGATGATGCTTGTTGCATAAAGGGGTCCAAAATCCAGGTACGGCCCCTCATAATGCTACTTATCGCTAGTAAAGTAGAACCATGGTATTTGTGATGTTGCGATGATGATGATGATGCTTGTTGTTTAAAGGGGCCTAACATCTAGGTCATCGGCCCCTAATGGTACGAAATGAGACGAAATGCAGTGACAATTCAAAAGTCCAAAATTCATCCACTGAGTAGAATTTAAAATGTGATGATGAAGAATGAAAGGATAAATATGAATTTAAAATAATCAGTGGAGCCAACTCACAATACTGAACATTAAAAATAAGTCCAAAATCGATCCACTAGCTACAATTAAAAAAGATGATGATGAACAATGATTATGAACTTAAGAAACAATCAGTGGATCCAACTCGCAATGTCTCACCTTCCCAGAAACTATAATGAAACGTTAGTATTACTGACCAAGGGACTGCTTACAAAGCACAATCCTGAATCGATGATTCTTGTTGTTTAAAGGGGTCCAAAATCCAGGTCAATGGCTGCTCATAATGGTACTTATCGCTAGTAAAGGGAACCACGGTATTTCTTAAGTTGCGGTACTAATTAAGAGTAGCGTAGACTCATGGTGTTCCAAACATTATGGTACTACTCACAAGTATTGTACGTCGCATAGACAATGCAGATTTATGGTGTTTCTCACATAATGGCACCACTCGTAGGCAACGCAAAGCCATAGTGTTCCTCACATAGGTGTACTAATCACAGGGACTCGTACTATCCCGTGGTGTTCCTCACGTAGTGGGTACTAATCACAGGCAATGCAGACCAACAGTGTCGCTCATATAGGCAACGCCCAGACCCGTGGTGTTTCTCACAATGGTACTAATCACAGGCAATGTAAGCCCATGGTGTTCCACACATAGTGGTACTAAACACGGGTACTGTAAACCCATAGTGATCCCACCCACTATTGCTACTAATCACAAAGCTATTATGTACCTAACATAGTGGTACTACTCGCAAGTAAAGACGATCTATGGTTTTCCCCGCATGATGGTACTAATAACAAGTAGTTTCATGGTTCTAATTCAATCATTCCTTGGTTGCCCCTTTTAGTCTCCTCTTATATGACAGGCAGCGAATACTGTGGGTGTATTCTTCATCTGCGTCCCCCACCCACAGGGGGTAACAAGAACTGTAAAGCAGACTTAACAATTTGAAACAAAAATGATAAACAGTTAACTTCCTGTCAAATGATTGTTATGACGAGCAACAGATAAGGCAACTAGCAAAGAGGATTAGGATCTTTCTTTAGGGGTTTTCTCTCAATATAAAGTATCACATTTTCTAAGACGTATAAATGAAATGTACAACAGGCGCAATTTGTCATTTGAGTTAAAAATAAACAGAGTAGATTGAAAAATAAAATAAAATATAGCTGCTCAGTGAATCAGGAATGAAAAATATAGAAGACAATGGAATACTGCTTTCCACTAAGAAGTTTAGTAAGAATATTTGCAAGCAAGAAGAATGGGGGCGACATCGTTATTTAAATGATTCATGGGTTTTTAAAAGAAAAAAATATGAGTTCAAATATAATCTACTTTCAAATTCCAAACGTGATACTGATTAAATCCACAGCAGGATACTCACAATGAATACTAGATTAACAGAAAATAAGTGAAGTATGTACTTCTGAGATACAATGATAACAACATGAATAGTGAAGATTTCTGTTAGCCTTGACACAGGTGAATTGAACATCCTTCAGAGAAAAGTGAACACACACTCTGTCATATTTACAGTTTGTTTCTATATCTATAATCTATTATTATTGTGTCTCACAAGCACTGGGATGTTCTACACTACAATCCCAGGCAACTACAAACCGTAAAGTAGGCATATGACGAATCATTTTCCTTTGTCTCTGAATAATCCTTAGTCTTGATTATTCATATGGATGTACTAAATCACTATATAACATTTTTGTTTCGGAGTTGAAGCATATATTCAAAGGGGGAAAGTTCTTTTTGTCATTTTCTTCACTCTTGCTTCATGTAACGTGATCTTGCTTACAATCTTGACAAGGGCAAAAGGAACCCTTTCTGACCTCATCTCTTCTGTTTCTGTCCATTGGGCAATATAAGAATGTCCAAATTACAAAAGCCACATTTCTTCAAAGACAATAAAACTACTCTAGATAATAATGATGAATGAAAGAGTGGTGTATATCAGTTTCTTGTCCACAGGTAACATAAACATAATTGCTCTGTCAAAACTATTAGACTAGAATTTAAAAAAAAAAAAAAAGCATTTGATACATCATATGTCTGTCTGTCCCAACATTAGGATATTACCATTAGCAGTTTAAGGAATACATTTTATTTCTATTAAAATATGTCCTCTGCTGTACAAAAAGATAAAATTATACCTTTTCCTTTCAGTTCTGTTAATTTCTATAACATATAAAGTTGATACTTTCCAACATTACCAAGAAAGGACAGTCCAGTATAGCTTAAAATTTATACACAAGTCATAAAAATTTTTAAGATTTTTGCTTTCCATATCCTTACTTAGTAATGGTCATTTTTATAAGCGAACCAAGTTTGTTTGCCACAGCAATGACCTGAGATAGATATCTTGAGAGTTCAGCATACAAAGAAATATTGATAACAGATCACAAGCATGCATTATCTCTATGGTTCAAACACACTGCCATCCCACTTTTACCTTATGTATAACAAGTTACAGGGCTCTACACAGAATACAAAATTTATTTTAACATTTTGTAAACTGGTTCCTAGATGTATAATATAGTGCAAATAATAAAGTTTTACACCAGTTTCTTAGTAAATAATGCTGTACGGTAATAACTGCAAGTCAAAAAAGACCAATGTATTGACAGAAATCACAGTAGAACTCAACTCACTGAGGATGGAGCATAAAAAATATATCAGTGAGAATTTAAACAGTATCAGTTCATGAAGAGGAGGCAAACACATCCACTTCAAAAGAAAAAAAGAAAAAAAAAAGAGTGTATAAAGATTGTCTCTTCATCGAATGTATGCAACATGGAACACTTGAGGAGAATGTAGACTAAGATCTTGAGTGCGTAAGTCCAGGTTGTGGACAGATAGTACAAATTAATCATTCCAATATTACACTGGCTTGCAATAAGCACACTTCTCCAGTGATATAGGATCCATGTGTTGGAGAAACATGGACATATTATTTTCCAGTGATGTCCCTTCATACTTGCAGCAACTTCTTAGTTTTCACACTTGAAGTATCACTAGTTCATAGTAAGACACTGCATATTTTACTGCACTAAAAGTGTAACATTGATTAAAGAAAGATCTACCATTTTCCGCTGATATCGCTTCATAAATGTTGCAGCTGACGTTGGGCTGACAAAGGTAACCATAGCTGTTCGCTGGGCAGGAATCATTTTTATGCTCTAGAACAAGTGAAGTACACACAAAAATAAATCAGCTATTTATTACATTCTATTTTTTTTTTTAAACAGAGTGTGTATGACAGTAAAAATTATATTCAAAGCTGAATCAAACTATCTTATAAATCAAGGCCATGTTAAGTAAAACTACCTAACATGTTAAGGCCTCAGAGATAAGAAGGGATCCTTGCACAAAAACCATCTTTCAAACCTTTACTAAATACAGTAGAAGGCCGATACAGTGAGTACGGCATATAACGAGAACCCCGTTATACCAACAATGTTGTGCTGTCCCTTCAAAATTCCTATATTAAACTGTGTATTATCCTCCGATTACGGCGAGAGCCCAATCACTGACGCATCTGTTATTACGAGTGATTAAGTGCGCAATTCTTTTTCTGTTACCGATATTTATGCACCCCAGCGATTATGTTGCATGCAACAGATTATCTTCGGTATCATTTCCTTGCTATGTCCACCAGCGAGTTCTCTTGTTGACATTCGAAGGCGATGTCGGAGTCTATTAGTGATACCCGTTGACTGCTGTTCCATAAAGAAAATTTGAAATGAAAGAGAACATATTTTCATAATAAATGCGTAAATAACGTGTCCGATAACAGTTCTTAATTCATTAAAAATAAAGGCTGACTAAATGATCGCTTAATTTTAATGCTAAACAATGCAATTAAGTAAATATGGGATACACTTCGAGATATAGCAGAGTGCATAATTGATTTCACAGGTTAGTTTACATCTTCTCGCATCTGGTTAAATTACAGAAAGGTTATTATCATGTAAATTTATAGTGAGAAGGTTATTATTTCTCTACTGGCGCTTGAAGTATATTTTCGTCATAAGTATAGTATGGTTAAGTTACGATAGGTGATGCTGTTTGAATAAGGAAACTGAAACGTTCGCCACAAAATGCGACTGATCATCTTTGGTACGTATAGTTTTCTCACTATGTGCATTTGCGAACTCTCTCATCATTCGAAGGTGATGTTGAAGTCTATTAGAAATACCCAACGACAGCTGTTCTCTAAAGAAAATTTGAAATAAAAGAGGATAACAAGTTTTTGTAATAAATGCGTAAATAACGTGGCTGATAGCAGTTTTTAACTCGTTAAAAATAATGGCTGAAGTAAACGATCTGTTAATTTTAATGTTATATACTGAAAATAAGTAAAAATGTGATACACCTCAAGATATGGCAGAGTACATCACTGATTTCAGAGGATAGATCATATTTTCTTGCGTCTAGTTACATTTCGGAAAGGTTATTCATATGTAAATTTTAGCGAAGATAACTCATTTCTCTACATGTGTTTCAAATATGTTTTCATAACATATATACGGTTAGGTTAGGTAATGCCATTTGAAGAAGAAAACTCTGGAGTGATACTGTATTTCTCCGAATCCAAGACGATGTCTCTTCCCTCAGAATATCATGCGAAAAATCAAGGGTCGTCTTGCAGTCACGGCCTAACAGTAATGAATACCACTGGCAACTCTCGCGGTAACCACGCTGCTTCTTTACACCCCCGCACGCGCACGCACATACAATATTCGTTGACAATAAACGACCACCTCTTTATTATACATCGCTAGCCGTGACAACCGGTTGTACAGTGCCTGTGTGTAATATCCCTGGATCTTGGGAAATAGTGAAGATAGAATGACATTCTGTTAGCCTCTACAAAAGGGCTTCTCAAACCTGCAGAATAGCATCACAACATGCGAGCCTTCGAATTCTTAGAAAGGCCATGGCTACTCAGTGGCAGAGTTACAATGCGTCTACTGTACCCGACTCAAAGTAAAATGAAGTTTTACAGACAGCAAGAATATTATCGTGATGGACAGTCGTAAAGACACATGGAACAGGTATTGCTGGCAAATTTTCAATGAGTTCTCGTCGATATCATGATGCCAATTTTAGGTTAATGGTTATTAAACACTCAGAAATGTAGAATAATTGTGCAGCCGCAAGAAAATATAGCACAGGCCTAACTAAAGCCAATATTTGGCAGCAGCGTGAAGGACAAAGATAGCTAAGTAAAATGAGTGCTGTACAAAAAGTGCATTCAGTGGTCTGCAACAAGGACGCTTTAAAGAAGTCGATTGTGAGGTATGTGCATGAAAAATGCACGGGCTGGATGGCCATACCGTGGCGCAATAAATTTGTTTGTTGCCCTTCAACGTCCGCGATTAGGCCTGTGCATCGCTAGCCGCTGAAGTTGGCCGAACACGGCAAGCGAGACGTGTGTGTAGCGGTAGCTGGTTATATCTGACGCTGAGTAAAAGTACTGTAACAGTTTCATAGACAGCAAGAATATTTTCCCGACGGATCGCCGTATTGTAGAGACGTGTGGAATAGGTATTGCCGGCAAATTTTCAACAGGTTCTCTTCGGTATTAGGGGCTGCCTGGCCGAGGCGGCGTGCTCGGTTCGCCCGGAAGGACGTGGGTTCGAGTCCCCGTCAGGAAGTCGTAAAATTTAAGAAACGAGATTTCCACTTCCGGAGGTGCATATGACCCTGAGGTTCACTCAGTCTACACCAAAAATGAGTACCAGGTTAATTCCTGGGGGCAAAGGTGGCCGGGCGTAGAGCTAACCACTCTACCCCATCACGTGCCGCAGTTAACAATGGTGGAAGCCTTTACCTTCCACTCCTCCAAGGGTGGCCTATATGGAGGTGTCTTTGTCTCTTCGGTATTATGATGCCAATTTTAAGTTAATGGTCATTAAACCCGCAGAAAAAGAATAATTATGCAGCCGCAAAAGATGCGGCATAACGAAAGCCAATGTTCGGCACCTAAAAATAGTCTAAGATGCGTACTGTACAACAAAGGCATTCATATGATTTTCACAAAGCACTTTTTGAGCACAATTTTATGTTTTTGAAGGAAAAAGTGGGGTCCGTCTTCGATTAGGAGAAATACGGTACTGTAATTTTTTCAGAATGAAATTAAACATACGCTTTCACATAGTATCGGATTTCAAAATATAACAAACAAGTAAGCCGTAGTGTGGATATCATCCATGGAAACGCATGGTTTGAACAAACTGTTTGCCGTTTCATACAGTTTTTAATGTGTATGGGGGTTGTCCGACTTTCATACAAAATCGGACTTAATGACAATCCGCTATAGCTAAAAAAAAAAAAAAAAAAAAAAAAAAGTGCGCTGTACAAAAAGTGCATTCAGTGGTCCGCAACAAAGGACGCTTTAAAGAAGTCGATTGTGAGGTATGTGCATGAAAAATGCACGGGCTGTTTCCGCTGTTGATAATTCTCGCTATAACGGACTTCTACTGTACATGGAAAATGCATCACTTTGTATTTGTTCTAACAAATGATTCAGTTGTTAGGAGCATGGTTTTCTGTGGTGAAGAAATGGGAAAAAGATCTATATGTAAAATTCTTTATCTGCATTTGTGTTTGCAAACCAATGTATGTAGGAAACTCGAGAAATGCAGGTAGCTTTATCTTGTTCTGGCTGCTATTAAAAATAGAAATGCATAAGCATGATAAATATTAGATTTATTACTGCTGACATCTCAATTCATAGCAGTTATGTATACCATTTTAAAGGAACTATACGGAAAAAGTAATAAAGATTTTCAGGCTCTGGTGTTTGCAGATGATATGGCAATATGGGATGAAACAGAGGAGGGAGTGCAAAATAATCTGAATGCATCGTGTAAGAAGTTTGATGATTATGGAATGAAACTGAACCCATCAAAAACAGTAGCATTGAAAATCGGCAGATGTAATACAGAATGCAACATAAAAATACAGGACCGCCAAGTTGAAGTAGTACACCAATTCAGATATTTAGGAAGTACAGTGGTTAGTAATAATAGAGCTGAGATAGAAATAACAATCAGAGTAACCAAAGGCTCTAACTTTTACTGTACTGTTAGACACCTGCTATGGGATGAAAAGGTCCAACAAAGAGCAAAAATGATCCTGTACAATTCATATTTCATTCCCATCCATACATATTCTCTGGAAACCTGCACACTAACATCAAAGGATTGTAGTAAGATTCAAGCCTGTGAAATTAAATTTCTTAGAACTGCCCTCCAAACGACACGACTTGATCACGTGAAAAATTATGAGATCCGATCTAACCTAGGTCTAAATGAATCGATGGATGAAAGACTTAGGTCATCTAGAGTTATATGGTTTGGGCATATTAAACAAATTAATAGCACAAAGTTTCCATGTGCTTATTTGGAAAAGAGAATAATAGGTAGAAGACCAGCTGGAAGACCAAGGAGAAGGTGGATGGACCAACTGAATCTGTCATGGACAACAATATCTTTCTGAATAGGCAACTTTGGAAGACGCTCGTTTTCAAACATCCTACCCGGCTCGCTGGAAGGGCAAACTGATGATGATGATGATCTCAATTCGAAGTTCCCCGACATCTTGTCGTAACTGTAGCATACTCTCTGCATAAGGACAGTCTGTACGTAGTAAATTTTCTAAACACGGGTAAAATTTTAATCCATTAAAATCTGAAAATGTAACTAACCTTCTTGTTGCTGCTACATGTAAACAGCGTATTTCCTCAGTGGCTGTCCGGCTGCATGGCTAAATGGTTAGCATGTTGGCTTTTGGTCACAGGGGGTTCCAGGTTCGATTCCCAGTAGGGTCAGGAATTTTGACCTTCATTGGTTAATTTCGCTGTCATGGGGGCCGGGTGTATGTGTCGTCTTCAGCATAATTTCATCTGCATCACAACGGGCAGGTCGCCTACGGGCGTTAATCAAAAGACCTGCACCTGATGAGCCGAACATATCCTCAGACACTCCCGGCACTAAAAGCCATACGCCATTTCATTTTTTTTTTTTTACCTCAGTACAATTTTTTTTAGACAATGTCATCTGGATGAGTACGAATAGTATGATGTAGTGGTTATACCACTACTCTCAAATTTCCAAGACTGTGGGTTTCAAACCAGACTGAGGTAGTGACAGTTTGAAGAGCATGAAAATACAAGATGACCTTGTTCACACTGGTGTGTTAGGATATTCAAGTACAGGACCTTTTCCTTCTGATAGATTGTTTTAGTGGATTTGCTTGCCTGGGACTACTGAATGAGCTGGAAGGCACTATTAACAATTTAAACATTTATAAAGAATGCTTTATTAGACAGCAGGAAGCAGAGTGGTGATTCTGTCAATCAGGCAGTCACTTTCACCATTTTGACTTCATTGTCAGACTACTCTGGAAGTAAGAAATAAGAAAATACTGACAATTTTACATAGGATAGATTTAAAGATACAGTTTGCCTTTTATATACGAGGGCTGATCAACAAAGACTGAGTGTGATTTTTTTTTCACAGATGTTTATTACTCCATTTCAATGTTTACATGATCTTTTTCAAAGTAGTCAACTCCTACTTCAATGCATTTTTTATAGCATCTCTGCCAGTCCTTGAACACATGTTGCAGACCTTTCTTTGCAGTTCCTTGAGAATCGTCTCACTTTTCCTGAGCACTGCTTCAGACTTCTGAAATTGAATGCCCCTAAGCTTTGCCTTTAGTGATGGGAATTTAAAAAAAATCAAAGAGTGCAAGATCAGGACTATAAGGTGGATGCGGCCAGGTAATGTTGAATCGAGCCAGAAACTGGATGACTTGATTTGTGACGTGAGGCCCTGAATTGTCATGATGAAGTTGCCACCCAGTTCGAGAAAGCTCTGATCATTTCTTTGCAATGTGTAGTGTAGCCAGTACTGACATGTAGTATGCTACTGTAACAGTACTGTGTCTCTTGCATCACCTCCATTGTCTAGTATGCAAAATGCATGTAGCGTCTAGAGCATTACTACCAACCTACCGATACAAGAGTGCTGCCGCCTACAGACATTATACATAAACACCCGCTCTTTTCAAATATTTATGTCACAGATAGGAAACTACCACGGAAGCTACAGGAAAAAAATCAGCCTCAGTCTTTGTTGATCAGCCTACGTATATAAATATCTTCTGTCATAAGAGCTATTGCAGAACCCATAACAGAGGTATAGAGGATTTTAAAATGGAGTTAAATATCCAGAGTTACTAACAAAAAGCTTTACAGCTTTAAAAAGAGAAGCTTAAGACAACTTTTCCTACACAGTACAATGCCACATATAATTCTTTTTTCTATCCACTCACCTCTACAGGACCAACTTTCTGGCAGAGCTGACGAAGTTGTGTTTCTGTAGTACTGGCTGCTAAGTTTTCAATTCTCACTAACTTTGTCCGAGGTACAGGAACTTCAGGAGGTTGAGCAATAACAGTAATGCCAGCAGATTGATTAGACACAACAGTTCGTCCAGACGTATTAGCCTGCAAGTAACAGTAGAATTTAGTCAAACAAAATATTTAACATGGTATAACTTAATGAAAAAATGAAGAAAAAAAAAAAAGAAAAACAAGGCTGAAACATTCCACGTGAAATTCTGGGAAATTCCTTCTCCCAAAGGAAAACTAAAGCGCTTCATGTGTGCCATATGTGAACCTTACAATATTACTAAAAACATACATGAAGTGTTCCATAAATAAACATGAACACCATAATATGGTACAAGCTTACAGCACATAACGATTGGTTTAAGCAAAGTAGCCAACATTATCTGAAACAAATAAGTGAAGAGTTATGTAATGTAAAAGCAACAGTGTAGTCTTCTCCTTGTCTCGCTCGCTCCCTTTATCTGACTCCCCGTAGGGTAGGGTAGTGGCTCAGTGACGTCCATTCATGTATGTTCTTCCATTACTCCTCTAAATATTCCCAGAAAATCAACAACTTTTCTTATTAGTCCTTCCTTCACATTCAGTACCCATCTTCAACTTAGTCTACCTCTTGGTTTCCTTCCATTCAATGTCTATTCGAGCAATGCTCTTGGAATTATTGTTTCTTGCATACTTCATACAGGGTCTTACCATTTTATCCTCTTTCTCTCTTCCAACCTAGTTTCTCCAATTCAGCCCGTCCTGTATCTCTGTGTTTATGCTCCTTCACTGTTTTCTTGTAGCATGCTTCGCAACAACATCACTTCAATTCCTAGTATTTTTGTCTTCCTCTCTGCCAGTTCCTATCCATGTTTCTGCACCATATGTCAAAACTAAAACACCTCTTTGCATTATATATGTTACATTTCTATTGGTTTTATGTAGCAGAAACTCAGACAGGTCTTGTGGCGGTGACTAGATATGACACGGCTAGGGACTGGGAAGGAAGCAACCATGGTCCTAACTTATGAAAATGGAGAACACAGAAAACCATTTTCTGGGCCACCAACGGTGAGGTTCAAACCTACCATCTCCTGGTCACAAGCCAACCGCTACATGGCTTGAACTGTGTAGCTAACTAGCTTGGTTTTGCATTGTCTTGGTACCTGTTCATTTCATACTCTCATACTCTAACAGAATCTTCCAGAAAGTTGTATTATTTTGCTGATCTTAGCTTTTTTGTGTGTGCGTGTGTGTCACATTGACCATGGCCTTAATTATGGTACAGCCTCAGCATTTGCTGGTATGAAAATGGGAAACCACAGCAAACCATCTTTAGGGCATCCAACAGTGGGGTTTGAACCCACCATTTCTCGACTGCAAGCTGACAGCTACATGACTCAACTTGCTCGATTGACCTTAGTTTAAAATCATTTAGTTTTTGAGAGAAGTCCACTTTTTTACAATACTAAATAACGTATTAACTTATCACTATACAATCATGTCAAGGAGAACATATTTCGTCCCTTAATCTGGGACATCCTCAGGTAAGTCAGAACAAATTTCAAAACAATAAAGATATACATTGGTGAATAAAATTATATCACACAACATGATGCACTTACATTATTTAAACATAATATTATGGGTTATCTCACTTAAAAAATCTTTAAAAACATGATTCTTGATGTTAAAGAACAGGCAAGTATGCCTGTTTGGGGGACCAGCAGGAGAGTGAGTACTCATAAATCGTTTTTAACATTTAAATAATTCAATTTCTTTCTTGGTATTTTGCCAAATGTTCACTCTTCATTTTTAGACTCCTCTTTCTCCATGCATTGAATCAAACCACCAATACAAACATGAAGTACGAGGACTGGATATAGCAATACACACAGCAATTTCCATACCAATGATCACAATGGATTTCAATGAAGAAATACAAATAATAAAACAAATCATGAAAGAAAACAATCACCCTCCAGATATAGTACATAAACTATTAAATAAACAAAGGTAAACACCAGAAAAAAAACACACGAAAAAGAAAAATATATTGTACTCTACTACGTGAACAAGAACAC
Source organism: Anabrus simplex (assembly GCF_040414725.1). Classification (NCBI taxonomy): domain Eukaryota; kingdom Metazoa; phylum Arthropoda; class Insecta; order Orthoptera; family Tettigoniidae; genus Anabrus; species Anabrus simplex. The sequence continues at coordinate 313,523,446 of NC_090270.1, forward strand.
ATACAAAATAGGTTAAAAAAAAAAGGTCTAAAATACCCCTTAGAACAAATTGTACAATGCAAACACATACCTGCGAATGCAACCTAAATAAAAAAGACCTTTCCTCAAGTCAGAGTTTATGAACTCAAGTGTCAAGAACCTAACTTCAACGCAACATACATAGGCCAAATAATAAGTAAATTATCATAAAAGATACAAAGAACACAACAATGCAATAAGGTAAAATCAGCATTCAGCCTTTGGAGAACAAATGTATTATAATCCACACCATTTCATTGACAAATAACACAGATCTAAAAATTTTACACTTCGAAAATAAAAGCAAATCTTTGAAGATTAAAGAAGCAATTGATATTTACAGTACACTGAAAAAAAAACTAACCAAACCAACTTCAATGAAAATCTAAAAGATCCCCCTCCTCTACTTAACTTCTGAACATTTTACACTTTTCGCATCAGCGCTTAATGAATCCCACTGAATCCCTCTGATTTAAATGTCTGGAATCTGGATTAGGATATTCTTATCTGTAGTAAATTCTCTGAATTTACGCAGCATCTTTTGCCACTTGAGATGGTTTTTTTAAGTTATAATGTTATTGGCTTTATGTCCCACTACCTACTTTTATGGTTTTCAGAGACGCCAAGGTGCCAGAATTTAGTCCCACAGGAGTTCTTTTAAATGTCAGTAAATCTACCAACACGTGACTGACGTATTTGAGCACCAATGGATTGAGCCAGGATCGAACGTGCCGAATTGGGATCAGCAGGTCAGCGCCTCAAGCATCTGAGTCACTCAGCCCAGCATTATTATTATTATTATTATTATTATTATTATTATTATTATTATTATTATTATTATTATTATTTATCCCTAAGAATAATGTCTTACAATATACTCATTAGTACAATTCCATACTTTTATTTCATCAAAATCATTAACTTGCATTTACTCCTAAATACACAAAATACATCATAACATGAAGAAGCAACATTCCCCTGTCCCATGAACAGAATCATTGCCCAAAACACTCCCCTCTTTCCCCTACTTCCTCTCTCCTCTCCCCAGAACAGAGTTCACTGCCTACAGAATTTTTCACTCACAGCCCTCCTCAGCTACCAGGACTGGGCAGGCCATTGACTGCACTCCAGACACAGCTGCTGAATGTAACGGACAATTGATTAGCAGCTTAGGTAAGTACAGAAACATGCCTGTAAGTTAATAAGGTGACAGTGTTGAATACTACTATAATCATATTTGTTATTACTTGTTCATAATATCACCAACTCTCAATCATTGACAAGCTTACGCAACATAAACAATATTGTACATATATATGCATGATTTAAAGTGATCTGATAGAATCAGAAGATATTCTTATAGAACGGAATACGCCATTCTTTGTTTGTTTGTTTGTTTCTTTCTTTCTTACGAACCGGCCAAACTTAGGACCACGCCAATACCACTTCACTTCCTTCTTATCATCCCTTCTTCCTTCCTCTTTCTCCACAGTGCCTTCATACTTTCAGAATGTTGCACTCTTCTCTCTTCAGTCCATCTTCCCCCTCTGCGCTCTTTATTTTCTTCCACAAGAACTTTTATGTTGGAAAGTCTTTTCCTGAATTGGTCTCTATCACGACATTCTTCATCTTCAATTCCTAACCTCTTGAGTTCTTCCTTCATCTGATTGGCATATCTCCCCTGGCTTCTTCAAGTAGTATATTTTATTAAAAATTTGTTTATTTAACCTTGCTGGATCCATTCTGACCATGTGTCCATAGAATCGCAACTGTCTTTTCCTTATTGTTGTTTCCAGGTCTTCTGTTCTTTTGTACATCTCCTTATTTGATCATAATCTGTAGTTTCCCTCTACCACCCTTGGGCTGTACATTCTCCTTTCAATCTTTAGTAATTTTTCCAGGTTTGTTAGTGTTGCTGTTTCCACCCCATACAGAATCACTGGTTTTACCACAGCATCATAATGTCTTAGTTTGGCATTAATGGAAAGATTCTTTTTGTTGTAAAGGGCTTTGGTGGCAGTGTTTAGCCTTTCCAACTTACGTCTCCTATTTTCCAGGGCCTCTTTATCCATCCCATTGCTACTGATAATCTCTCCCAGGTATTTAAACTGCTTGGTGACCTTCGCTTCGCCATATTTCGTCTTCATTGTTCTTTTCACATAATTCCTGTCCGTGCTCATCATCTCCGTTTTTGTGAAGGAGATATTTAAACCTGTTTCCTCGGCTATCTCCTGTAGTTCATTTATCTGTGTTATTGCTTCCTGTTCTGTCTCAGCAAAGAGTGCCAAATCATCAGTACAGGCCAAACACTTGGGTTTGACATGTTTATTTTTACTACCTATTATAGCACCTGAGTCATTATGTTTCCACAGTGTTTTCATGACCTTATCTAGAACCACGTTGAACAGTGTTGGTGATAAGCTGTCACCCTGTCTCAGACCTGTTTTTATCTGGAAGGGTTTGGTGATCTCTCCTCGAAATTTCACTCTGGATATGGGGTTTGTTAGTGTTAACTTAAGTAAGTTGAGTGTTTTTTGATAGATGCCATATTCTCTCAGAATGTCCATCAGTGTGTCTCTATCTATTGAATCGTATGCTTTTTGAAAGTCAACAAAAGATATGAAGATGTTCTTTGGTCACGCATTGTAATATTTGATTATCATTTTTAGACTCAAGATTTGATCCTGGCAAGAGCGCCCTCTCCTGAAGCCACCCCTGATACTCTCCCAACTTGCGGTCAATTTGTGGTGTCAGTCTGTTCAATAGGAGTTTAGAAAAAATCTTATACATGACAGATAAAAGTGATATTCCTCGGTAGTTGTTGATGTCTGTTTTCGGTCCCTTTTTATGTAGCGGGTGTATTAATGCCACTAGCCAGTCTTCTGGTATTTTTTAATCTCACTAAATATTCCGGAACAGTTCTGTCGCTTCAGTGATAAAGACGTCATTGGCTATCTTCCACAGTTCTGCTATTACTCCATCTTCACCAGGTGCTTTGTTGCTCTTTAGAGAGTTTATTACTTCCCGTACCTCTTCCTCGTTTGGTGGTTCGGAATCTGGGTTCTGGATTGTGTCCTTCTCAATCTCCAATTTTTCCAGTGGCGATTTACAGTTAAGGAGGTCTTTAAAGTACTTTGCAAAGATCTCACGGTTATCTTTATTGTTCAGGGCAAGAGTTCCATCTGTTTTCTTGAAATGCAGGCTCGGTGCTATATAGCCTTTGATTCTATTGTTAAAGGCCCTATGGAATAATCTGGTAGTGTTTTTCTTGAAGTTCTCATCCATTTCTGTGACTAAGGTGTTCTCTTCTGATTCTTCTCAGTGTTTGGTGTGTTTTTATCCTTATTTTTCGTGATTTTTCCAAATTTGTCACAGTCTTATTCTCGTTCCATGATTTCCACGCCTCAAATCTTTCTCTGATTGCATTTTCGCATTATGCATTCCACCATGCATGCTTGCTTCGATGTTTTGTAGATGCTAATTCAACTGCTGGCTCCTGCAGATTTTTTGCCACTTCATTCCAATTTTTTGGCACCTGTAGCCTTTTCCTGTATTCTTCCCTCTTTTCTTGGATGAGTAATTCACGGTCAATTTTTGGCATTCTACTGCCACAGGTATGCATTTTTCGTCCGGGTATGAAATTCATCTTAATCTGTGATAAGTAAGGGTCTGATGTTACATTAACCACTTTTCTAACTTTGACGTTATGAATTTCCTTGTAATTGTTCTTGGATATCACTACAGGGTCCAGCTGAAATTCGCCTAGCAAGGGATTTGGTCATACCCACGTTTTCTTTTTGTTGGGGCATGCTTTGAAATGGGTAGACATGAGTTTTAAGTTGTTCATGTTGCATAAATTGATCAGTGTTTCTCTGTTTTTATTAGTCCTGTTGTGTGCCGGCTATTGTCCAACTATTTCAATGTAGTTCCTTTCCCGCCCCACTTGTGCATTAAAGTCCCCCAGGAGAATTATGATGTTATTTTTTGGGATCTTGAGTATTTCATCCCCCCAGTTTGTCCCAAAACTCTTCAACCATATCGGGGTTCTTTTTATTATCCTCATTTATTGATGCATGAGCATTTATCAGCATGTATTTCTTATTCGCTGATTTGACCATCATGAGCGATAGTCTTGAGTTTACACTCTTGAAGTCGACTATAGTGTTTAGAAACTTTATTTACTACAAAGGCTGTTCCCAGTTGCGGGACGTTTTTCATGATCTTTTTCCCGGGCTTTCCTTTGACGATTCTGAACCCATCTGATTCAAAGGGTTCTTCATCCACGTACCGCGTTTCCTGGAGGGCCAGTATTGAGATTTGCATAACACCTACTTGAATTACAAGATTAAGCTATTAAAAATAGGCAAGGACATCGCTTTTTTTTCTTGAAGTTTAATCAAAACAAGAACAATACTTCTTTTTGGCACAGAAAAACCCAGTTTAAGTCTAATTCACTATGGATTAGAAATGAAATTAAGTTCCTGTACAGGAAAAAAATCTCTACTCAACACTAAATTATATGAAGCACATCTCGTTGCTTTGCCCACCCTAACCGCCTCAGAATGGGATTCTTTTCAGAAATTCGCATTTACGAAAATAGAAAATGTTATAGCAAAAAACAGACCACTCTAGACAACAAATTCAACATACTCGTGCGTAATAATAATTCTAGTAAAAACTCGCCTCCACACAATAGGCATATTAAGGAATCTGACTCGGGAGACTTGAAGTTCCACGACCCTGTTATAAATCTTTCTGATACCCAACTTAGCACTTCAGATATAAACATCTTGGAAAAAGGTCCTAAATTTAATTGGCCTACTGCCTTTAAATTAAAAGATGCTATTGCTATTACTGCTGAAGCTGAAGGTGCTATACAAAAATTGCCAGTTGACAATCAAACAGAAATTAGATTCAACGCTCGTAAAAAACTCTCCAACTTAATTGAAGTCAACAAATCCACAGCTCCTTTATTCCCTAAAAACGCCATTGATTCTTTAAAACAAAAATCAACGAGAATGATCTGATAGTCACGAAAGGGGACAAAGGCAATGCTACAGTTATTATGAACAAAAAGACCTATGTGCAAAAAACCGAAACTTTTTTTTTTTGGAAAATTAATTTAAATTGATGAAGAAAGATCCAACTAATAATATTCAAAAGAACTTAAAACAAACATTAGCCGGCCCCGTGGTGTAGGGGTAGCGTGCCTGCCTCTTACCCGAAGGCCCCGGGTTCGATTCCCAGCCAGGACAGGGATTTTTACCTGGACCTGACGGTTAGTTCGAGGTCCACATAGCCTACGTGATTAGAATTGAGGCGCTATCTGACGGTGAGATAGCGGCCCCGGTCTAGAAAGCCAAGAATAACGGCCGAGAGGATTCGTCATGCTGACAACACGACACCTCACAATCTGCAGGCCTTTGGGCTGAGCAGCGGTTGCTTGGTAGGCCAAAGCCCTTCAAGGGCTGTAGTGCCATGGGGTTTGTTTGTTTGTTTGTTTGTTTGTTTGTTTGTTTAAAACAAATATTGAAACAAACATCCTTCATTCTCAGTGAATATGATTCTTAGAAACTAATCCACATGAACTCCAGTATTCCTACAGCCAAAGCATTGCCTAAAGTTCATAAAACAGATATTCCCATAAGACCCAAGTTAACTAGGAACAGCCCAACTTACAAAACCTCCAAATTTATCGATAACTTTTTGAAAAAATTCTACAAGTTTGAAAACCCCAGCTCTATTAGGAATTCTATAGAATTTTGTAATTTGACTTAAAACCTAGTGTTACAACCACAACAAAAAATATACTCTTTTGACATAAAAAACAAGTATTCTAATATACCGGTCAAAAAAACTTTAAAGTTCATCAAGGACAATTTTCGAAAACATAGTAAACTAAGCACACAGGAAATAGAAGAGTTCTTAAATATTTTAGAATTTGTAACTTCCAACAACTATTTCACTTTCAATGGAAACATTTACAGGCAGGACAGTCTTCCTATGGGCTTCAGGAATAATGGCAGAAATTTATTTAGACCACTTGAAAAACTCCAAAATTCATAATAAAATTAAAGGTATTGTATTCTGGATGCGCTATGTTGATGATACGTTTGCCTTAATAGATCACAACATCACTAACAGCGATACTGTCCTTGAACAGTTAAATGCGGCCGATCCATGGATCAAGTTTACTTCCGAAGTTGAAATCAATAATTCTTTAAACTTTTTAGATATCATTATTAACAACAGCTCCAACAAATTTTCTTATACTATCTTTAGAAAGCTCACCCAAACCGTAAATACCATTCATCAAGATTCGATGCATCTGGACTCTCAAAAAAGAGCAACCTTTTATAGTTTAATTCATAGAGCTTTTCACGTCCCTTTATCTGACGTGAATCGCAAAAAAGAACTCAATACCATCTACTTAATAGCGAGAAAAAATGGTTTTGGCAGGCATTTCATAGACAGGACAGTCAGCAAAATTGCTAACAAATTCAGTTCAACTCTTCTCAGAGAAGCAAAAAAGAAAACAGATAACTACGCCACATTCACTTACACCAATAAAAAGATTTATGAAATCACCAATATTCTTCAGAAACATAATGTCAATATTGCCTTTAAAACAGTCAACAACAATACTAATTTGTTTTATAACCAGCACAAAATCAATAACATTGTGAATAAATACAACAAATCAGGTGTATATAAGCTAAATAGCAACCAATGTTCCGCGAGCTACATTGGGCAAACCGGAAGAAGCTTTTTAATTAGATATAAAGAACATGTCAACGCCGCCAAGCACAAAAAATATTCCACCATGAGCACTCATATAACAGAGTCCAATCATTCCTTCACCTCCATAGAGTAGGACTTAAAAATTCTTTATTTTCATAACAAGGGCAATTTACTCAACATTTTAGAAAACATCTTTATTAATACATACCAAAAATACAATCCTGCTTACAATTTGACTGAAATTTTATAAACTGTGAACATAATTTTCAAGGCATTACTCAACAGTTCCTATTTTAAAAAACCTTTTAACAAACCTCCATGCAGTTGCTTACTATGTCATTTGGTAAAAACTTTAAAAATAGAATAATTTTCAAATAAAAAACTGAAATAAACATGTCCTTGCTCCTCTGTCAATGTCAATGGTTCAGACAAGTGTAATGTTGTTTTAATTTTGACAAATTTGGTACCAGCTGAAACTGAAGAACTTGACGGTTAAAAATGGCTTGCATGATCGGATGGGATTAAGAGGAGAAATTCCGATTTACATGAAAGGTCTTGGAACTATAGCAGTGTAAATAAGGACTTAAGGAAAGGAGAAGTTTCAACAACAGAGCAGAAAGCATTTTAAATTTTAGCATATAGTGACTAACTTAATAGGTTTTATTCAGTTTATGATTTGAAAATTATTCTATTTTATTCTATTTTAAAGTTTTTACTAAATGACTTATGATTTGAAAATTATTATATTTTTAAAGTTTTTACCAAATGACATAGTAAGTGTAAGTGAAAAGTTTAGACACAAAATAAATATTTTAACAATTTCAAGATTTATGTATAATTTGTTTTGTTGATGACTGTATTGTACAAATGCATCAAATCAAAGAATTTTGTTTGATGTTTTTGCACCGCTGAAGAAGAGAGCAGTAGCTCTCGAAACATGTACGGTAGATAATTATAATAAAATGTAAAGTATTGACAAGGCAGAAAAGTGTTTCATAGAAATTGATACACAGGTCACTTTTGAGAGTGGACCTTCCTCCTCATCTACTACTCAACCCTGGAGGAAATGTAATTTTGGTTTGGGAGGAAGCGATAAGAAGATTTTGACTAGTCTAATGAAAAAAGGGGTATAAAACACAAATGTAATGAAAAAATTGGTGCAGGAATATTTTAAAAGATGCTAAAAAATCTAGGAAGATATACAAAATGCAAACAAAGGACAAAAATGTAACGGAAGAGAGAAAAATTAAACCTGTATGTTCAGATATGTGTAGGTTAAGATGTTCAACAAAGTTTAGTGAGGAGGATCACTAGAAACTCCTTTGTGGATATTGGGCACTGGGCAACATTGATAAGCAGAGACAATTCATTAAGAACAGTTTGCAGGAAATCAATCCCTGATATCGATATGTGCGTGTAGGCGGGAATAGACCTCAGCCAAGAAACAATATGGTGGTTTATTTTAATCTAAATGACAAACATGTCCGGGCCGCAAAGCTATTCTTTGTGAATATTTTAGACATAAACAGTCGTCCTATACATACAGTGCTAAAGAAACAAACCAAGGTTGCAAGAGTTCTTATGGAAGGAGATAAATGGGGGAAGCATGTTAAGCAGCCAAAAACTGAGAAAACTAAAAGAAGGAATCAGACAATTCATTGATTCTATGCCAAAAATTGAGAGCCACTACACCAGAGGAAATACGTTCAAACACTTCATCGATGGAAGTAAAACCATTTCAGAAATTCATGAAGATTAAGCAGCGCACTGTCAAGACAAAAATGTTGGCTACGGGAATTACACAATGTTTTTCGTCATTTTACTACTGAGTTTAACATTTCATTTTTCGTGCCAAAGAAAGATCAATGCAGACTCTGTACTGAGAGAAAAGAAATACTTGGAAGAAAAGCACCAACAACACTTCGCTGAAAAAGATCTATCTCGGGCTGAAAAGGGAAACAGATAAAGAAGTGGTGACAGAAGAAACAGTACAAGTGTTGCAGTTTATGATTTGCAAGCAGTTATGAAACTGCCGAAAGGTGACATATCAGCCTTCTATCATAAATCGAAATGAAATTTTCTGAACTTACTATCTACAATTTGCAATACAACTCCTGTGAATGTCACGTCTGGGATGAAAGCAATGGACATAGAGGTCTAAATGGACTGGGGACGTGTGTACCTCAATACTTGTGAGAAAAATCTAGCGAAAAGAAGGAGAAGTCCTTTTTATTTTACTCTCACAATTGCACAGGGCAACAAAATATAAATTTATGGTTATCGTGTATCACTACGCAGTCCAGTTCCTGAATGTTAAAAGTAATATACACAGATACCTTACAACAGGGCATACACAAAATGAATTTCATTCAGCCCACTCCTTGATAGAACAAAACGTAAAACATCCATTAAAAAGTGGGTACATAGATACTCGCTAGAAACATTTATCTACGTGATCAGAACTGCAAGAAAAGATGGACAACCATTCCCCAAAATGAGATGTGCTATGATAGTTTTAATGATATGAAGCAGTTGCATATGGGAAATGGCCCAATTAACATGGGAGTTGTAAAATTGTCAGATCCTAACAGGATTTAAGACAAGTGCTCTGTTGAATTTGGTGCTTAAGAGTTACATTCCGAAGTACTACCAACCTTTCTATGACAATTTGTAAATTTCTGTACAGACTTGTGTCCTCAATCCCAATGTAGTGCAGCTCTTTTCAGGCACACCCCAATGGAGGTGAGCTGCATGTACCATTTCAACCACATACCAGCACTCCTGCCATTCTTAAATTTTTGGCAGTACCAGGAATTGAACCCGGGCCCCTGAGGACGGCAGCTAATAAACACTAACCGTTACACTATGGAGGCGGACTACTCTGGTGAAGAGATACAAGTCGGAAGAGTGTTTTGTAATATTTAACTTTTCACTTAAATGTTTTAGAAATTTCCATAAAAGGTATATTGCTTATATTTCAGTGTTACTATATCGGCACAATTTGAAGTAAATGAATTTTGTTAAGTGTCAATAATGTCCTATTAGAAAATAGTAGTTAACTTGTGTACGGACTTCAGCAGCAGAACTGTATATGGCTGTGCTGTACAGTAACGTTAAGCTAGTAGTAAGCTCAACCTATAGTATTGTAAGCTGTAGTGTTAGGGACTGGAAATACTTAAGTTGTGTCTGAATTTGTATATGCTAGGGAAGCGCTAAATATCCTAATTCAGAACAGTCTAGATCAACAGCAAGAAGTGTTTGCTTGTTTCATTGATTTTGAAAAGGCATTTGACAGAGTACAACATCCAAAACTTGTAGAACTCCTAAAGGATATAGGAGTTGACAGCAAAGATATCCGCATTATTGAAAACCTTTACTGGAGACAAAAGGCCGTTGTCCGAATCGGAAATCAAACTACAAACGAGATAGCCATCCAAAGAGGAGTTAGACAAGGTTGAGTTTTGTCTCCATTGTTATTCAACCTTTACTCGGATAAAATTTTCAAAACAGCTTTAGAAAATCAACAATATGGAATAAAAGTAAATGGCGGCATAATTAACAACATAAGATATGCGGATGATACAGTCATCCTGTGTGACAATTTTGAAGGTTTCCAGCTCCTGCTCAATAATATCAGTGCAGTAAGTGAGGACATGGGACTAAAAATAAATGTAAACAAGACCAAGTTCATGATCTTCAGCAGACGTGCCAATGCTGAGGCAATCTTACAACTAAACAACCGACAGATTGAGAGAGTAACCACTTTTAAATATCTGGGTGCCATTGTCACTGAACAACTTGATCCCGAGAAAGAAGTGAAACAGAGGATAGCAATAGCACGAAAAATATTTACAAAAATGAAATCTTTCTTTTGCAATGACTACTTAAATTTAAAACTTAGACAGAGGATGGTCAAGTGCTATATATGGTCAGCCTTGCTATATGGTGTGGAAACATGGACTCTCAAGAACATGTTTGTTTTTTATGACCGGATGCCCTTCCTGACGTCAACCTCATCAGAGGAGTTAATGAGAGATGAAATGAATGACGTGAGTGTTGATATCTCAAGAACATATCAGCGAAACGCTTGGAAGCCTTTGAAATGTGGATCCACCGTAGGATGCTCAGGATTTCGTGGGTTGCACGACTAACGAACCAAGAAGTACTCAGAAGGGCAAGAGCAAGTCGGGAACTCGTTCAAACAATAAAACTCCGGAAGATCTCTTACCTTGGCCACATCCTTAGAAATGACCGTTACCTCATCTTACAGCGGATTGTACAAGGCAAAATACAGGGTCGAAGAGGTGTCGGGAGGAGGCGAACATCATGGCTTGGAAACATCAAAGAATGGACTGGAATTCACAGTGTTGAAAGACTTTTCCACCTAGCTAGAGATCGTTCTGCATTCGCCACAGTGATCGCCAACGTCAGGGGGACCTGATACGGTACTATGAAGAAGAAGAAACTAGTAGTATTTCTATGCTGCTATGAAATAAGAGAAACGTATGCTCAGTCCCTAATCTTGTCAGATTTTACTAACAATCTAGCTTTAAGAGGTCAAATTTTAATGAAGTTCACCACATTTATGATAGATTGCAGGACTTCATTCAAATCAACACTCCACGCCGGTTTCTGAGGCAAGCTCATACACGATCCAATTCACACAAACACACGATTCTTTCCATGGAATTGCTTGTTGTATTCTTCTTGTTGTAGTTGTTGTAAGTCATAGTGTAAAATTTTGAAATACTTAAGGTATGTGTGAATTTGTGTATGACGGTGTTGTAATGTTAAGCTAGCAGTAAGCCGTAGTGTTAAGCAATGGGAATACTCAAGTTGTGTGTGAATTTGTATATAATGATGCTGAATTCAGAATGTTAAACCAGTAGTATTTCCTGTATTTTCTTTCCATGGAATTGCTTGCTGTGCTCTTGTTTTGTTGTTGCTATTGTTGTTGGGTAATTATGTTTTAACTTTATTATCACACTACTGTAAGTGATCATTGCCACCGGGATATTTCCCACGTGCGATGTATTTGTTAATAAAAAAAATAATTAAAAATGTCTTGACAGACGGATACAGGACTTTAGGAGATGACACAGCTATTTATTGAGCTATTATTGTATAGAATCATGTAAATCTCCATTCCATTAAATTATTCAATAAAAGTATTGTGAAATATCTACCTAAATAAGTTATAGCACTTGTAAACTTTTAAGAGTGTTTGTTGTTTGTCCAACCCTTGTCCCGTTTCCCTACGGGGTCGGGTATGAGGTGAGATGAATTTGTCGTGGCGGTTTTTTATGACCGGATGCCCTTCCTGACGTCAACCTCATCAGAGGAGTTAATGAGAGATGAAATGAATGACGTGATATATGATAGTAGGGAGAGGGTGAAACCCGGTGCCGGCACATAGCCTACTCCTGTCGAATAGCACCAAGGGGTCTGCTCAAGGCTTAACGTCCCCATCCGACGGACGAATCACCATCAACAGCGTCATATGCCCTCACTCCATATGAGCACTGCGGAGAGGTTTGGAATTTAATCCAGGCTTTTGGCACGCAATCTAGTGATTAGAAATTGTATACCACCACCTCCCCTACCCTGCCGGCCAACATTCTGATGGTGAAATTTTTTTCGACCAACGGGACTCGAACCGGCTAACCTCGGTGTTAGACCGTTTTAGACTTCAGCGCCTTAACGATCATGGCCACCAGGCGGGCTAAACTTGTAAACTTTTAAGAGTCCCTCCTGAAAAATCATGAATTTTGAGTTGTGACACCCCTGTCGCAAATGAGCAATATCTTCAGTGCATTTTTGCTCAAGTTTGGGAACTCCTGTCTTAAAGAATATCAACATTTTGGCAGAGCCATTCACGGAAAGTTCACTTTTAGTGTTGGTGGTGGTGATTATTGTTTTAAGAACGAGCACAACTGGGCAACCATCCTCTATTAACATAATCAGAGGGGAAAAATAGAAGGGATCCAACACTTCAAAAGTTTAGGTATTGACCAAAGAAAGAAAAGGGCCACCAAGGGCGTGAAAATGAAAGACCCTGTAGGCCTTCATGAGTAACACTGTCAGGGGCGGAAAAGAATAAGATTTGACCAAGATGGGTCAGACAGGATAGATGAAAGTGAGAAGCCTGACACAAGTGGAAGGAATGCCAGGACTCCGCTAAGGGCCCCGTGGTAGCCAAACCACTCTCCCAAGTTCAGAGCCCCGGGGGTGGTTTTTAGTCACGCCTTACGACAGGCACCCCCATCCAAAAGGGGATCACTTTTAGTGAAAATCTGATGAAAGTTCTATCAGTTTTTATCAGTTTTTCCTCTTCTGCAGTACTAAAGTCCAAAGAAACATTACCAGTGAAAGGATTTTGAACCCACTGACACTTATCATAGTTTTTGGGGAAGTAATTTTCAAAATAAACAATGAACTGAAGTGTCCTTCAATTATGGAAATAATATCTGCAGTAAAGTCTATTTCATTTCCTGTTATGAAATGCCACAAACATGGAAAGTAGTTCATTTCTCTCCCTTCATTGAATTTCCCAAAGAAGCAGCTTCTTTTTGAAGGCCAAAACTTCGTAATAAGCTTAATCAAGTGGATTGCACTTCCCTGCAGAGTCTTATTCAACAAGTTCAATTTTGCAAAAAAGATCACCTAAATAAGCAACATTCAACAGGAAGTCAGTGTCCAGAAAGCACTTGGCACTGACAAGGTTTTCTTCTTCTACATAAGAATAGATTTCCAGCCAAAGTTCAAAAACACACGATAATATATTTCCTCTGGAAATACTGCTATGAAATAAGAGAAACGTATGCTCAGTCTCTAATCATGTCAGATTTTACTAACAATCTAGCTTTAAGAGGTCAAATTTTAATGAAGTTCACCACATTTATGACAGATTGCAGGACTTCATTCAAATCAACACTCCACACTGGTTTCTGAGGCAAGCTCATACACGATCCAACAGGCGACAAAAGAAAATAAAATTGAAGGGGGAAGGGGGAAATACAAAATAAATGTGTGACAAGTTCGCAAAGATGAAAAAAACTTTGTCTTTCAACTTTTTTGTAAGTTGACATAGCTGCTTTCTTCATCACTAATACATAAAACGCCAAGGTGCCCCTAGGAGTCATTCAAGTCGCCCCAGGCCACCATTCAGCACAAGCTGAAAACCTATGAATTACAAAATTACTGAAATCGGCTGGGTAGTTCCTGAGATTACTCTCTGTATACAAACAAACTCTCTTCTTTATAATATTAGTATGTACATTAGAAGTGCCTTTACTGGCAAGATGTAGTGTTTACAGTGCATTTTGTCATCTGGTACGGGCTAGATAAAATATGTCACTTTCACTGACCTGTCTGTCTCATCCTTGGCACTGAGGATATAAAAGTAACTGAGGTATAACCTACGTTATTAATGCCATTCTTCAAGCAGCCAGTCCCGGTTATGAATGGTATGACAATGCTACTCACAGAGTTAGTTGGTCCATGAATTTCAGTGGGCTTGGCAGACTGATAGATAACAACAACTTCTGGCTTGGTGAGGAAAGCAACGGAAAACTACATCACTCCTGATTTCCCTAGAATGAATCTTCAGTGATGCCTAGACCATCTATGACAGCTGATGTCACAGCTGCTGAGGATCAAACCAGCCTTCAGGCTATATACCCAACATACAGATAAACCAGCACCACCACCACCATCATCATCATCTGTGTATCTGTGTCTAAAGGCAATGCTTTGTCTATGCAACCATTTCCTGTCCTCAGCTCCTAATTTCATTTCATAATAAGAACAATAATGGAAACTCTGTGTCAAATCTTGAAGGAACCTTTTCCTCGGTCGTCCTTGACCTTTCTTCCCCGCGATTTTTCCTTCTAGCAGATTGGTAAGAAAAGTATTGTGTCACAAGATGTGGCCAGTGAATTTAGCTCTTCTTCTTTGTATCGTTAACATCAGTTCTCTCTTCCCTTGAATTTCTTGCAGATCGCTTTTGTTTGTTCTCAACATACAGATGAGAGGTCAATATGAGAAAGGAGGGACAAGGATAAAAATGAAACACTAAAGGACAAGGATATACTCCACTCTAAACATAGCAATGTCTTCATAGACAAGCACACTTTTCATCAATATCAATACAGACAGTTCTTCCTGATACATTTCTTCTTAGCCTGTCGCTAGCTTACCTGGTAGAACTAGACTTCTTTTAACCCCTAAATTAGCATGCATTTTTTAAAGTTGAAATTAAATGAAGAAAAATAGGTAAATTAAAGAGATGAAAGAATGACAGAAGAAGAACCCAATTACAATATCTGGGTAAGGGAATTAATGATGATGATAATGAATGAAGTAAGGGTTAATCATTCTCCTTTTCAAGAGGAAGGAGACGAAAACAACACCTACAATTTTTTTAAATATTTACAGAGAAGAAGACTATAAAGAATACGGCAGTACTAATTTTGCCAACCACTGTGTATGATTTTAAATAAAAAAATCCATTTAGAAATATATAACAGAAGTATATGAAATGGTTGTCATTACTTACCGCAGTCTGCTGCACCACCCTTCTGGGCTGCTGCTGAGGAACTGTGCTGTTTGTTCCACGCAACATGACAGTGCGTGCAGGATTCGCCTGCACCACTCTAGTGGGTTGACTCAGTACCACCCTCTTAGGCATGTTCGGTGCTGCAGCACGCACTATCCGCTGGTTGGGTGCAGGTGCCACAGGATTCACAACCTAACACACAAACACACCCAGCATCACTATTATCACAAGTTAAAAAAAAAAAAAAAAAAAAAAAAAAAAAAAAAAAAAAAAAAAAAAAAAAAAACCACACCTGCTTCATATGACAAGTCTAATTTAGAGTGGAGTAAATTTCTGGAGTACTAGCTGCTGTACCCGTTGATGATGGGTTAATTTTTGTGTAATTACAGCAAAATTGCAATCTAGCATAGACGACTGGCACCAGAAGAAGCGAGGGATGCTCAGCATCAATGGACTTTGCAATAAAAATCTAAATGTGTGAACGAATATCTCCATTATCACAGCTCATATGGCAAAAATGTACAAGACATAAATGATAAGATATAGCATTTTCCATAACTTTTGTTACGTCTAGTTCTACAGAACAAAATTTTAAGTATATATTTAGAAATCTGTAATAAATGCAATAATTGCAAATAATTCTATTAGGCCCTATTCATTTCTTGTATGGCATAAAAGATTGAAATTTTTTTTTTCTTTTCAATTTTTGTTACATACAGTTGAAATCTTACAATATAATTAACTGGATGAAAATACTGCGGTAGAACCTTTATGTTATAGTATAGATTATTTTAATGATCTGCACCTGATTTTCCTCCGTTACATTACCAATGTACAACCTCCGTGATAACATTGTGGGGTACCCTCTATGACGGCTTCGTTGGTTGATTTCTGTACCACTGTCGTTGAACATATGACGATATAAAAGCAGTATTATTATTCTGACACTTCACATCAGCTATTTACCTTTGTGTTAGCAGTGGAGAGAACCATCTGACTCGGTAAGATCTATCATTCAAAAACAGCATTATTACAGATGAGCCAAACACTCCAAAGCATGGTCGATTCTCGGGAAGCATCAAGCACTTCAAGTGCTGTGCCTACATTTATTGAATGCAAGATATGTCACAGAAAGTTTACAAAGAGGGGCATTAACATACACATAGCAAGAGCTCACGAGCAACTATCTCAGGACTCATCATTGCTAGATAGTGAACAGTTGCACGTTAATTTAGGAATTCCTCAGGCATCTCAAACTCTTCATACAAATTTATCAGCTAGACACAGTGCGAATTCTTCAAACCAGGCATGTGATAACATAAATTGTCAGTGTCCACACTGCGGATGTCATTACTCCAGTTCCCGTGGGGTCAAAATACACATCAGCAGAGCTCATCCTGATATTCACCGTCAAATTTTAGTTTCTAGAAATCGACAGAGGGCTGATCCCTCTCAAAATGTCCAAACAATCGTTCAAGAAAGTGACCCTAATGCTAACACGGAAACTAAAGATGTCAACACACTACCGCATGAATTTAAGCAGAAAATGATGCAGTGGCGAAGTAGATTTTTAAACAATTTGACAGACGAGCAATTTGACAATGAGATTAACATTTGGTGTGAGTTCTTGGCCTCTGCGATTGATCTACTTCCTGGCCCCAAACATCCGTCACGGAAATACTACCAGTATAGGAAAAATAAACAAATCACAGACAACCAAAGGAAATATAAACAGACAACCAACCCTGAACGGGCAACAAAACGGGACCGAATAAAACGCCGCGAAAAATACAAATATCAGCTTACCCAGTACCACTTTTACAATCAGCGCAGAAAGGCTATTAGATCTGTTTTAAACTCCAATGCTGAAAACTGTAAAATTCCTTCGGATGAAATATTTCATTATTTCTCTGAAATTCTCGGGCAACCTAATGACATGATTCGACCCGAATACCCATCTCATACAAGTGATATTGATAGGGAACAAATTGACATTTTATTTAATGACACTATAAGCCCAGATGAAATCAGATTTGCTATTAATCATATAGCCGTAGACACATCACCCGGCCCAGACCACGTCCTCGTCAGAGTTATCAAAGAAAGTATTGCAATCGACATAATATCTCACATTGCCACACGTATGTTGAAAACTGGGGTTGTACCTTCTATCTTCAAAAAGGCCAGGACTGTTCTAATTCATAAAGGTGGAGATTCACTCAATATTAAGAACTGGAGACCTATCACAATCTGTTCAGTAATAAGGAGAATAATTGAGCGGGTCCTTGACAGGCGTCTTCGTGAACATGTTGTCTTAAACCCCAATCAACGAGGATTTACCAACTCCTCTGGAACGCATGTCAACACTGCGATACTCGACTCTCTTCTCCGTGAAGCCAAAAATAAACAAGCTAATCTGACTGCTATATTCTTAGATATCCAGAAAGCCTTTGACAACGTTGGTCATGCCCATTTAAATGAGACACTAAAGTCGTTACCAATTCCATCCAAACTTACGAATTTAATCATGAATCTGCAATCAGGAAATGTCACACAAATTCAGACGCAGGGAAGCAAAACAAGACCTCTCTTGATAAGCAGGGGAGTTATGCAAGGTTCTCCTCTGTCGCCAATCCTGTTCAATCTCGCCATCAATCATATTCTGGATGACCTTAGCGAAACGTCGATATCTACCCAATATGGCTTTCAGTTGAGTCCAGATCATGAAGCTCTAACAGTGTTAAGTTTTGCTGATGATGTAGTTATTGTTGGAAAAGATTCTGAGTCAGCTTTAGTACTTGCTCATGCGGCCATACATCAACTACAAGAAATTGGACTTAGCATCAATACTGGAAAATGTAAAGGAATATGCATCAAACATGGTCACCTGTCAGAAGAAAAACTATTCACGGCAGATGAAAAACAGATACCATGTCTGAAGAAAGGAGAATCTATCAAATATTTGGGTGTAAATTTTTCCAATGAAATTACCTTCCAGTCCGTCGAGGTCTTAAATAAGCTCAAAAACACCCTAGAGCTCCTCATTTCTTCACCCCTTTTGCATTCCGATCAAAAATTTGTAATCATAAACACTTCAATCTGTCCCAGTTTGGTATATAAATTTCAGACAGTACCACCACAAAAGATTCCAGTCAAATTTACAAATGACGCCGATATTATGGTTAGGGGGGCATTAAAGGAAATTTTGCAACTTCCCATGGATGTCCCGAATGATATGATATACGCTGAAATGAAATTTAAAGGTCTGGGTTTATTTTGTGTATCATGGGAAATATATCTGCAACATATTAATGCATGCAAAATTTTGAAATCTTCCAATAGTAATTTTCTACATTCAACGAGAAACTTATGTCAAGAAATCAGCACAAGCCTTGCCATATTAAATGTAGCAGAAACAGAATCTATTCGAGACAAAAGACATGGCTTTGTAGATACAAAGAAAGTCCGACTCGAACTGAGAAGAAGAGCCTTTGACAACTGGAGCAAAAAAGAGCATAAAGGCAAAGGTGTAGTCCTATTTAAACAGTATACTCCAGCGAATACATGGATTCGTGATCATAAAGGATTGTCTTGCAGTGAATGGCGTGATGCAATAAAAATGAACGCCAATGTCTCTGCTGTGCGTACTGTACCTGGCAGATCCCAGGGCAACAGCCTCTGTCGGCGTTGCCACAGAGAGTTCGAAACTCTTTCACACGTCCTGGGAGCCTGTCCACATGGTGAATTACTGCGCACCTCACGCCATAATGTAGTCAGATCAATGATAGCTAACGCTCTTAGAGGACAAGGTTATAATGTCTATGAAGAAGTACACGGTCTCTCCAACAGAGGAAGCAACCGACGCATTGACATTATTGCTTTTAAGCCATCCTGTTCTGAAGGTTTCATCATTGATCCAACAATTAGATTTGAGACCAACGAAAACCAGCCGGAAGAGGTCGATGCAGAAAAAAGAAGAATTTATGAAGAAACGGCGGACTTCTACAAGCAAAAATATAAGCTCTCATCCATTTCTGTAATCGGCTTGATGTTAGGTGCTCGAGGAACAATACCTGCATTTTTTGTCAACTTCTGCAATACCTTTGGGCTAAATAGAGATTTTATCTATAACATCGCCATTACCACACTCAAGAAGTCCATCATGATCTTCAAGAACCATGCTTGCGGACCTCAAATAAATGTTTGACATGCCTCACTCGACTGCCTACATTTAACATCATACGAACACATTATCTATTGTATCCACATCCATTATTGTTGTGAAGGTACTCTTTGTCTTTGGGCAACCTGCAGCTGTTGCAGGAAGATTGTATAATAATAAATAATTAACAGAGAATTGTAACATATCCTGTTTTGGTTCCCTTTATATAATTATGCTAATACAGTGGAATCTCATTAGCACATTTTTGAAGGGACTAAGAAATTTAAACATCATATGCAGAAAAATGTACTACTGAAAAGCAAACAAAATTTACAATTTATTGTGTGTTTAGACAGGTGATGTGATAAAAACTAGTTTTCACGGATTTAAATACAGACCGAAATATATAATTATCCAGAGTGGATTACTCTTCCTTTTTCCTTGTTCCAGCCTGTGTATGACTGAATCAATCTTTGTTAATACAGCCATATAATCATCACCAACGACAAAACTCAACACAAATCGTCAAACAGTATCTACTGCTTTTATAGCATTAGACAGCATAGGCACTGGCTTTGGATATGTTCGATCCTCTCAGTCATCACTTTTGCAGCTGCAGCTTCTCAGATGTATGCTGATCCAGGATTTTATCAATCGTCATAGACTGACAAACCATGACACTGTCATCACATTCTGTGTAGTCGGCGAAGGTGATGTCATCCTTCCCCACCAAGCATCTTCTTCCACTATGTTTTCATTGGCAACAAGATGGCAAAACTGGCTTTATTGATACATTTCCATATGATAAACATTATTATGCCTATTCTTAAATCTCTCGATCTAACCACAGTAAACTTGAAAATTTGAAAGTCCCTACAGTGCAAAATGAACTGCCTGGGCTCAAACCACCTTTCCATCTAGTGGGATGTTAGTTGAATGGACTTGCTTAACCCTCTACTGCCCAATGTGACTTTGAAGTCACACATCATTCTGTACACATTTTCTACTGTTAGAATGCAATTGAGCCACTACTTCCCAGTGTAACTTTCAAGTTACAGTATGGCTGTGTGATTTTCAACTGTTTATAGTTTAATAGTTATATGCATAAGACACCAGGAAGCGCCAAATGTATGGTTGGGAGCATTTCCCAGGCACATGGCGGATAGCTAGTTTTACAATTATGTTTTGTGTTATTACTAACAAATTATATGCATAAAAAATATAGAAACCAAAGGTAAGCATCTTGAATATTTTATGAGACTGTTATTTTATAAGTCAATTTTCACATATCAGAACATTACTGCCCAGTGTGACCTGGAAGTCACAAACCTAATTTTTGAAAATCAAAAATGAAAATTCAATAAAAACTGCATTCATGTGTAGTTTACAACATATTTAGTATAGGGCAGAGAAAATTTTTTAAAACATAACAAAATAATTTGGGCAGTAGAGGGTTAATCTACTTCAGTAACACGTTTTCCAGCTCGAGAAACTCACACTCAGGCTCTTGTATTTTTTGTCACTTGCTCTTCTTCACAAGCAAGTACGATTTCTTTCCTCTTTTTTAGTATGGTGTTCAGTGTGAATGGAGGAATGTTCAATTTCTGGGCAGTATTCATATGCTTCATGTCTGGTTTGGGTTACCTGCTACAGGATGGAGTAGACCACACAGCCAGCAATTCAAATGCAAAGCACTGAATGGTAGTAAATAACCCAACTCAGCAAGGGGCCAACGACTTTGGGTGGAGGAGCCCCTTTAGTTTGGTGCTGGTTCCCCAGTGGAGGAAATACCACTGAAATCCAGCAGCGAGCACCTCTTCTCTAACAAAGAAACCCTTTCATCCGTAAGTCTCTGATATGATTGAGATTTGGTACGACTTCAACAGGAATGTTTTATTCAGCCATATTAAAATTAGATGCCCAATCATATATTTAGTACCTCTTTGGGGGTGTCAAACTTTGCTCATTTGACACCGCATAGACAAGAATGAGAGGCAGGAAGCAGATAAGAGGCGGCACGGTCGGCCAGCTCATCCGCCACGCACACATTACTTCACTAGCCTCAGCAATTGCTGCTACTCCATGCAGTGAACAGGACCGCACGGTCCTGTGTACACATATAAGTCCTAAATTAAATAAATACGGTCATCATCATCATCATCATCTTACAGTTCCAGTTTCCCGGGTACTGTTGGCCAGCCTCTTCCTTTCTGTCTTATTGAGATACTTTCTGTTGTTAATGACGTATTCCAGTGTCCTTCCCCGATCTGCAATGTCCATCTTTATGATGTCCATCCATGTCATAAATACAGTAAATAAATAAATTAACACGCTGTCTTTCACCTTGTTTTTGTTAAACGAATATACGCAGATAAATTACTGTACATCTCAAAAACCTACCGGCCTTCTTCGGCAAATAATACCATTAGGCTTTGAACAACGTTCCAGCCATTAGATAGCAGGATGCAGACATTCACTGAGATATCTGTTCACAGTTAAAAACAACCCTCAGTACTCACGAGTAAACAGTAACGGCACGTAATTATTACATTGTATATCATATAGCATTCATATAACAACTTATTACTCAGTGCAATTAAACACATCCAGTTCTTGTCACCTGGTTATAAAGATAAGAGTATTTCCATGAATACTGCAAAATATTGCATTGAGGATCGCACAGTCCTGTTCGCCTCGTTCAGTGGAGTGGCAACAATTGCCGAGGCTAGGAAATTAGTGTGTGTGAGAGAGAAAGAGTGGAAACGTGGCAGAAGAAAATGGCCAGCCATGCCGCCTCTACCTGCTTCCTGCTGCTCACTCCCGTCTATGCGGTGCTCAAATGAGCAAAGTTTGACACCCCCAAACAGGTGCTAAATATATGATGCACATTTTTTCTCTCTCTAGGGATGTGCAAGAAGTGGATGGAAATCAATGATCCACAGCCCAACCCAGGAGGTTCAGGGAGGAGGAGGAGGAGGAGAAGAAGAAGAAGAAGAAGAAGAAGAAGAAGAAGAAGAAGAAGAAGAAGAAGAAGAAGAAGAAGAAGAAGAAGAACCAATCCACGCTTCATGTGAGAATTGCGATCCACTTCTTGAATGACCATCAGCTTTTCATCTATACCTAAATACCTAACTACAGTAGGTATATTACAGTTATACATTTTGTATTTTGTGCTTTGACAGACTGAAAAATTTAAAGGTTATATTAACTGAGTCGACACATATAAGAATAGCTTCCATCTTAACTAAATAATTGGTTACCAGTCATACTTTCTTTCTTTCTTTCTTTCTTTTTCACCACAATTAAAAAACACACTTTTTAAACTCCATCAATAAGACACCAAATAACTTTATTAGTAAACACAACATGCATCAACTGAAACAATCACAAGCTGCTCTGTGTAGGTGAGGGAGAGTGACAGAAAGAGAAGGCATTACGGTTAAGGACAGAGCTCATATGCTGTCAAAAACTATGGAAATTTTTTGCATCATACAAGATGCAAGTAAATAAATTTTGAACTTAGTCATTGATAATGGGGAAAGTAATGCCTTTAAAAGTTTGATAATCTTAAGTGGAAAGGGAAAACCTGTTAATGAGGATACCGTCGCACCTAGAAAAAACGTTATATGATAATATTTCAGCTTAGAACTCTGACCAGAAAGGTTCTGTTACCTAAGGTTCAGTATTTCTCCCTTCAACATTGTCACATAGTGGTATTTTGAGGCGCAACGGCGATATGTTAATACGTATTCAATAGCATTAGGACTGGGGTCGACAAAAATCATTATGTTAAGCAGAAAAATGTGCTATCATTAATAAGTAGTATTGTGGTTCTTTCTACGTTGACAGAGAAGTCCACAAGAAAGAATTTAAATAAGTATACTTCTCATCAAGCTACCACCCAGTGTGTTCTCCCATCCTTCTCAAAAGTACTCAAATGTCTGAATCTTGCCCAAATCATTGAATACCTGATCTGGAGTTCCCTCCTTGACCCTTTTCAACATGGCTTTTTAAAAAGGACAAAGTACTGCGATAGCATTAGTGCGAGTTATTGAAGATATCAGACATGCAACAGACCAAAGATATGCGACTGCAGCAATACCACTAGACCTAAACAGTGCCTCCGACACAACTGGCCCTGAATTCCTACTGCACAAACTCCGTAGTCTCAACTTGAATGGGACATCTCCGAAATTTTGTAGCTCCCACCTGACTGACTACTGGGAACGAGTTTTAGTACGCAAGATAGCCTACAAGTCAATAGGAGTCCCTCAGTGATAAGTTCTAGGCCCGCTTTTATTTGTCATTAGTGTGAACGACATAGGGGATGCATTGAACTACAGCAAGCACACATCTATCGAGACAATCTTCAGATTTATTATCACTCATATCCATAAGACATACATGTAGCCATTGACAGAATAAATTTTGACTTATGACAACTCAGTGACTATGCCAAAAATAACAGCTTGTTAATAAATCCATAAAAAACTCAGACTAATATTTGGTGCCAAAAGTAACCTTAAGTTGTTAAAAAGTAGACCCTCAATTATGTTAAATAATACTATCGTGCCCTGTTGCACGCCAGTGAGAAACTTCGGTGTTAAAATAACTGAGACGCTAAATTGAACAGAACAAGTGATAAATACATGCCGTAAACTTCAGAAATACCTTTTCCCTCTCAAATGCTACTCGTATTTCCAAATCAACTTAAAATACAACTGGTAAAATCTCTAATCTTACCAGTTTTATACTACTGTAACACTGTACTTAAGGACATACCTGAAGACTAATAGAATAATTATTCCTTTAAATAGAATGTTTTATATTTCCAGCATTCAATACTTAAAGATATAAGAACATATGTTAGTACATGTTTCAGTCAGTGAGACTTTCTTCAGCAAAAGAATTAATATGTTTATTTTAAGACACCTCTGCGGAGGTTCGGATCTGCCTTCGGGCAGAATAAACCCTTACCCTTACCCTATTAGTTAAAGTCAATATGGAACAAACATGATATTCATCAACCGCAATATTTCAAGACAGTAATATGTTTGAACGGAGTTTACACACCTGCATTAGATATATATTTACGCTGCAATAATTATCATTCTCACATTTCACCTTATCATAGGGAGTTGTCATGGCTTCATGTGCAGAGCATCACAATCTCCACATGCTGTCATTTCTGAATGGAGTTCTGAACTCAGGCATACCAAATTACCTCATCAAACTTTAATTACCTCTCTTCCTATCATAACTACAATATATGATCTGGCTCCTCTATAATTATATCTCTCAGTCATTCCTGTGCTTACAACTGCTCCTTTGTAGTCACTATGGCTGTGGAATACCCTCCCTACTAACATTAGATTGCATTCTCGTAGGACACTTAAGATGGAATGCCGAAATCACTTGATGAAAACTTCTAACTGACTAGCATGATGGGAAGTGTGAACAGTGCGTGAATGAGTATATCTTCCTAAAAATTAGAAATGTATTTGCTAGTTATAGGTTTTTACTGTATTTCCTTCTTTTATTATTACTATTGTTAGTTTTATTATTATTATAATATTAATTTATATTGTCATGATTTGTTGTAGTTATTTTTTACCATTTCTGTTACATAATTGTTTAATGTCATGGTTAAGTGCAAGAGAGGGCCTTGAACCCAAACTTCCCCACAAATAAAGATGATTTACTTACTTACATACATATTTACTTACTTTGAGTGTTAATTTTTCATATATTGAAAGATGGTTTGTGATAGGGAAACACAGTTTGAGATAAACACTTGAAGTGTGCAGACAAAATTACAATTTTATTTTTAAAGATAGATGTACTCTATATCCTGACTTTAGGACATACTGTACTTTTTAAGAGGGTGGAGAATATCGCACAACACATGAGCAAGTATGGCTCATATGTGGAGAAGGTTGGCCTAATCATTGCAGCAACGGATTGGTTTGGGATGTAGTACCGTACCTGAATAATTTATTTGATTACCGTTTGCAAGAAAGAGCTATACGAAATGAAAGGAGAGTTGCTATGTATGTATAAAGAGTCTGTATAAAGGAAAGGGTGATTAACATAGAGCAGAAAATTACAAACCAGTCAACTTGACATGTGTTGCATGTAAGCCCTGGGAAAGCATTCTTTCTGATTATGTTACACACACTGCACAATTACTAACAGGTTTGATAGAAGGCAGTTCAGGTTTAGGAAAAGTTATCCCAGTGAGGCTCATCTTGTAGGATTCCAGCAAGATTAGATTCAGGTCAGATGGCCTGTAGTGCTATTGACCAATCCGAGACTTTTGATAGAGGAGATCATAGGAGACTAATGATGGAAATGAGGGCTATAGGAAAAAGAGTGATTGAATGGATGGCTAAATTTCTAGAAAACAGAGCTCAAAGAATTACAATAAGTAGAGCATTAGGTGATCCTTTATACAGATTAAGAGGAAGGTTCCTCAACGCAGCATTATTAGACCTTTCTGTTTTCATATATACACTGATGAACGACTAATTTAGAGAAAGCTGTAATTTTGGTGAAATGGCAATTTGGTTGACCGGCGAATATAATAGTATAGTATAGTATAGTGCGTGACTGCAACGTCATCAGACCTCATACTGGCCATGTGAGTAACAGTCCAGCACAGAATGGGTAGAACATGAGATTTCAGCACATTTGATTGCGGCCAGATTGTCGGTCCCAGAAGTATGGTATGGTCCGAAGTCATGCAGGCACAGGCCACCTTGTTAAATGTGTACTATGAGTATGTGAATTCAGGCAAAACTATTTCCCAGGAGTGTGTTAGTAATCGAATAAATATGGTAACGCTATATAGGGAGATAAGAGTTTGATAAGGAACATATAATAGGATAAATACAATGACAGCTCAGTGCTGGAAGAAGGAGCAATAGAAAGAGGAGACACGGGGAAACATAAAAACACAAAGAGACAAGGACAATCTCTACATCCTTATACACTGCAATCTTCAAATAGATGAGGTCTGTCCTCACCCATCCCATTTTTTTTCTACATTCTTTTCTTGTCAGCCCCAATGAGCTTGCTTCTGCTTCCTAGCTTCATCAAGAGGCAGTAAGCAATGCCCATTGAGGGGCCATCTTGATAAATATTCAGTCTTGATGCAGGTATGGAAAAATAAGAGGAAAGCCAGAAAAACACAGGAAAAGAGAAGATGCAGAGACATAAGATACAGGTGGTAAAAGACCAGGCACACAGGACAAATGCAGAAGGAGAAAAGTATCCCAATGGGTCAATATAAGTAATGGAAAAGAATAAAGTATATCAAAAGTCATGTGTAAAGAAAACAGAACATGAAAACACAATAACAGGTCAGTGTACAAAGAGGGAACAACAGAAGTGGAGATGAAGACAAATATGAAAACACAAAAGGACAAGGACAATCTCCACATGTTCATGCACTGTTATATTTCCTAATACACGGGGTCTTTTATTGTTTCTTTTCCAAATAGCTTCCTATAACAAACTTTCTCAAACTTTTTCTCAAAGGATACTATCAATGGCCATTGCAATAAATGACATTATTGTCATATTCTTTATATCAATTCTTTTTCATATTTTGTCTAGTAATGAACAAAGGCTCTAACGTTAAGCCACTATCTGTGAAATCAAATTGTTCTTTTTGACATGCATTTCCACTTTTCCTCTAATTCTTCTTTGTAATTCTCCAACCAAAATTTTGGACATAGGGGATATGATGATGATAATAAATTTTCTTTAATTATTATATACTTTCTTACATCCTTCCTTGAAAACAGACACTCCAATTATCTTTAACTAATCTTATAGGATTTGTTTCTCTTTCTACCCACTCTTCATCAGTCTATATATCTACTGACATACCAAAGATACAGTATCATCATCATCATCATCATCATCATCATCATCATCATCATCATCATCATCATCATCATCATCATCAATGTTTCACTCCAGTCACCCCGGTGTGGTTTACAAGCCTCCTCCACTCCTTTCTGTCCATTTACTTTTCCTGCTCCATTACTTCCACCACATCCAATTCAGCTTCTCTAATGTCCTTCCAAATCTGATCCATCCACATTCTTCTCGGTCTTCCAACTGGTCTCTTTCCCTTAACTTCTCTTTCCAATTCACTTCTTGCTACTCATTCCTTTCCCATTCTTTTTACATGTCCGAACCATCTCAGTCTTGCTTTCTGTATCTTCTGTACTAACGGTTCTATGTTCAGCTCTTCTCTGATTTTTAATATTTTGAATTCTATCTCTTCTTGTCTTTTTAACTGATGTTCTTAAAAATTTCATTTCTAATGCTTGGATCTTACTACCTTGTCTCTTATTAGTTACCAGCGTTTCTAGTCCGCATGTATCAACTGGTATGAAATACTGTTCATATAATGTTAATTTCGTTCTCTTGGGTACTTTATCATCCCATAAAAGCTCTCTAACTTGATGATAAAATGTTGTACCTTTACTCAGTCTGTTATTAATTTCAGGGTTGATTTCATTACTTCCATTAATAATGCTACCCAGATATGTAAACTGTTCTGCATTCTCTAACCGTTTTCCATCTATGTTCACTTGGCTACACTTTTTCTCTTTTCCATAGTGCATGACTACAGTTTTCTTTTTAATAATTACCATTCCAAACTCCTTCAGATTTTCATTGCAAATGTCCAGTCTCCTTTGTACTTCCTTTTCTCCCTTTCCCCAAATCACCACATCATCTGCAAATACCAAAGCATTCACTTCATCACTACTGATACTCTGTTTTATATATTTTATGGTTTCATCCATCAATATAATAAACAATAATGGCGACACAACATAATAAACAATAATGGCGACAGTGCACTTCCTTGCTTGAGACCTTTTTTGTATAAAATGTTTCAGAGTCACCACTCCCCACTCGTACACTGCTTTTACTCTCATGATACAACATTTTTATCTTGTTTATTAATGATTTTGGTACATTCCTCTTCAGTAGGCATTCGCATACGTTTTCTCTTAACTGTATCATAAGCTTTTTCCAAATCCAAAAATATGAATATGATTTCCTTGTTCCTTTCCAGATATTTTTACATTATCTTTCGGACTGTAAATATCAAATCTATTGTTGATCTATTCGGTATAAAGCCATACTGTTCTTCCTGTAACTGTGTTTCTATTATATCCCTCAGTCTTATGTCTACGACTTTCTCCATTATTTTTATGCTATATATGCTATATGCTTTACGTCGCACCGACACAGATAGGTCTTACATAAAATCAGCTTCATGGTCCGTATCGCACTTAAACAGATTCACAACTAAGTGGTTTTTTATTTTTATTTTATTTTTCCACCTTGTCGATAAACTAAATTGCTTAAGGCAACTTTTTGGTTAAAAGTGGTACATGTTTCGTATATTATCAACATCTTGAGCCACATAACACTGTTTAGATGAAACATTCACGTAACGACAAAGTATCAATGTCAAAGTATCATTGACAAAGTTTGTCAATCTTCTCATGTTAATTGTAAGGACACTTCCCCTAAAACATTGATACTTTGTCATTATATGAATGTTTCATCTAAACAGTGTTATGTGGCTGAAGATGATGATAATATACGAAACATGTACCACTTTTAACCAATAAGTTGCCTTAAGCAATTTAGTGTATCAACAAGGTGGGAGAGAGGAAAAAAACTTAGCTGTGAACAGATAGGTCTTACGGCGACGATGGGATAGGAAAGGCCGAGGAATGGGAAGGAAGCGGCCGTGGTCTTAATTAAGGTACAGCCCCAGCATTTGCCTGGGGTGAAAATGGGAAACCACGGGAAAACCATCTTCAGGGCTGTCGACAGTGGGATTCGAACCCACTATCTCCCGGATGCAAGCTCACAGCTGCGCGCCCCTAACCGCATGGCCAACTCGCCTGGTCCCATTATTTTTAGCCCACGTGATAATAGGGTTATACCTCTATAGTTTTCACATTTCCTTTTTTGAACAGTGGTACAATGCTTCCTTGTTGCCAATCTTCAGGTATCTTTTCGTCCTTCCATATGGCATTGAGGGCTCTGTATAGCCAATGTAGTCCAATGCTTCCTGCTGCCTTAATCATATCAGAATTGAATTCATCTTTTCCATTTGCTTTACCTTTGGTCAATGGTACCAAAGATACAGCTGAATGAAAATTATATCAAACATAAAAGTCAACACTATCTGATCAAATGTATCCAGACATCACTCTGTAGTCACAAACTAGAGCCTAGATCTCATGCTATAAGAGACAGCAGAGGGCTCGATGTTGTTCAGTGATGTGAGATACCTGCAGAATAGGTGCAGCAGGGGAGCTTAGTGACTTTGAACATGAAATGGTTATAGGTTGCTACATCAAGTTAGGGTCATTTCCACCCATCTCACATTGTCCATGTCGGTGATGTGATTACGAAGTGAGAACAGGGGAACATAAATACAACAAAACCAATGGCCAGGTAGGCCATGTAAACTATGGAAGAATGTGGTACACACAAAGTGGATGACATCATGGATACCATCCCTTGTGAATTCAGTAGGGACACTAATTTTGCAGCTAGCACCAAGACTGTGCATTGAGAGATCAAGGACTAGACTTCAAAGTTCAGACCTGCCTATAAACTGAACACAAGTAAACACAAGGTACTGCATAACATGCAATGATGTATCACATTTTACCATGTGGCAGTCAGATGGAAGGGTTTGGGTGTGGTAAATGCCAAGCAAACGTACATATCATCTGTACAGATCCCACAGTGATATTTATTTGGTGGAGGTGTACAGGTGTATTTTATGGAAGGGACTTAGTTCTCTTGTAATACTACAGAGCACCTTAAAGGCAGAAGGATATAAGGATAGGCTACTTTGATCAGCTGTGTGTTGTCTAGGGTAGAAGATCAATTGCGTAATCATCACTTTAGGCTTCACCATGACAATGCTCCCTGCTATTCAACAGGGACCGTTTGTGAGTGGTCTGTGGAAAGTAAGGTTCTGACTTGCCAGCACAGAGTGCCAAACCCAATCCTATAACACAGTTCTGGGATGAAGAATGGTAACTTCGCCCTAGACCTCAATGACCCACGTCACTAACTACACTTACTACAGTGTGTAGGAAGAATGGTTGACTATTGACCCAGAGATGTTCCGACCTTGTAGACAGTCTCCCCCGCAGGGTTCGAACTACAATAAAGGTTAAAGTGAGCCCATTCCATATTAATGACCATTACTGTGCAGTATGTACAAGAAACACTTAGAGGACAGTTTCAAGTAGACGTCCAGCTACTTCTGATCAGATATGCATATTTTTCACACTCACTTAGAATAATTTAAAGCTTATCACATACTACTATTTTTAATCATTTCAGCACATACTAGTTCTTTTTATCATCTAAAGGTCCAAGCCCTACTTGTAACTTACCTTTGGTTTAATAGCTTTCTGTATAGCTTCAGTCTTTGGTTGCACTTTCTGAATAGAAACAACAGGTACAGCTTGCTGAACCTTTTGAACTGGCTGCTTCTGTACGATCACCTGTTGCTGCTGCTGTTGGGGCTGCTGTTGTTGTTGCTGTTGTTTTTGTTGTTGTTGCTGTTGCTGCTGCTGCTGCTGCTGGGGCTGCTGCTGAGGTTGGAATTGCTGAGGCACATTTCCTCTTCCAATACCACCTCGTCCACGGCCTCGTATAAAACGACCTCCTCTACCTCCTCTACCACCTCTCATTTTCACTCCTTGGGTCTGAGCACCTGCTAGCACTACAACATTCTGCTGCTGTGTTGATGTAGGGGGTACATGCACTGGGTGGAGGTTAGGTCGAACAGCAGGGACAACAGTCTGAGGCTCCACTGGATTTCGATTCACAATGGTAGCAATAGCATTTCCCTGAGGAGGTTCCCCTGGGGGAGCGACGTATTGAGGAGCATCACCTGTAGTAAACAAAGACTTATCAGTATACATCGTGATGATAAAAAAAGTGCAATTGAATGTGAAAAGATTTATGAAGGCATCTGGCAGATAATGACCACATTCACAACAGACCACTGCCTATCCTCATGTTTATACAGACTCCTTATGCATGGGAGACTTCTCCATTAATTAATGACATTCAGAGTACTGGAAGAACCAAACACAAATTTACACAGACAAGTCAAAACTGGAAAACTACACACAATTTACAGATTTATAAAGTTATCTTCTGCAGCAAAAAACAGCAATATGAAAAGAGATAAACTGATGCATCACAATGTTCCAAGCTCTCCTTTGTGAAATAAAAGGCTTCTCACCATCATCAAGTAAAGGTCCAACAACATGTTAAATCCCACATTATCATTAACAATAGCTATACTGAGTAAAAGCTTATTCTCATCTGCCATATTGAAAATTGCAGATAAATGAAGAAACTACAGTAATAGATTCTCCCTTTCTCTCTATGTATTATCAAGTCGACGCCGACTCCAGTTGACCGAATGGATTGAGTGCATCCGGGTGTTTCTCTTTTCAACTCTATATTTCTGATCCTTCAGTGGTGACTTTGTTGCTTCTTCGGTAGAGTCTATCCACTTCAATGCTTGTAGTCCTTGTCTCTGTGTTCTCTATTTTTCCAAGCATATTCTTTTTCTCGATAGAATCAGACTTCCTTATTATATATCCAAAGTAACTCAGCTTTAGCTTCACAACATAGACCTCAAGGGATAAACTGGCTCTGATCTTCTGAATAACCCATTTGTTTGTTTTCCTGGCATTCCAAGGTTATCTGAAAGTTTCCTGCAGCACCGTAACTCAAAGGCATCAATGTGCTTCATATCCCTCTTTTTTTTTTATGGTCCAACCTTCACAACCATATGTAGCTATGGGAAAGACTAGAAATGTAACCATTCTGATATAACATGTCCATGGACACATCAGGGCATCTGAAGATCTTTTTTAGACTTCTGAATACTGCCTTACCAAGAGTAAATCTGTGACAAACTTCTCAACCATCAGAACCATTGCTATTGCCCGTTGATCACATCATCAACGATCTTCATGTTCGATGATAATCTTGTTGTTAGAATCTTGATCTTACTAATGATAATATACAGTCTCATTCTTTCACTCTACTCTAACTTTAGAATGATATTCTCCAAGTCATCTTTATTTTCAGCTATCAAAGTGGTAATGTTTGCACATATTAGGTTATTTATATTCGGACCACTGATCTAAAATCCACAGGCAGACTCATCCAATCCGGCTTCTCTCATGATGTACACAGCATACAAATTAAACAAATAGGGGGAGAGCATGCAGCCTTGTCTTACACCTTTGTCGACTGGGAACAACTTGGTATCATCATGTTGAGTTCTAACTGTGGCTTTTTGTCCCAAATAGGAGAATTACGTGTTCTGGAACGCCTATCAGTTGAAGCTCTATCAACAGCTTTTTGTGACATGTAGTCAATGGCCTTTTTATAATCTATGAATCGTATGAAGTTGTTGATCTGTAATCTGCATCGTGCTCGGTCTGAGATGTTCCCCCACTGGAGACCAACCCTGACCTCGCCCCCCTGGATTGGGGGATATCCCCTGTCTGTTGCAAGAGGTGACTAAAAGGGGCCCCAACGGTTCTGAACTTGGGATAGTGGGTTGGCAACCACAGGGGCCATAATTGAGATCTGGCATTGCTTCCACTTAATTGTGACAGGCTCCTCACTTTCATCCATCATATCCAACCTCTGTTGGTCAACTCTTGTTCTTTTCCAATCCTGACGCTATTAGCCTAGGGATTCATTTTCATGCCTTTCGTGGTCCTTGTCTTTCTTTGGCCGATATCTTCATTTTTCGAAGTGTCGAATCACTTCTATTTGTTAACAGAGGATGGTTGCCTAGTTGTTCTTCCTATTAAAACAATAATCATCACCACCACCTCCACCACTTTCTGACCTTTTTTTTTTCCCAGCTGCTTTTCATCCATTCTGAACAGATGTACACATAACTTCAGCCTTCCTTTTCTTATTGACTCCATCAGCCTACCATTTTCGTGATACAGTTCGTTGATTCCTCTTAACCTAGATTGTCCATCAACCATCTTTGGGCTCATTATCATGCGAAGGGACTTCCTCTTAGCCCAGCCTTTCCAGACATTCAGAGGCACTTATTTGCACCAAAACAATCTGTTTCAAATACTGTTTCGTCCGGCTACATGGCTAAATGGTTAGTGTGTTGGTTTGGTCCAAGGGGTCCCGGGTTCGATTCTCGGCCGGGTCGTGGATTTTAACTGTCATTAGTTAATTCCTATGGCTCGGGGGCTTGGTGTTTGTGGCATCTTCAGCATTAGAATTCGTCACAGGTAAGGGTCCCATCCTCAGAGACGTGCAGGTCACCTCGAAAGACCTGCACAAGATCTCTCCGGAGGCCACACAACATTATTATTACATGTAGATCTCCTTTTGGTATTCCCTTATTCTTTCTACCACCCAATGCACATCACCAGAGCCATATTTAGGCATGGACTTTGTGGGCCCGGGACCAGAGTGGCAAAAATTAAAGGCTCTGATAGTTTGAACATGACTTTTTAGAAGGCGTGCACTTACGTCGTATTCAAAAGAGAAATCTCCCGACATGAATAACGGAATTTCCGTTCCGCTTATGTGAAGGCTGAAGATGCCCAAATAATGGGTGAAACATGTACCTGATAAGTCTTCATAAATTCATGTAGATTCAAACTACATTAAACTGGAAAGTATTGAATAGATGGTTTTATTAAATTATCCTTGAGATTTTATGCCTATGTGAAAGCTGTTGGTAATAATATTATAAATACGGGATCCACCCTCATGTGAAATGATTCACACAATCTACCATGATGGTAAAACGCACATCGGAAACTACCCCAGCCGGTAAAATCCGGGGCCAGTTAGAGTCTGGTCTAAACAGGGCATTGGATTCTCGGGGCCCTGCACCATCATGCTGGGATCAGTCGGAGGATCCCTCACCCCGCAAGATCAGGACCAAGAAAAAACACTTCTTTGGTACAATGAATGTCAATACCCTCCTAAGAGTCGGCAAACAGATGGAACTTATCACAGAACTGGAGAGATATCAGATCAAGCTACTCGCTGTACAGGAAACAAGATTCCCATCAAATGAAGCATATATGATGGGCAAATACAAGATAATAAAGGGACAACCAGCGATCAGGGAATATAAAATGGGTAATAAAAGAAAATCACCTCCAATTCTAGGAACAGCATTTTTTGTTCACCGTTCAATTATAGATGCAATCATTGATTTTCGATCACCTTCCCCTAGGCTTTCCATCTTAACCTTGAAGAGTGGAAACAAATCATATGCTATCTTCAATGGGCATGCACCTACTAATGAGGACAAGAAAAATCTAGAGAAAGTTGAAGAATTCTGGTCTCTCCTGGAAAAAGAGTTGTTGGAAACTCCAGAACCTGTGATTAAAATATTAATGGGTGATTTTAATGCTCAAGTTGGCAAGGAAAGAAAATAGAGGAAAATAGTTGGCAGTTATCCTGGGCATATAAGAACCAATAGAATTGGGGAAAGGCTTATTGAAGTGTGTGAAGCATTCAACCTCAAGTTAATATCCACCCAATTCAAGAAAGAAAGGAAGAAATTAATGACATGGTGTTCACCAAATCCCATGTTAGGAGAGTTCCAAATAGACCACGTAGCCACATCGAGCCCGGCAGAGATTTTGAACGTTAAAGTGCAAAAAGGTTCAAACATAGATTCCGACCACTACTTTGTTAGAGTCAAGATAAGGTTTATTCCAAAGTCCTTCAAAAGACCTTCACCCAAAATCAAGAGATATCGAACTGATGAACTCAAGATAAACCAAGAGATTGTCGAGAACTATCAACGAGAGCTTGAAGTCTTGGAATCTTCAAATTGGGGCGAAATGTCAAGGAGGATTCAAGAAGCAGCTGAAAAGACTATAATGATTGCCAAAAACAAGAAACATCCATTGGGGAATGACGATTGTGAAGTAGCCTTACGGGAAAGGTCTAAAGCCTGGAATAAATGGTGTACTAATCACAGGAATTTCGAAGACTTCAAGGAACAATGGAAACACACAGCAAAAATTCTTCAGAATACAAAAAGAAAGTAGAGAAAGAACAGCTGCGTAACATAGAAGAAGGTTTCAAGAGAAACAACCAAAGAGATTTCTACAGAAAGTTTAAAAACAAAATCAAAAAATTCTATCCTGGTAATCTATGTTTTAAAAGTGAACAAGGGAAACTCATTATTGGTGACAAGAAGAATTGCGAGTATCTGGCCAACTATTTCCAGAATCTTCCGAACTGTGAACCTCCTGAAGATGGATTGCTGTTTGGAGAGCCTCGATTCAAGTCGAAGGATTCATTACCACCAAATAAGGAAGAAATTAGGGACATCATTAAGCAACTAAAAAAGAACAAAGCTCCTGGAAAAGATTCAATTACTGCAGAGTTATTCAAATTTGCAGGTGAAAGTATAGTGGAAAAACTAGAGGAATTATTCGCTTTTACTTGGGAAAAAGAAGAAATACCAAGTGATTGGAAGAATGCACTGATTCATCCTTTACACAAAAAAGGGGACCAAGCTAATGTCAACAACTACAGAGGTATCTCCCTTCTTCCTATAGCATACAAAATCCTATCCAAAGCATTGCAGCGGAGGCTTGAAACACATCTACATAAACAAATTGGTGAATACCAGGCCAGGTTCATGAAGGGACATTCATGTGCTGAGCAGATTTAGATTCTAAAATCACTTATAAAAATAAGATCAATGAGAAATCAGAAGAGGAAAATCATAACCTTCGTTGATTTCAAAATGGCATATGATTCCATAGATCATGAAGTGCTCATGAATGTTCTGCAGGAGTTTGGAGTGGATGAGAAATCTCTGGCCATAATTCGACAATCTCTTACAAACACCTTTTCTCAAGTCAAATTTATGGGCAAACTCTCAAATCCATTTGAGATAAAAATGGGTTTGAGGCACGGAGACAGCCTTTCTCCACTACTCTTTAATTGCATTTTAGAAAACGTTATTAGGGAATGGAGGTTGAGAATGACTGAAAATGGAATGAAGAATGGGGTAAAGATAAGTCGTGGCAAAAATGCGATTATGTTGGACTGCCTTGCCTTCACAGACGACGTCGTTCTTATTACAGACAACTGTCAAAACAGCCAAGAAACAAGTTGAAGAACAAAAAAATGTTGCAGTCAAAACAGGATTAAGAATCTCTTTCGAAAAAACAGCATTCATGGATTCTATAAAAAAAAGGTGACACGGACAGACTTGATACACTGTATGGGGATATCCAGCATGTGCAAAAATTTAAATACCTTGGAGAAATACTCACTCCCAATGGAGATGAAAAGGAGGGATTAAAGGAGAGGGTGAGAAGGATGGAGTTGGCATTCAGACTATGTCATGACACCTATAAGTCCAAGTCCCTCTCAATTCAGGCCAAGTTAAAACATTACTGCACAGTGGTTAGAACAGAGTGCCTTTATGGAGCAGAAACCTTGACGAGGATGGCTGACCCAGTACTTGAAAAAAGAGAAAGAAGATTCTTACGAAAAATCTTAGGCCCAAGAAAGTAGACGAGTGACCCAAACACACTTCGGTTAAGATCGAATTTTGAGCTCTACAAGACAGTACAAAGAATCACGACTGTGATGAGGAAAAGGAGACTGACGTTTTATGGACATATCAAAAGAATGAACCCTGAGAGATTTGTCAACAGGATACTTCTTCTGCAGGAAAAGTGGAAAAAACAACTGGGATGGCTCACACAGGTGCACAATGACTTGGCAGAAATAGGTATCAAGGAGGAGGATATAAAAGAAAGGGCATCATTTAGGAAGAAGGTTGTAGGAATGAGGGATGCGTCTGAAGAGCAACATGCAAAGCCACGGAACATCTCGGTGGAAGAACGAGCAAGAAGAAGTCAAAGACTCAAGAATCTTTGACGAGAGTGTAAAGAGAAGGGTATCAGTCTGCGTGACATAAGGAAGATTGTGTAATGTGGCCCACAGGTGGCCGTATCGATATATATATAAATATAAATACCACCACACTTGAATTATTATTTTTATATATATATATATATAGGGGTGGGTATCCTCCACATCTGTAGGCCGATGTGAAGGAGAGCTACGTTCAGGCAGGGATCCAGTCTCAGGTGGTATAACATGGAAACCATGCCCAGGGTTACGGGTGAAGACCTTAACAGCATCTTAGGCAGAGGAGGCGGCTTCGGAATGGTGAAGATGGTGGATGAGGCAACCCATCCTCTCTGGGGAAAATTAGAAGAGGAAACCACTGCCTTGTGGAGAAGAGGACTCTTCAAAGGCTAAGGGAGTAAACCCCAAAAGAAAATCCTCAGATGAATTAGGCTTAGCAGGTCAGCAGATGAGTAAAGTTGTATTTGCTTTCAACTATACTACAAGCCTCGGATGGAAGTTTAAAAATGGAAATGGAATTGACAAGTCTCTGGCTACAGTCGCATAGTATGATGGTAATGGTGATGTTTGTGCAAGTATTAAATCAGAGAACAAGACCCGATTTGGAACAATAAATATTTAAAGATAGAAATTTCATAATGTTCTGTATTGAACTGTATCACAATTAAATTGAAAACAAGAAATAAAGTGGTTCAACCTATTCAATACAAGGAAGATAAGAAATGTAATGTTACATTCTTATTTGATTAAAAGCGGTACCGTTTTCAACCACTATTCTGGGTCATCATCAGCCGATTAAATCAAAATATAAAACAATGCATAGTGCTTGTTGAACTGCTTTTAGTGAAAGACTTATCCTTTACTTATTGTTTTTCTATGCATATTATATGTCAAGCTTTTGCGAAGAAACTCTACAAGGATACAAAAATCACAATCTATTTTGAAATCATTTTAAATGAGCTTTAATTTTTTGATATTAATTTTTCAGTTTTCAAATACCAGATATAAGTCATTATATGTATCTGTGTCACACTAAGCGTTCTCGTAGTGTAATAGCTAAGGCGCTCGCTTCGTAATATGAGGTACAAAGTTTCGAGTCTTCATTATGCCGAATAATTTTATTTTCATAATTAGCTGGTGCATTCAACTTCATGCCTCTTTTTCATACATTCTTTTTTAAATAATATATTTCATTGAAATGTTTAATCACAATATTATGTCTAGTAGGAAAATGCTCCATATGCATGCTATTTATAGAAAGTGATTTTGAGATTTTCCAATCTTTATTGATCTGCATTTAGGATTCGCCCAGGTGGCAGATTTCCTATCAATTGTTAACTAGTCTTCTCGTTAATGATTTCAAAAACCTTGGATATCTATCGAACATTTCCCTCGATAAACTATTCCATTCTCAAATTCCTCTTCCTGTAAATGGATATTTACCTCAATTTGTTCTCTACCTTCCAAATTTATTTTCATAAAGTTAAACATTAGAATAAAATAAAAAATAGCCCGCATGGTGGCCGTGATCGTTAAGGTTGAAGTCTAAACAGTCTGACACCATGGTTAGCCGGTTCGAGTCCCGTTGGTCGAAAAAAATTTCACCATCAGTATGCTGACCACCAGGGTAGGGAAGGTGGTGGTATACAATTTCTAATCACTAGATTGCATGCTAAAAGCCTGGATTAAATTCCAAACCTCTCCGCAGGGCTCATATGGAGTGAGGGCATATGACGCTGCTGATGGTGATTTGTCCGTCGGATGGGGACGTCAAGCCTTGAGCAGACCCCTTGGTGCTATTCGACAGGAGTAGGCTACATGCCAGCACTGGGTTTCACCCTCTCCCTACTGTCGTATATCACGTCATTCATTTCATCTCATAGCTCCTCTGATAAGGTTGACATCAGGAAGGGCATCTGGTCATAAAAACCCCCCACAACAGATTCATCTCACCTCATACCCGACCCCGTACAGAAACGGTACAAGGGTTGGACAAACAAACATTAGAATAAAAAACATTATCAATAAATAGAAACATGTGGAACTAAACGAGGTCACAGAGCTAGT
Source organism: Anabrus simplex (assembly GCF_040414725.1). Lineage (NCBI taxonomy): Eukaryota > Metazoa > Arthropoda > Insecta > Orthoptera > Tettigoniidae > Anabrus > Anabrus simplex. Next base: position 313,562,988 of record NC_090270.1, read on the forward strand.
TGCAAATAGAAGATCATGGAAATACTTAATCAATTCACAGAAGGCTACACATAGAATGTTCAAAGACAATAGGTCCGTAACAAAGATGGAAGTAAAAGAGAGTTAAGAACAAAAGCAGGGAACGAAAATAAATTTGAAATTTGAATTCAAATTAAAAAGTTTTTCTTTGGAGCAAGAGCCATTAAAATCTCAAAATTTTAAACCCAATTAGGAACGGTATTGATTTTGAGCCCATAGATTAACCTCATAGGTAGCAGGTAGGGACCCTCTTCAGAGGCAACCCAGGGAGTGGCGTCCCTGCCTATGTGAGTCCTAGAGCACACTGACCCGCTGTGTAACATCTGGTATGGGTCCCAGCTCAGGGTTACGAGTGAAAACCTCACCGATATCTACAGTGAAGAAGGTGGACTTCGGTATGGTAGAGATGGCGGAAGGGGCAAACCTGTAGTGTCTGTACTCCAGAAGGGCGACTACAAAAGGCGTCAGTCTCCATGATAGGGGCGGCCTAATTTTGAACCTGGCAGAAGGTATAAAATGCCTTTGGGTGTGGTGAGCCCATCATAATAATAGCCTATATGGGCAAAGCACATATGGTGCCTCAGAAAAGGTTAGGGCGTCCCCTGCTAAAAGCGAAGCACAGCTCTTCGGGTGCTGGGGAACTGTGAGAAATGGGCAACCAGCACCAAACTACATCAAGATTGCGACATTAACTGTCCTGACACTGACGAGAAAGACAGAAGAACTGGTTGAATTCATGAAAGAAAAAGATATAGCCATACTTGGACTGTGAGAGACCAAGAAGAGGGGTACGGGAGAGATTCCTCTGAAAGAAGGATACAGGCTGTATTACAGTGGAGGGCCTGAAGCAAAAATTGAGTGGCCAGCATACTTAGAAAAGAAATCCAAGAATATGTGGAATATACAAAATGCGTCAGTGATAGGATGATGCTGATGAGACTCCAGTTTGAAAATGGCATGAAAGATCTGCCCCACAAACGGGTTGTGTAGATGAACATCTAGAGGACTTTTTAGAGGAAGTAGAGAAACACATAGAAGATAAGGAAGTGCTATTGATAGGAGATCTAAATGCACAAGTTGGAATTGAAAGACAAGGAAAGGAAGATGATGTAGACCCTTTGGATATGGAAAGGTAAATCCAGAAGGCGAGTTGTTAGTGGACTTTTGCATGAGGAACCAAATGATTCTTGGAAACACCTGGTTTGAAGTCAGGAGATTACAAGGTATGGTTGGGGAGAAAAACAAACAAAGACCATGACTGATTATATAATAATAGAGAAAGAACACCGGAAGAACCTTTTAGATGTTACAGCCATGCCTGAAGAAGCCTTTGGTGGAGATTTATGGAAGCACTGGTTGCATATGCAGAAAAGGTATGTGGTAGAACATCAGGAAATGTGAAAGACACACACAGGTGGAATGATAGGGGTAAAGATTAAAGTGAAAGAAAAGAAAATGGTGTGGAAAGCTTGGAAAACATCTAGGACTGAAGAAAGTAGAAGAAAATATGTGGAGGCAAATAATTTGGCCAAGAAAGTAGTGGAGGAAGAAAAGAGGAAAAGCTGGGCTATTCACACAGAAATTGAGAGATGATATGCAGGGCAGCAAGAAATTACTGTATGGTATCTTCAGAAACAAAAAGAGAGATCAAGTAAACACCAGATTTGTGAAGGATGAAGGAGGCAGAATATTAACAAAGCCAGAAGATATAAGAAATGGATGGAGTGAGTATTTTCAGAAGTTGCTGAACATACGAACTAATGACAGTCATTCAATGGACGACCAGAAAAGGCAATTAGTTGATGAAATGGACAAAGAAATTACAATGAAATGAAATTGAAATGGCAGTAAGAAAGATGAAGAATGGAAAAACTGCTGGAATAGATGAAATTTCAGTAGAGATAATCAAGGCAGCTGGAGCTGTAGGCCTGCACTGGACACATCGAGTCCTCAGGATTGTCTGGTAGAATAAGGAGGTCCCTGAGGATTGGCAAAAAGGAATAATCATCCCAATTTTCAAGAAAGGTGATAAGAAAGTATTGAAGAACTACAGGGGAATTATTCTAATATTCCATGTTGCTAAGATAATGGAAAGAATACTGGAAAATAGGATTAGGTTGAAAATCAGATACAGGAAAATCAGTTTGGTTTCAGAAGTGGAAGGTCAACAATAGAGCCCATTTTCATTATGAGACAACTAATGGAAAAGCAATGGGAGTACAGTAATGATATGGTGATGACATTCATTGACATTGAAAAGGCATATGACAGTGTCCCCAGGACTAAAGTTTGGGACAGTCTGGTGCAAAAAGGAATTAGACAGGGATTAATAAAAATGATCATGGCAATGTACAAGGAATGTTGTAGTTGCGTGCAAACACAAGTTGTTTCAAAATAGCTAGTGGACTGAGACAGGGAAGTGTTCTATCGCCAATCCTGTTTACAATAGTAATGTATGACATCATGAGAACAACAAAAGCAACATAAGGAGGAAGAGAAATGAACATGATGTTATTTGCAGATGATATTGTGATTTGGGGAGAAGAGGACATGAAGGTTCAAGAACAGTTGGATGTGGTGAGTGGGAAGATCGAAGAATGTGGATTGAAAATAAGTGTAGAAAAGAGTAAAACTCTTGTTATGACTAGAGGGGAGAAAGAAAGGAAAGGTCAGATGAGACTTGCAGACAAGCCCCTGGAAGTAGTGGAGACGTTCAAATGCCTGGGGAGTGAATTAATGGAGAATGCTCGACTGGATGCTGAGATTAGTAAGAGGATTCAAGCTGGAAGTTGTTTCTATCATAGTGTAAGAAACATGTTATGGGACAAAGATGTGCTAATGGCAGAAAAGGAAACTATGCACACGATGTATTACGTACCTATAACAACTTACGGAGCAGAAACTTGAACAATGACAAAGAAGGATGAGAGTCAAATACAGGCAGCCGAAATGAAGTTCTTGAGGAGTATGATACAGAAGAGTAGAAGAGACAAAATAAGGAATGAGAAAATCCAGGAAGTAATTGGAGTGGAAAAAATGAATGATAGAATAGAGAAGAGCCCACTAAGATGGTTTGGGCACGTAAAGCGAATGAGTGATGAAAGAATGCCAAAAAACGTGATGCAAATGCAAATGCAAGGAAGAAGAGGCCGTGGACGACCACGATTGAGATGGAAGGACACAATCCAATGCAGTTTTATAGAAAGAAACCTGGACTGGGACACTGTTGGAGGAGGAATGGTGGAAAGACAAAGAAAGTGGAGAGGAACCATATTTTTCCCTACCTGGCTACAACTGGATAAAGGGAAATGATGATGATGATGATGATGATGATGTTAACCTCACAAAAGCTTGACATAAATCATTGTCCATAATGCTACAGACTTCTCTTATTAGGCTTGTTGGTGATTATCAGCAGATGCAAGCACAGGAAAAGACAATCAAAATGAGTTTCATACATCTAACGATAGATAGCATCCCAGTCTAAAGCAAATTGTTGCTGAAAATCAGTCAAGCCAACCCTATATATCGGTGTCTGGCTCCAGGTAGCTACCTAGTGTTTACGCGAAGGTGATAGCATACAAGCCAAATTACCATAACTCTCTATTCCTCTGGCAGCATTTTTCAATTACATGGTGAATACTGAAAGTCTGGTTCTGACAGTCTGTGGGCTAAAACTACACTGGTTTTTATCAAACTATCAACCACTGATTGCACCCTCCCTCCCCAAAAGCCAGCTAACAACTTGCCTCGTATACTGATCAATGAAATACCTTGAGAGTTGCTGCAATCCTTCGTGTTCCCTTGCTTATAGACAGGTGCAATTACTGCTTTTGTCCAATCAGAATGTACCTTACTAACATTCCAGCTAATCTTACTCAATGAAGCTATTTCATCCCTGCCTTCCAACCATATTTTACCACTTCAAGTATAATTTAACCTATAGATTGTAAAGTGTGAGAATAATGTATTTTATTTTCAAAATCTTGCTCCACTTGGAGTCTGGCTACGACAAAGAATATACAAAAACAATTTCATTCAAAAATTTAAAAAAAATAAAGTAAATCATGTCTCAGTCTGGCAAATACAAATGGTGTCTGAGCATCAAAAGAGAACCCTTGAGTGCTCTCAGCCCCCTGTCATGAACTCTTTGGAACTAATGTTGAAGGTCTTCATCAGCTCTATCGTCTTCTTAGGGAATGTCCCTCTCGCACCGATCATAAGACTCCTCACTTCTAAGTTATCCAGCTCGTATTTATTAATATAATACAGTACTGTAGGCAGGTAGATAGACTTCTTTTCTCTGTCTACTTCGTCTGGTTTGTTGTAGTGCATTTTAAATCTTACTGTAGGGTCTAATATATATCCTATCTTCTCTTTAATGGCGATCATGCCTATCCTTCTCGTGCTGCCATTTACTCCAATGCCATGGATTTCCTCATGCACTTGAAATCCTTTCCCATGGAGCATATGTTCTATGGACGAACTGATGTTGTGATGTCTGGTGTTTTGATGAGCTTCACTGAAGTGACAGGACCACAAGATGAGAGGTAAAGTTTCAGTCTCACTGCACCTTCTGCAGCAGTTACCATCAAGGGACCTTTACAAAGGAAATTTAATATGTCCTATTCAGTACATACACATATCCATCATTAGATGGAGTAATAATAGTCACTTGGCACTTGTTGGCTCTCAAACTTATTTTCTCAAGTTTTTTGCTCCCCTCTTAACTATTTGTGATGGTGACTCAACAGAGACAGACTGTCATTTTGAATTTTAGCACAGTGATTTCATCCTCGTTTTTTAATTATAACACACTGCAAGTTTTAGACTAAGAGGTCCACAACCTCGCCATAATCACTTATTGTTTGTTTCCGTCATGCCTCATTATTTTGTTTTCATTCTTTTCTTCATTATGTTTTAACACTTTTTTAGCATCAATTATGTAAAAAAACTTTGACCTTTTTCATTGAAGATGGCTCGAACGAGTTGATTATTACTCCATCTAATGGTGGAGATGATGCATACATTGAATTGTTGTAATTCTGTCACGTCTCTTTTGTTTTTCATTCTTTTCTTATGTTTTAACATACTTTTTAGCATCAATTATGCAAAAAACCTTAACACCTTTTTTCACTGAAGATGGCACAAATGAGTTGAAACATGTTTGACTATTATTACTCCATCTAATGATGGAGATGTGTATGTACTGAATAGGAGGACATATTAAATTTCCTTTGTAAAGTGGAAATCGTCAATACGAAATGTTTCTAATATCTTGTAATCAAGGGACCTTTCCATTACAGTAAGGAAAAAACATGGATCAGAACATTTCTTTATCATTACGTTGAAGAGCAAAAGCATTACATTATTACCACTGTTCATGGTTTTGGTCCCAGCTGAAGTAGTTGGATTTTGAAGGACAGTCAAGAATCTTAGCACTCCATGTCATTGTTGTGAGCATGTTAAACATCTCTGGTGGCACACTCAGTGTCACCTGACATCTCAGCCATATAAACTGTACTACTGTATGGCCTCAGCTACCAAGTTGCAGATCTTCTGAAGTGGTATCATCTATGTGGCCTGTCTGTCAATTTCAACATTCCGATTCTGCTGCCGTCTAGTAGTGTATGCAGGCTTTTACTGACAGGTTCCTATGATTGAGTTAACAGTAAGTGTGCTACCAGAGGTCTTCAACATGGCAACAATGACATGGAGTGCCAAGATTTTTTGAACACCTTTCAAAAACTGACTACCTCAACCAGGATTGAAGCTGCAAACTTAGGATCATGAGTCGGGCACTCTACTATACACATCCATCAGAATACATTTTTTTAAATTAGGACTTTTGCAAACAAATAAAAAATAAATGGAAGAGTCATGTAATACTATTGGACAAAGAAAAGAACAGAGTTGACCAAAGCCTTACATATCTCACAAGCACTTTTTCTCTCCAAGTTGGGTATTTTAAAAAATGATACATTAAAAAAGAAATATTCTATGGAATGGAGAGGGAATGCAAGAAGGTGAAATAAAGTAGAAATTATAACAAACCTGCACCCTGAAGATCTATATCCTTTTTCTGTAGTTCCCGTTGCTTCTCAAGAGCAGCTAACTTGCGTCTGGCTTCCTTCTGCTGTAGAATGCGTTCTCGAAGCCGTTTTTGTTCTTCTATTTTCTTGCGGTACTCACGAGTTTCTTCATCTTCATTTTCATCAGGTTCCTCAGGTTGTGTAGGCAAAGTGTCTACAGTTTGCACTTCATGGAGATTACTCATGTCAGGCATACGCTGTAAATGAACGCGGTCTGAATCACTCCAACAAATATACATACAAATTTACATCACCATGCTTAAACTTCAATTTATGGAGAAAACTACAGGAGATACTTCAAAATTCAAGTTTAAAAAACTATGTCCTTAATGTGATTACTTAGAAATAAATAGCAAAAGAAAAATATTTCACCTTTTTCCTCTTTGGCCCAGCATCGTAACGAACCTGTTGAAGAGGAACAACATTACTATTAGGACTATCAAATGATGGGCGCTTCTGCTGTAAACGAATGCCCTTCTGTTGCTGCTGCTGTTGTTGCTGTTGCACAGGAGTCTGATGACGGACTATCTGGAGACCACCCCGCCTTCCTCTATGAGGTCCATTCATTTGGCCTAGAAGAAAGATGAACTTCATGGGAAAATTCTGCAGAAGAAATGGCTTAGCTATGGTACATCAAAGGGCAGATGTCTGCAATGTTGCAGGACGAAATGAGTTCTACAATATGAGTAAATACAAATCACATCACTAAGCACTGAAGGAAAAGAAATAAAACTGTGTTGTTTGAGTCATCAGTCCATAGACTGGTTTGATGCAGCCCTCCGTGCCACCCTAACCTGAGCTAACAATTTCATTTCTACGTAACTGCTACATCCTACATCTGCTTGTCATATTCATACCTTGGTCTACCTCTACCATTCTCTATGCAAGACCTCCTATATATGCAACAGCTTTCAGATTTACTGACTTATAGTAGAGGGAAACTGCGCCTTCTACAGGGTTAAACTATCTCAGTTCTTCTTCATTAGATAAATATTTTTTCTAACGATATATTAGTCCTTACAAGAAGTCAATGACTTAGTAGTGTCAAACTCCTGATACTTATGTTACCTTCACATTTACTTCATTATCTCCTATGTTAGAAGTTGATTTTATATGACTGTATGACAGTAAATGTTAGTGTTTATGAGAATAAATTTAATGATATTTGACATCTTACTGTGCATGAGATTTGTTTACCACAGTTACCAGGAGCTAGTTTAATACAGGTTAAACTTTTGTGGATATTTACACAAAACAGTAATAATATTATGAAATTTCCGTTTATTGGGTATAATAGTTCATTGCTTTCACCACAGCCTGATTAGAAGCCTCAGACAATTGTGGAAAACCTTACAGCGTGCTATTTGCATGCAATAAAATCACAGGTTAGGGACAATTGTTAATAGAGTTAGTACAAAGACTTCTACTTTGCAGTATGGCATTGACTTGTCCAAGGCCAAAGGAAGAGAACCTTGATTAGAAATAAACTGGTCCTCTAGGTTGGAGGTTGATGCTGTGGGCCAGCTCCTCACACTCATAAAAAAAAAAATGAATGCTGCTAAAAGAACCAAACAATATACCTACGATGGATGGAATTAATTTAATAGAGAAATGTACACTCAAGTTCGAGCATTAAATAAATTTCACATTTCAGTCTTTGCTATAGTCTGTAATTGTCCTGGTTCTTTTCGTGCAAGTTATGATGTGGTATCTACTACACTTCTACCCACACAAAGTGCACTTACAATCTTCGTCTGGCTCATGGAACTTCTGGTTTACGCATATCTTGTGGTGAAACACATGTATGAAGAGTCGTGTTATCACGTGGCGCTGTGTGTTGCACTCTCTAGTCCATCTATCGTCCGTCATCGCTGGTGAGGTGTAGAAGAGGTCAATTTCATTTTTCTTCCTTTCCCTGATGTTTACTAGTGCCCTGCTTGCTTCCGTTGATTGTAGGTAGAATTGTGATCATATGTCTTCTATGAAATACGTCTCCCGCATCATTTCGTATACCATCCGGGATGGCGCTGTCTTTCCAACTCGGGCAATCCTCTTCATGAACATTGCTTTTATTCTTTCTATTCTCATCAGGTCTCCGATCTTCAGCTTTTCCCACGTGATCTCAATTCCATAAGTTATCACTGGCACTACTGTCGTCTTGAAAAGTCTCATCGCCGTGCTGATTGATAGGTTTGAAATGTTTTGGATGCTGTATGAGGCTCTGATTGCTGCTGCCGTTCTTTCTTGAATATGTATACCAAAGGACGCCGCCGTTGTCTGTAGTGTTATTCCCAAATAGTTGTAATGGAAAGCGGATGACCATGCTTGGGTGCTGGAATGTTCACTGGCGTTCATTAATTACTTGTGGTCAGAAATATTCATTTCAGGCAAGGAAATCAGTACAGCCCTCAGAACCGCCCAGTACTGGCTTACACTCTCTCTCATTGGTCAGGGCAAACATATGCACATAACAGAAGAGCAAGGAGAGACAGACAGACAGAGAGAAGATAAACAAGTTAACTCATTGAGTGCCATATTCTCCATTTTTTTTGTAATCCTTGTGTGCTGAAACGCAAGCAGACTCGACCATGGATTTATTATCAACTGGCATCACACTCAATCACTGTAAGTAAGAATGACCCTTATTTTTGTCAATAAAGGCCCCATTAAATTAAACTACTTTAACACTTTCGTGAGCACTGTCAAAAGAAGAACGAATATATCTTGCACTCAAATATCCATAGACATCAAATGTGAACGTGAGAAATTAAGATGAAAGAAGGTAACTATCACTAAAAACTTAGTAAGGCAATTCATGTTTTATTTAAAGAGATTCTCTTTCAGAGACTCACTCACTCACTCACTCACTACGACTGATCTGCATTTAGGGCAGTCGCCCAGGTGGCAGATTTCCTATCTGTTGTTTTCCTAGCCTTTTCTTAAATGATTGCAAAGAAATTGGAAATTTATTGAACATCTCCCTTGGTAAGTTAATCCAATCCCTAACTCCCCTTCCTATAAACGAATATTTGCCCCAATTTGTCCTCTTGAATCCCAACTTTATCTTCATATTGTGATCTTTCCTACTTTTAAAGACACCACTCAAACTTATTCGTCTACTGATGTCCTCCCACGCCATCTCTCCAATGACAGCTCGGAATATACAACTTACTTGAGCAGCTCGTCTCCTTTCTCCCAAGTCTTCCCAGCCCAAACTTGCAACATTTTTGAAATGCCACTCTTTTGTCAGAAATCACCCAGAACAAATAAAGCTACTTTTCTTTGGATGTTTTCCAGTTCCTGAATCAAGTAATCCTGGTCAGGGTCCAATACACTGGAACCATACTCTAGTTGGGGTCTCACCAGAGACAAATATCACTAGCCAACATGATTTTGCAGTAAAATAGAAAATATGTACTTCTTATGGAAATCGCTGCCCTGATTCCGAAAATGATGCTATTTTTTTCCTATCACGTCTATTTTTGACGCAATTCGTTTTTTTAGTATCTGCATGAATTTGTAAGATGTAATGTTGAGAGATGTTCTCGCGCAATTATTTTTAGAAAACAATTATGTGATTTGATTTGTTATTGTTTGCATTTTATTATAGGTTTATTGCTGTCTAAATTTTTATTTTGTAGTTGCGGATTTCCTGGTAAATTCATAACAAACTCCCCCAGATACGCAATAGACCGCGAGGTATGTAGGATTGAAAATAAGACGGTTGAAAGTTTGTCTTTCATCTTATACCACTTGAATAAACAGACGTGTTAAAAGCAATGTTTATGATGGACTGATAAAGCAGTTTCCTTTCAAAGACAACAGCCCGAAAGTATTATACTCAAGAAGATGAACCTGTATTTTGTATGGATGTTTCAAATTTTCTACGTCAATTGGGAGAGAAAGAGTATGATCCTAGTAACTGGCGTGTTTTTATTGACTCTTCCAAAATAAGTTTAGAGGCTGTTTTGCTTCATAATACAAATGTTCTGGCATCCGTCCACTTGCACACTCCACAAAAATGTCTGAAACATACGAGACCTTAAAGCTGGTGCTTGAAAAATTTACATATCATGAGCATGGGTGGCAAATTTGCGATGATTTGAAGATCATTGGATTGTTGCTGGGACAACAAAAAGGATATACAAAATTTCCCTGTTTCCTATGCGAATGGGAGAGCAGGGCACGGGATAAACATTGGGATACAGTGAATTGGCCAGAAAGGAAACAACCAGGATCCAAAAATTTCTTGAATGCAAGTCTTATTGACCGTTAAAAAATTCTACTTCAACCCTTGCACATCAAATTAGGATTGATGAAACTGTATGGCAAGGCATTAGATAAAAGTAGCCTATGCTTCCAATATTTATCCACTAATTTTCCCCCATTATCAGATGAAAAAATCAAAAAAGACGTATTTGATGGACCACAGATTCGTAAACTGATGAAGGATAAAAATTTCACAGACATGATGACCAAAATTGAGAAAGAGGCATGGAACGCTTTCAAAGATGTAGTGACTAAATAACTTGGCAACATTAAGGACCCTCAATACAAAGAAATTGTAAGGAAAATGTTGGTAAAGTTTAAGGAACTCAGTTGTAATATGAACCTTAAGCTTCATTTCTTAGCTTCGCATCTGTATTATTTCCCTCCAAATTTAGGAACTGTCAGTGAAGAACAAGGTGAAAGGTTTCACCAGGATCTCAAAGATGCAGAACGATGCTATCAGGGACATTGGGATGTGAATATGATGGCCGATTACTGCTGGTCGATTGCATGAGATGACCCTTCTAGAGATCATTCAAGAACTTCAAAAACCCGGAAATTCCACGGAAAATGGGAAAAGATGGAGGTGTGAATCTAACCTGCATATAATGTAAGTAACAAAACTATGTATGATTAACCATGTAATTTTTATTCAAGGTATGGTTATATTAATTTAAAAGCAACTGTACAGCCGAAACTAAATAGGCGTTTTATGCTTCAGTTTCAAGAATTTCAATATACATTAAAAATATAATACAAACCATCTACTTGCTTACAAAGCAGCATTTATGTGTATTCAAAGCACGCAAAATATGATTACGTTTTGCAAGCTGAAATCTATATTAATACATCAAATTTAATCAATACTAAGTATCAAAAATTTTACGTAAGAACAAAATAATATTTTGTAAAATTGCCACTAAACCAGATGTGATATGCCAAAACTAATTTTTTTTCAAATGCTGCGTTAAGAAATTAATAAAATCCACCTATTTTCGTTTTTACAGAACAAAAAAAGTTTTTTTTTTTTTTTGCAGGCTAGTGTATGCTCTCTCCTTTACACCCTTACTACAACCCCTAAATATCCTCATAACTAGGGCTCGGATTCGAGCATATTAGCATATCTTTTTCCTGAATAGTACACATTGAAAGAAGCCTTTCGGTAGTATTTTCATCTCTCTGGGACCAACAGAATTTAAATTTATCGAGCATATAAATGCATAAAACCACGGTTTTCAGAAAAGAAGCACATATATGCATATTCTTGTGGTTTTCGTCTAAATAGTTTGTTTTTCTTCGAATTCACCCCCGAATTCGGGCCCTGACCATCCTTAAGGTTCTAAAATAGAAATAATTATTGAAAAGCCTATCTAGTGCGAATAATAGAACCGCAGGTTTTTAACCTTTAGTGAGGTCATTCACACACCCTAATTGGCCTCTGCCGGATTAGAGTGCGACTCGTTACATAAGCGATGAAAGCCTCAAGCATCCTTTCACTTTGAAATGTGCGGTATTTTAGTGGTGTGCCTATTTTGGGAACCAGTATTGTTTAGGTGGCTTTTCCCATGAAGTGGTGGAAGATCCGACCCGGTCAAGTCAAGTTTTTTGCATTCTACTCTCAGTTCTCAGTTCGTAATCATATCCGTACGTACCTATTGACTTCTTGTGATTTCTAACTACGCGATGCCTAAAATTAAGGAATCTCTGAGTGTTTTACTCCGACAATGTGCAAAGGAAGACCCTGACTCGTTTTCTACTGAGGGGAAAATTCTATTCTGCAAAATGTGCAAAAAAGAGGTAAGTTCTTATTGACAGTTTCACATCTACGTTCTTAAAGATATTACTGGTCAAACAGTTGAAATTTCAAGTAAGCTGTATGTGCAGCATACGGTGCCTACCTGCTAGGTAAGTAGAGATAAGTCTAAGAATTCGGAGTGTAGACCCGTTAGATCCTCAGATTTTACATTTCCGATACAGAAATTGACGTTTGGATTTGCTGATTTTTCATGGAATCGTTGAGAGGGTGCTCGTATTTCTACTGCAATATTTGAAAATAATTTCATAGTCCACAATGCTTTATTTTTGTTCATTCAATGTATTTTTTTCTCACTTATGTGTACCTACCTATTTATTTTCAGATCAAGATTTCAAAGTGTATTCAATTTTCCCAACATAAAGCCACAAGTGGGCACTCAGCAAAAGTTGAAGAATTTAAAAAAAGGAAATAGAAGAAACAAGCGCTGATACAACCTTTGTTCAATCAGCAACAGCTCTCGGACAGTTCTCTTCCAGAGTTTGTAGGGCGTTTTTAAGCGCCAACATACCCCTCTACAAGGTCGAACATGCTGAGATTAGACCTCTTCAAGGACTTTGCAGGAAGAGAGTTGCCTCATGAGTCGACCCTACATAAAAATGACGTTTCTTCAGAGTATGAAAAGGTATGAATTCATGCACGATTGCCGTATTCCGCATTCTCGTTTAAACAATTTAGAAGTAATTTTAACATGGATCTGGCTCTGTTGTAATGAAGGTTATCTCTTGATAATACCTTCATTCCATGAAGAATATTCATTCAGGTACTTTCTTCACCATGTTCTACACGCAATCAGGGACGAGATCACCCGCTACAATCACGTTCCTTTCCTTATCGTTTCCCACATAGCTGATTATCTTATCAAATAATTTTCTCCCGGAACTGGGGGTGTATCGTAGAGATTCCTGTCGTTCGCATTACCTTCCCAACTGACATTTGGTAAATTGAGATCGGGAGCCACCCAATTTGGTTATCTATCGACGAGACCACAGACAGTTGTGGAAGATACATGGCCAACGTTATTGTTGGAAAACTCAGTCCCAGTGAACCGGGGAAGGGCCACCTAATTCTGTGCAGGGAGCGAGATGTGACAAACTATGGTACCATTGTGCGAACAGTGCAAGCAGCTCTGTGTAAGTATATTTTTGTTAATTTATTTTTTGAGGAATTTCTCAGCCATGATTCAACTCCTATTACAATATCTGGTAAGTATATATCTATTAAATTACTTAATTCTATTCCTTTCTTTACAATACCATACTTCTACAGTTGAGAACTAACATTTTTAAATCATCCCTACTTGATTTCCGGTTCCCTGTTCCATTAACACCGCTCCCTAGGCCACCCTGTTTCCCTGAATGTCTCTCCATATAACCCTTCTAAACAAATTTCCTAACTTATATGTACCACTGCGGTTTAAGTGAAGGCCATCTGAGGGCAGATCCCTATCTCCTACCCACCCATTAGGATCTAGAAATCTCACTCCCAGTTTCCCATATACCCACTCCATAGTCTCATTTAAATCCCCAATCACCTGCCAGTCAGTATTCCTCCTATTCCACTGTCCCGCATGACCAGAGCCTCAACCCTACCCACCTCATTTGATCCCCTCCCCTCCTGGTCAGTCCTATCTTTCCTGATAGCTGCAGAAGCTACTTCCTCCTCCCTTTTCTCCTCCCCATGACCCTGTTCCACTTGTCTTTTCCTATCCACTACTCCACATTTCCCTTTCCTACCTCTTCCCTTTCTCCGACTTCCACACTTCTCGGCAACAGTTCCCTGTTCCTCATCTTCCCTCGGTTGTTCTACCTGCAATGACTCGTACCGATTTCTCACCCACACCTGTCCTGAATTCTGATCCTGAATGAAGCCCTTAGCCTGCAATCTCCTTCCCCTTAAAACATTAGACCACCTGTCTTCTACAATTCCCCCCTTTCCTTCCCATCCCTCTATTAAACGTACTGTATCCTGTACATTGTTTGACGGAGGCCTACTTTCCTTCCTGTCCTCTGAGAGAATCCTAATTATCTCCCTCAAGCTCTCCAATTCCTCCCTCATACTCCTTAATAACTGGCCACACCCACAGTTCCTACACTCGTACTCCTTAGCCATTCTTTACTAAATAATGAAAAGAAAAGGAAAAATAAGATAACTTATTCTGTGCAAAATAAAAATGAAAGGAAAGAAATATTGTCTAGGTTAGTTCACAAAGATCACACGACAATAAGTTAATTAATATAGGCTACTACTACACTACAATACTACTTAATTGTACGATTTTTATTCCTATAACACGCTAACAGGATGAAAATTGCTGTTAATTACTGGAAACAGAGAATAATACACAAGAATTACACAATTCTTAACTGCAGTTAAGTCTACCCTAATTACAACAACAGAATTCTAGTAAGATAGTTACTCTAGATACCACAGAAACGGTACTATACTACACAAATATTTCATAGTAATAGAATAAACACACTATTTTCTAATAAGGTACTATAATACGCTACAATAATTTTAAACTATGTTCAGACCAAGTACAGATACTACAATACACTACAATTTTTAAACTACGTTCAGACTTATTCTAATTAGAACAGGTTATTACCAAGCACAAACAGAAAAGAAAATTACCATTAAAATTCAAAATTTGCAAAACTACTCAAAATTATAGAATAGGCACTCTAAATTCTAATAAGTTACTATACTCATCATCATCATTTCCCTTTATTCAGCTGTAGCCGGGTAGGGGCAAATATGGTTCCTCTCCACTTTCTTCGGTCTTTCCACCACTCCTCCTCCAACACTGGGTCCCAGACCAGGTTTCTTTCTATAATACTGTGTTGGTTTGGCATTCTTTCGTCACTTATTTGCTTTACGTGCCCAAACCATCTTAATCGGCTCTCTATTCTATCATTCATTTTTTCCACTCCAATTTCTTCCCTAGTTTTCTCATTCCTTATTTTGTCTCTTCTACTCTTCTGTATCATACTTCTCAAAAACTTCATTTCAGACGCCTGTATTCGACTCTCATCCTTCTTTGTCATTGTCCAAGTTTCTGCTCCGTAAGTTGTTATGGGTACGTAATACATCTTATATATAGTACCCTTTGCTTCCATTGGCACATCTTTGTCCCATAACATGTTTCTTACAGTATAACAGAAACAACTTCCAGCTTGAATCCTCTTAATCTCAGCATCCAGTCGAGCATTCTCCATTAATTCACTCTCCAGGTATTTGAACGTTTCCACTACTTCCAGGGACTTGTCTGCAAGTCTAATCTAACCTTTCCCTTCTTTCTCCCCTCTAGTCATAACAAGAGTTTTACTCTTTGCTACACTTATTTTCAATCCACATTTTTTGATCTTCCCATTCACCACATTCAACTGTTCTTGAACCTCCCTGTCGTCTTCTCCCCAAATCACAATATCATCTGCAAATAACAACGTTCATTTCTCTTCCTCCATATGCTGCTTTTGCTGTTCTCATGTCGTCATACATTACTATTGTAAACAGGATTGGTGATAGAACACTTCCCTGTCTCAGCCCATTAGTTATTTTAAACCAACTTGTCCTGCCAACTTGTGTTTGCACGCAACTACAATATTCGTTTTACAATGCCACGATCATTTTTATTAATCCCTGTCCAATTCCTTTTTGCACTAGACTGTCCCAAAGTCTAGTCCTGGGGACACTGTCATATGCCTTTTCAATGTCAATAAATGTCATCACCATATCACTTCCGTACCTCCATTGCTTTTCCATTAGTAGTCTCATAATGAAAATGGGCTCTATTGTTGATCTTCCACTTCTGAAACCAAACTGATTTTCCTGTACCTGATTTTCAACCCTCAACCTTATTCTACTTTCCAGTATCCTTTCCATTATCTTAGCAACATGGGATATTAAGAGTAATTCCCCTGTAGTCCTTCAAAACTTTCTTATCGCCTTTCTTGAAAATCGGGATGATTATTCCTTTTTGCCAATCCTCAGGGACCTCCTTATTCTCCCAGACATTCCTGAGAACCTGATATGTCCACTGCAGGCATACAGCTCCAGCCGCCTTTATCATCTCTACTGAAATTTCATCTATTCCAGCAGTTTTTCCATTCTTCATCTTTCTTACTGCCATTTCAATTTCATTCATTGTAATTTCTTTATCCATTTCTTCATCAACTAATTGCCTTTTCTGGTCGTCCATTGAATGACTGTCATCAGTTCTTATGTTCAGCAACTTCTAAAAATACTCTCTCCATCTATTTCTTATTTCTTCTGGCTTTTTTTAATATTATGCCACCTTCATCCTTCACAAATCTGGTGTTTACTTGATTTCTCTTTTTGTTTCTGAAGATAGCATACAGTAATTTCTTGCTGCCCTGCATATCATCTCTCAATTTCTGTGTGAATAGCCCAGCTTTTCCTCTTTTCTTCCTCCACTACTTTCTTGGCCAAATTATTTGCCTCCACATATTTTCTTCTACTTTCTTCAGTCCTAGATGTTTTCCATGCTTTCCACGCCATTTTCTTTTCCTTCACTTTAATCTTTACCCTATCATTCCACTTGTGTGTGTCTTTCACATTTCCTGATTTTCTACCACGTATCTTTTCTGCACATCCAACCAGTGCTTCCTTACATCTTTTCCATTCATCTTCAAGATTCCCCACCTCTGTCCTGGGTACCAAGGGTATTATTTCCCTTTGAAATTCTTCTTGTATGCTTTTCTCCTTCAACTTCCATACCTTAATTCTTTTATCTCTTCTTAATGGGGGTTTTTCAATCTTTCCCACTTTCAATTTTCCTATCACAACTCTATGATCTCCACCAAAGGCTTCTTCAGGCAGGGCTGTTACGTCTAAAAGGTTCTTCCGGTGTTCTTTCTCTATGATTATATAATCAATCATGGTCTTTGTTTGTCTCTACAACCATACCTTGTAATCTTCTGACTGTTCTTCCTAAACCAAGGGTTTCCAACAATCATTTGATTCCTCATGCAAAAATTCACCAACAACTCACCTTATTGATTTACATTTCCATATCTAAAGGGCCCTACAACATCCTCCTTTCCCTGTCTTTCCATTCCAACTTGTGCATTTAGATCTCCCATCAATTGCACTTCCTTATCTTCTATCTGTCTCTCCACTTCCTCTAAGAAGTCCTCTAGATGTTCATCTATGCAACCAGTTTGTGCGGCATACAACTGAAATAGATCTGTCACGCCATTTTCAAACTGGAGTCTCATCACCATCATCCTATCGCTGACGTATTTTGTATATTCCACATATTCTTGGATTTCTTTTCTAAGTATGATGGCTACTTCATTTTTTGGTTCAAGTCCGCCGCTGTAATACCGCCTGTATCCTCCTCTCAGAGGAATCTCCCCTGTACTCCTCTTCTTGGTCTCGCACAATCCAACTATGGCTAAAGATCATGAAGTCAACCAGTTCTTCTGTCTTACCCGTCAGTGTCAGGACATTTACTGTTGCAACCTTGATGCTGTTTGGTGCTGGTTGCCCATTTCTCACAGTTCCCCAGCACCTGAAGAGCTGCGCATTGCTTTTAGCAGGGGACACCCTAACCTTTTCCGAGGCACCATATCTGCTTTGTCCACATAGGCTATTGTTACGATGGGCTTGCCACACCCAAAGGCATTTTATACCTACTGCCAGGTCAAAATTAGGCCACCCCTAACATTGAGACAGACGCCTTTTGTAGCTGCCCTTCTGGAGTGCAGATGCTACGGGTTTGCCCCTTCTGCCATCTCTACCATACCGAAGTCCACCTTCTTCACTGTAGATATCCGTGAGGTCTTCACTCATAACCCTGAGCTGGGACCCATACCACATGTTACACACCGGGTCAGTGTGCTCTGGGACTCACATAGGCAGGGGCGCCACTCCCTGTTTTAATTACGTTCAGACGTATCCAAGGTTATTACTAAGCACAAACAGAAATGAAAATTCCAATTAGGCCTAAATTAGATATTTGCAAGAACTACCGGTAGGTACTCAAAAATTACCAACAAAGTTAAACACGTAGACAGATTAATATTTATCCCACTATGCTGTAATAGAAACGAAACCTGCTGTTTGCACAAAAATACGCACGAATATTACAGGCAAGATACTATCTAATATACCGTATCTACATATAATTGTGGGAAATGAGATAAAAATTAAATGGCATAAAATGGTGTATAAAAATAAAAAGCCAGAGACAAAGTTTACATTTACAAAGACTTGCATGTGAAGAATGTACTTCCAATTCCAAAAAATAAAGAATACCATAATGATAGGAGAGTTGTGATAGATTAAAATAAGATATTCTCATAATAAACTGTCTTCAAAATAAAAAAAAGGAGTTTATTTTTTTTACAGAAAATGTAAATAAATGAAATGAATGCTTCCTGCACAAGAAAACATAAATGGCCCCTTCAATGAACAACTAGAAATGAAAGTTATGCCCAATATGTATTTCTGTTTTATATACTACGTTCTTTAAAATAGTCACTCACATTATTATTCTAGGATTATTCTTTGACTATGTAACTATGGGAACAATGAGATTGTAAATAAATGTATGTTAGTAAGTGTTTTAACTGAATTCAGATCGAACATAATAGACTACATCGTGTACATTTCCTCATAATGAAATTACAGCTAATTAATCGTTTTCCATTATTACAAAAAGCTAGTACAGCCAGAATGTTTAATCATAGAAACATTCTACTCAGTTCCCGAAAAAATACCAATCGAGCAGGAGTGATCCGTGAGCATGTGACGTCACAAGCCACACCTCCTGGAAGACAAACACGTGTGACGTTGCCCCCCTTTGTCTCTTCTCCATCCTCAGGGTTGGCCAAAATCAATGCCCAAACGTTACCCGTTTCCCTTTCCACCGGGAATTCTTTTGATCGTGAGTGTTCAAGGAATCTTTGGCAAAACAGATATTTTACCAAGGGAAATTTATGCTTATGGAATGAACATTATTGCACACTTAAAAAAAGAAGAAAAAAAAAGGATAACGGAGAGGAACATACGGGTAACTATGTGAGGTGGATAGTAGACAAACGTGATGAAAAGTCAGGTTGTAAGTTTCACAAAGAGGAGAAGTTCTCTGTTTTAATTACTGTGTTGATAGGAGTAACTCATGGACATCACTGTAAGTTCCTAGGTGTTAACATAAGGAGAGATCTTCATTGGGGTCATCTTATAAATGGGTATGTAAATAAAGTTATGCTTCCTATTACTATTAGCTTTCAAATCTTCCCAACATTTACCCATCACCTTCTCATATCCTTCATTCCTATTTCCAATTCTCACAATTGCCCATTAGCACTGATCCTGACTATATTGTCACACGGAGCTTCATAAAACTTGTCAACTTCATCCTCATCTGTGTCCTCTTATGGTGAATACACTGAGACAATTCTTGTCCTAATTCCTCCAACTCCTAATCTACCCACATCATTTGCACGTTGCATGTGTAAGTATTCCTGAGAAACAGTTTTACCCTACACTCTGCCCTTCCCTTAAAACATGTTAAGAACACTTTATAATCACATATCTCTTCCTCGTTATCTCCCTTCACCAAATACCATTAAGTCCTAACACATCCAGATGCATCTTCTTTGCTGACTCACTCAGTTCTACTTTCTTTCATCCTTAAGCATCATTAATATTGATAGCTTCCCATCAAATTCCATTCAGTTCACCATTTGTTTCCAAGGTGTCCCTTCCCTGTCAAATGGAAGTGAGACTCCATTAATGTTATGAGCTTGGTAAATTCTGTGAAGCAGGAAACTACCCTATTTACATGTAGTCCCAGTGAGAATTTCTCCTCTAACAGTTTCGAGACCACCAATGGGCTGCATAGTCTTAGCTTCATAAGCACAAGGAGAGCCAGAACTCAGAATATGTCCGAGATGTCTGCCCCTATTTCATAACAATATTGGTATAGTGACTTTCAATGAAATGTAAAATTAACGTCTTTTCTTCTTGATATAATTCACAAACTAGATAACACTCAAGCAGCTTTAGTAAATCAAAGCAAAATGGCATAATCAGCAGCAAACTTGAATACCGAATGTGACCTACATTAAGTCCCACTTCTATGGAATCACAGATGTCATTACAAAGCTTGATTCAAACACTGATAGAAACTGTCAACACCACCTGATGGACTTTGAAAACTTATGAGAAGTCCCAAAGAGCACATGCCAAGTAGCAAATATTAAAATTAACTATGCACTTGAGTGTAATCAAGAATGGAAAAATATTTTAGTAATTTTTTGTACTTCCTCTTAAAACGATAGTCACTACCACCATGTGATAATCAATTTTCTGAGAGAAAATAAAACAAGTTTCATTCAAGAAAATCATGAGAAATTCATGATGCAAGTTATGACATACAGAAATGTAAGTAGGTCGTCGTTGACAGAACTTGTATCCAAGTAAACTGATTCTTCAGCAATTTACATATTCACACTCACAATGCTTTGTGAATATGTTTCATATGACTTTGTAGCCTAATGTTTGCATGAAACATATGTCCACACAATCGACAGCATCTCGTGTGTGCGTCTTTGTGAATACGATAATATACATATTTTAAAGCAGTAATTTGTGCCTTGATTTCCCTGACTTCCTATCAAGAAATGGGAATAAGGGGTAAACAGACAATTCATGCCTTAAATGTCATGAAGGAGAATAGCACACTCTCTGCTCATCACAGGCGACCAATGTTGCACAAAATTTCAGTCAATTTCATCACGGTAGGTATATGAGGCAATGCACACAATTACATCCAACAGCCTGTAGTGTACAATGCTTTGCACTCTCTACCACAGTGCCACCACCACCACCACCACCACCACCACCACCATCCATTTCCCTCATCCAGATCCCACTGGGTTGGGATGTTTATGGCACCTTTCCATCTTTCTTAATCCAACCACCATTGTTCCGCCTTAACTGTATTCCAATCCAAGTTTTTTCTAATTATACTATTCTTGATCGTTTTCAACCACCTTAGTGTGGGTTTAACTCTAGTCCTCCCTCATCTAGATTTCAATCACCTGTCTCAGCATCCTTTCCTCTTCCATCCCGTAACATGTCCAAACCATCTAAGTTTATCCCTCTCCATTCTTTCTACTCTGATTTCCTTCCTGTCATATTCTGTCCTGTCTTGTCTTTCCTATCATACTTCTTTAAAATTTCATTTCACTGGCCAGGGTTTTATTCTCCTGTCACCGAGCTCGATAGCTGCAGTTGCTTAAGTGCGGCCAGTATCCGGTATTCGGGAGATAGTAGGTTTGAACCCCACTATCGGCAGCCCTGAAAATGGTTTTCCGTGGTTTCCCATTTTTACACCAGGCAAATGCTGGGGCTGTACCCTAATTAAGGCCACGGCCGGTTCCTTCCCACTCCTAGCTATTTCCTGTCCCATCGTCGCTATAAGACCTATCTGTGTCGGTGCGACGTAAAAAAAAAAAAAAAAAAAAAAAAACACATCAGGTTATTCACACTCTAGTAGAATGCTTGCTTGCTTACTTAATGTAGTAAAATCAAAGAGGATAATAATATATGTTTGATGAATCTGCTCGTTTCCTGATAATAATATATAAATTTGCTTCAATCAGTGCCTTCAGAGTGAAATGTGGTCATAGGTTCCCTTCATCTTGTAAGCTTTTGTCTTTGGAATGGAATACTTCAAACCACAACAACACTATATTGAGATGTTGACTTCTTGTGTGATGGGTTTGTCCATTTGATGATCCAGTTTGAGTATACAAGCAGAATTTCCTAGAACTCACTCCTTACAAACAAGATGTTCACACTGTACTCAAATAATTGTAGCTCAATTTATTAAGGTATGTTTGTATAATAATTGGTTGCTCTTCAACTTCTATGAATGGCACAACAATTAGGTTGGTATGCTGGCATTGAGAAAGAGATGAATTTAGTACTACCATAAACTGATCATTAGTATTCCTGAATGATGCGGTATTTGATGTTTTTAATGGAAGTTACTACTGTCCCTCTACAGTAGAACAAAATGCAAAAGTCTGGAGAATGCAGTAAAACTCACCAGGGAAACGAGGTCGCTGCTGGTTGAAATGTCGGAAAGGTCCTGGACCAGGAGGTCGAAACCTCATTCCTGGCATCGGAGGTCCTGGAGCAGGCATACGGAACATTCCCTGAATCAAAGACAAACTCTTTTAAATACATTCAGGCATGAATTTTAACAAAGTACACATTCACACTTAAACAAGTTGATCTTATTTAATCACAAATAACTATTCACAACCAAGGTAATGATACTGATAGAGTGGGAGAGAGGGTACATGGGCACAAGCTCACACTCACCTTCTCAAGATAGGATGATGTAATAAATATCCCTTAGGTTCAAGCTACATGTATTTCCTAATAATTCTAGCAATTCAAAGAGAAACAAATAAGAATATAGAATCATTTACTTGAACAAAATTACAACTAATACATCAGAAAATGTGCACACTGCAATTTTAGAATTCCCCACAAGGTATTCCTAATAACAAAATCCAGTTCTAATTCAAATAATTACAATTACAAATAATAAATACAATATAAATATACAAGCATTTAAAAAAAATAAGTGCATTAGGTGATTATAAAATATTAGGTGTTTTGCAAGTGTATAGAAAAAAATCACAATTTAAAAAACTGGTAATTTAATGATGATAAAAAGTAAAACAAAACAGAGCAAGTCCATAAGGAGTAGAGCAACCCCTGGCTTCGATGGCATTGATGCAAAAAGGTCAGGACAGTACACTGTACAATTGCATGAAACAGTGGATTTAATTCATGAATTAATTAGTAAACATTAAATAGACATTTCATAAGGTACCAAATGTCCTTGATAGGAGAAAGGGTTGGGTGACCTGGCTGGAAAGGATCAGGCATTAACCTGTTACAAAACAATCTATGCACCGAGAAAGGCATCATAACAGGTCATAGATATTTGTTGATATACCATTGTACCAACGTGTCACAGAGGACTATCAAAGAGGTTCAGCTATCAAATGAAATAATAATACCAGTAGGGTAATAATGATGATGATTAGATTTATTTATTTAGTGTATGGCTAACATCGTCTGGAACTTATAACTAAACCAATTAAATTTGTCTGTATAACACTGCTATGTACACTACTCAGGAAGGGCAAAGATTGATAACTAACTACACAGAGCGGCAATTTTTTAAGACGGGGTATGTTATTTACAAGTAAACAATGAAGTGTTGATTGTTTATTGCACTAGCCTCAATTGTATTTTCCTGCACAACCTGGAAAACACATCGTTGGATGAGCCAAAAATGTTTTCCCGCTCTTGTAGCGCTTATTGTTGTACCTTTAATTGTTCCCCTTTCAATCACACGTGTTTGTAGGACCTTTCTTTGATTGTCTTAATCAGCTTTTTTGAGTAAACATGCCCTTAAGCCCTGAACAAGCTGTGAATGCTGTTGCTTTGGTAGAAGAATGTCGCAGCATGCATTACATTACAGAAGTGTTGAGGACTACACCTTCCACAGTTTCCAGAACTATACAAAGATACAGGGAAATTGGAGGCTTTGCAAGGAGACCAGGATCAGGTTCGAGAAGAACAACATCAGAGAGAGATGACTGCTTGTTACAACTTCAAGTTGTCCGCAAGTGTCACACCACCACCGTTGAAGCACGAAATTGACTCCACCTAGTTCAAGAGGTCAATGTTAGTGAGAGAGCTGTTTGAAGAAGAATGGAAGAAGCCAATCTTAAATCCAAAAAACCAGTTACAGGTCTGGAACTCACCAGAAAGCATCGCACAGCTCAACTACATTTTGCAAGAGAATATCTTGGCTGGACAGTGCAACAATGGAATCAAGTGTTGTTCACTGATGAGTCGCGATTTGGCCTCCGATCACCTGACGGAAGAAAGAGAGTCTGGAGAAGGCCAGGGGAAAAGTATTCCCTTGCACATTCTCATTCAGGACGCCTTTTTATGGTGATTCTGTGATGGTGTGGGCAGACAACAATACAGCTGCAATACAGCAATACAGCAATATCGCACATCGGTATGTAGAGGAAATCCTTCTGGAGCATATTGCGCCTTTCGCTCCATTTATTGGTGATGATTTTACACTAATGCATGACAATGCACGCCACATGTTGCGAGAATTGTGCAAGAGTTCTTGGATGAAACAGGGATTCGTGCTATTGTCGTATTCTATGAACAGGACAGGCTGAGGACTTGGGTTCGAATATCAGATTGACCTTTATATAAAACACTTTCTGACACCATTAAATTCTTAGTCTAATTTATTTAAACAAACTATCAAATATATCCTTCCAATAATATTACATCACACTTGTAATTATTCTCTTCTCAATATTACTTTTATATATATTTATTGAACGAATCAACGACTTCCCGCAATTACGGGTTGCCACAATGGACAAAGTAAAGCATATCAGGATAGAGAAAGATTTTATCACAAAGAAATATAGTGATAATAAGGATTTCTTAGATTATGGAGGTCCGAACAGGTGAGATTTCAGGATTTGTACAGATCCACGTATGGTGGTGGTAACTATTCTTTCAATGCTGTTGATGGGCAGGTCGAACTTTTTCCAGAATTCTACGAACAAGGCAGGTATTGTGCCACGAGTACCAATCATTAGGCCGATAATCTCTACTTCATTCAGCTGGTATTTATTTTTGTAGAACGGAATGGTGGGCGCGTAGATGTTCTGCTTTTCAAGATGAACTTCAGTAGACTAGCCGACATGGTGCTCGAATCGGATAGTCGGATTGATAATGAAGCCTTTCGTGTCGTTATCTTTAAAGGCAATTATGTCAATTCGTCTTGTGCTCCCTGTCGTAGACAAACCATGGACTTCTTCATATACACGGAAGTTTTTGCTACAGAGTTCTTCTGCAATCAGTGATCTTATCTTGTGGTGACGTGAGTTTCTCAGTACTTCGCCGTAGGGGCAAGAACCCAGGACGTGGGCCAGTGTTTCTTTCTCTCTGACGCATCTGCGACAGAAGTTTCCTTCCTGATTCACTTTACAACATTTATAAATTCCCTTCAGTCTTTAAAGTTTCTTAACTAGTTGATACTTATCTCGGGTTTTGAAGCTTCTTTCTTCTTGCTTCTCTCTTGAATCCTCGTTGTGGTGTTCCTCTGAATCTTCCCTGACGGTTTCAGGACTCGAACACAGAACTCTAAGGTGAATGCTAACTGAAGCTACAGTCTCCTTCGAACACTCAGTGAGTTCTCTATGCACTGTCTCTGTACTTTACCCTGTGGAACACTGCTAACCAGTTCTACTGCTTGACAGTCTTAATTGCTGCCTAATTTGATTAACTTCTTATACTGATGTCTTCACTAACTGGTGGCAGGCTCAACTACTGCCTAATCTGACTAACTTCATATACTGCTATCTTCACTGACTTTATTCTACAGTGTCTCTTCTCTGCCAAGTGATCTAGTGCCTGTCCCTTCCCAAGAGAACGTTCCTTTCCAATGTTATAGAATAACTGCCTGAATGAGACCAGGATTACTACCAACAGAATGACACAGAATGACCAGAATGATGCAGAGTGCCCGAACGACCGAATGACCAAATGACCAAATGGCTCCTCTGTCACTCCCCTTTATCATTTCTCTGAGCTTCTGGAACAAGTCATCCCCTACTACTATGTTCCCTCACATTACTGATCTGTTAGTTTCCTATTGGTTACTTCAAGTGTGGTCCCACCCGTCCCATGGATGTACATGTGACTGGTGACCTTCCACAGATTCTTTCTAGAAAGAATTATTGCACCACAGCGTGCGTTCTTATTCTTACAGGGCACCTTGCTACGTGACCAACAACAGGTTTGCTTTTCCTGGTCCACCCTCTAAAAGCTTCTAACTATGACCTTGTAGTCTGTTTACTTGTTTCTCTGACCAATATTCTGACTGCACAAGTTTGCCTCATTCTCAGCTCACTGAAATGTTCCAAGTTGAGACTAGCTTTAAGAGATGCTTTTAATCATAATTGCAATTCTGCACTTATTCACTGCACTGATATTCTATTACACTTACTCATTCACTTCCACTGTTTCTTGCTGTATCTTCCTTTTATATATTACACTTAAATTACTCATGAGTATTAGGGATTTCTGACTGGGAGGTCACGGATCGAATCTCGTTCGATGCGCTCGCCCCATAATTTCCCACGGAAGGACGTGTTGCGAATCGGTGCTCGCGACACTATGGCTTGGCCTGCTCGAAGCCCTGTTTTGAATCCTATTGAGCACGTTTGGGACCAGCTGGGGGGAAAGAGCCTGTCAACACTGCCCAGAGACCCTACAGAACCTACAGAATACCCTTCTGGAAGAATGGGAGATTACTGCATTAATCGAGAACATGGCTGAAAGGTTGAATGCTGTCACTGGTGCAAGACGTGGCAATACACACTTTTGAAGATGCGAACAAAGGTCCCCGAGGTCGTCTCTAAAAGTAAGTGCATTACTTTTATGAGCTTCCTCAATATTTCCTTGAAATGTGCATCTATGGCTTAATTTGTTCAATTTGTTTATAATCGTCTGCAGAACAGTCTGACATTCCACACCGCAATCACAGCTGGGTAAGAATGTCAAACCTTGTTTATACTAGAGCTGGCACATCTTCCACAGTTTGTCCATATTTTGGACAGAACAGATTTTGCAGTGTTCTTGTAGTTGCCTGGTTGAGATACAGGGCAACTTGAGTTCCTTTCGGATAGCACTAGTCTGCCATATTTTTGATCACTGGTATGCTACAGTGATTCCAATATTACTACTCATAGCCTGTGTGATGTGTAATGTAGGTCAGCAGGATCAAAGCTCGTTCTTACTGGTGGCACGGATGTCTTCATGAAAAAGGAGGCCAGAATCAGCAGTTATTTTTGTAAATTTCCTTAAGACAGTACATTCACTTTGCAGAGGGGCAGTCAGAAAGTTGGTGTGTTGCGAAGTGTTCCAATGATGATACTCATGCTCTGGCTATGCTGAGTGTCAATGAGCCTGGAGTGAGTACTGTTAATCCAGCCTGGAGTTCCACAGGGTTCATCAATCCAAAATAGATTTACATGACAGTCAATTACAGTTTATGAATCTAATTTTTATTGTTTCATATTAGCCCACCTGGTGGCCATGATAGTTTAGGCATCAAGTTTATATAAGGTCTGATACCAAAGATAGTCTGTTCGAGTCCTGTTGGTCGAAACAATTTCACTATAAGAGTGTTGCCCAGCAGGGAATGAGAGGTGGTGTTATACAATTCCTAATCACTAGATTTTGTACCAAACACCTGGATTAAATTCCAAACCTCTCCCTAGTGTACAAGTGGGGTGAGGACATGTGACACTGTTGATAGTGATTTGTCTGTCAGATGGGGACGTTAAACCTTGCGCAGACCCCATGGTACTATTTGATAGGAGTAGGTAAGGTGTCGGCACTAAGCTTCACCCTCTCCCTTCCTATCATCATACAGTATATCACATTCATTTCATCTCATTAGTTCCCCTGATGAGGTTGACATCAGGAAGGGCACCTGGTCGTAAAAAACTTGCTACGATGATTCATCTCACTTCATACCCAATCAATGTAGGGAAATGGGACAAGGGCTGGTCAAACATTCTTATAGTTCCATATTGACTATTTGTTACTTAAAAATTCTCCGCTGATCGAGTTGGCTGTGCGGTTAGAGGCGCACAGCTGTGAGCCTGCATATGGAAGATAGCGAGTTCAAACCCCACAATCAGCAGCCCTGAAGATGGTTTTCCGTGGTTTCCGATTTTCAAACCAGGCAAATGCTGGGGCTGTACTTTAATTAACACCACGGCCATTTCCTCCCATCGTCGCTATAAGACCTATCTGTGTCAATGCGACGTAGTCCGACTCGTTGGCTGAATGGTCAGCGTACTAGCCTTCGGTTCAGAGGGTCCCAGGTTCAATTCCCGGCCGGGTCGGGGATTTTAACCTTCATTGGTTAATTCCAATGGCCCAGGGGCTGGGTGTTTGTGCTGTCCCCAAAATCCCTGCAACTCACACAATACACATAACACTATCCTCCACCACAAACACATGGCAGATGCCGCCCACCCTCATCGGAGGGTCTGCCTTACAAGGGCTGCACTCGGCTAGAAATAGCCAAATGAAATTATTATTAATGTGATGTAAAGCCATAGTTGTAAAAGAAACCACCTGAAAAAAGGAAAAATTAAAAACAAAGGGATCCATCTTAGTTAATACAAGTTATATGTATTGAACTTCCAAAAATTAGGATGAAAAGATGGTACATGTTTTGGCTATCATTAGGCCTCCTTCAGCCACAAAAATTAAAATACAATGACAGATAAAATGGTGAACAAGACAAATGATGTAAAGAAAACTGATTTTAAAATGTTTACACAAAAGGTATTCGTGTTAGAAAGAATGGGATATTTTTCTGGACTAGATTCATGTGGACAACATTTTCACTATACTTAATCATCACTTCGTCAGAGAAGAGAACTCATTAGACCCACATATTAAATTCACACTTGAACCTGAAGTCAATAGTTTGTTAATTTTTTTTTTATCTTACTATCACCTGAAACAATAGTTCTGATGAAGAAATTCAGGACATTTGTAGAGGACCTGAACGATCTCCCAAAAATCTTCAAAGAAACTGGTTCAGCAAAGTGAGGTCTCATATTGCCAATAGTGTGTGATGTCTGAGTGGGCTTTCTGTATACTTTGTATGACAGGTTGTCATCATTCCTATTGACTGTGATGTCTGAATAGTTTATTTTCTTGTTAGCTTTTGGTTCCATCATGAACATGAATTGTGTAAAGAATTTAGTGTGTTTAATAACTGCTGTGCATTTGGGATGTCATTATCGTAGCTACATAATTTGTCATCTACGCATCTGCTTGAGTGTAAGATTACTTTTGAATGGTAGCCAGTTAAGAATTTTTTTTTTGAAATTATTTAGAAAAATGGTTTCCAGGTATTCGGTCTTCTTTTTGTTCTGGTTCACATCATTATACCAAAAAGGAATAACCAACTCTGTAAAGTGAAACAGCTAGTGACAGATATTTGTGATGCATTGTATTTTTTCATTTCTGTGTAACCTAACACTAAGAAATCCAATTAACAGCTCAGTTCAAGTTGATGGAGAGACCTTGATATAGACTGTAAGCTTCAGGTATCTAGGATCTCGCCTACAGACTGATGGTGTGATATGTGATGAAGGGCGAAGTAGGCAGCATGGATGAGATGGAGGGAAGTCACAGGCGTACTCTGCTACAGGATGATGCCACTACATCTGTTGCAACATCCAAAATATACCGCATGATAGTACGTCCTGTTGCTTTATGTGTCATTGAATATTGACCAGCTGACAAAGCTGCAGAGCACCAGCTACGCACCATGGAAATGTGTATGCTCTGTTGGTCAATGGGCATCACACTCCTACATCATGTCAAAAAAGACTCCGTCCACCAGCAAATGGGCATTGCACCCATAATTGACAAGGCACGGGAAAAAGATCTCGAATTATATAGTCGTGTCCTGCAGCTGATACAGTTGCTAATTTCACTCACACCTTTGAAATTAATGGGCAACGACCATGTGGACATCCAAAGCAATGCTAGCATGACACAGTAAATGCTAATATGAAGACTCTGAACTTAAGACCATATGATGCCCAAGACCATGCTGAATGGCGAGCCAAGATTAGAACAGCGTACCCTGCACCAGCGGGTAAAACACTAGGAGGAGGAATAAGAAACAGATGTGAACTAGCCATCAGATGATCAAGATCGTTGCGATGTAAAACAAATTTAAAAAAAAAATTGTACTAATGAAATGATGGGTGATGATGATGATGATGATGATGAGTGATGATGATGAGAAAGATGATCTTGAAGCAGTAAAAAATCTACAGCTGGGCCGAATAGCTCAAGTGGTAAAGCGCTGGCTTTCTGAGCCCAACTTAGCAGGTTCGATCCTGGCTCAGTCTGGTGGTGTTTAAAGGTACTTAAATACGTCATCCTCATGTCAGTAAATTTCATCATCTGGCCAAGCAGGCATCAATTTTCGGTGATGAGACAAAGTTTCTCACAGTGCATTGGCACTGCCGGTGGCTCCAAGTAGCCTACGCAGTGGCCTCCATGGTGTGCACTAGCCATGCGTCTTAGTGGGTGTGTTAAGTACCACCTGATGAGCCCAACTTAACACACGGGGGTGAAACGCTGCTCGGTACACAGCGCATGTGAACAAACATACCCACATCTTCTGATTACCTCTCACAATCAACGGGTCAGCCAAGTCAACACCAACTACTTCGAAAATCTTGGCATCTCTCACGCGATCGTTAGGTAGAGGTGGTGTAGAAAACTTTAGTCTCTCTTTCTTATATCTCCTGCAAATAACACATTTTCGCACACATGATCCCACGACTCTTCTTCCATTCAAGATCCAGAATCTTTCTCTGAGAATACCCAACAGAGTCTGTAGGCCTACATGACAATTCTGAACATGAGTACCATGAATAAGTCGCTGAACAGCAGGGTAATCTCCCGGCAAGACAACAGGCTGACGAAACTCAAATTTATCCTCCCTCTCTGATACTCAGGTATTCACTTGCAAAATACCATGTTCATCCAGGATTGGTACAACTGAAGTCGGCTTTTGATCCTCAGATCCTCGATAACTCTCATTCTGGATAAGTTTAATAACTGTTCTTTCGCAGTCTTCCAATTCTGAACAACTCAGCTCTCCACTTTTCCTCCTTGATCAAACGAATCAATCTCACTATCTTGTCAAATCGAGAAAAATATTTGTGGAATGGATCTTCTGTGACGATGAGGCTTGTGGTAGTCTTTCTTCTTTTGTGCATAATTTCATCTTCATTCCTGACGCTGCAATCTGAAGGCCATTCTTCCACTGGGAGGTACAACCAGGGTGACCCCTCCCATCATCTGGAGGTTATAAGTTCTCTTGTCCCACATCCTCGAGTAGGCAGATCAGCAGGATTCACTGCACCACGCACATGTCTCCAAGATTCCTTTTGAGTCAGTTGTCTTATTTCCCAAACCCTGTTCTCAACGAAGACTGACCAAAGGATCTCACACTGTATCCATGTCAACACTGTCGTAGAATCTGTCCACAAGTAAACTGACTCAGCGTCAAAATCTTTTCTCACAGTTGACAACAATCGAGCACTTATTGTTGTTCCCATGAGCTTGAGTCGAGGAATGGTCAGCCGGGGTAAAGGAGCTACTCTTGATTTTGCTTGAAGGAGCTGGACGCAATCTCCTGACTCCATATGTGTACGTAAAAATACCACTGCGGCATATGCATCTCGACTCGCATCACAGAAGACGTGAAGGCTGCGTTCTATATATACTTCAGGGAATTTTCTGGGGATCTCCAACTGATGTAATTCTCAAAGTTCACAAAGCTATTTTCCAAATGTGGTTTTCATTTTCAAAGGTATTTCCGTGTTCCAACAGACCTCATTTATTTTCTGTAGTAAAAGCTTTGGCAGCAGCATAATGGGTACCGAAAATCCTATTGGATCATAAATCCGATGGACAGTAGACAGCACTATCCTTTTAGTTATCTTCTCTTGTGAAATATTTTCCAGAGGCTCACAATTCAAACGAAGCACATCCTCCTTGCGATTCCACATTATTCCAAGGACAGATGACAAATCACAATCTTCAAGCAAAGGATCAGTGCTCTCCCAACCCCTGAGCTCAAACTTGTATTGGGAAAAAACCTCCTGAGCAGTACTAACAAATAGTTTCAGCTCCTCCTCATTTGAGACACTTGTCACACAATTATCAACATAAAAACTGTCCTTAAGCTGTCTAATAATACCAACAGTCACTTTATTTTCATCTTGAGCATCTAGCAAGGCTTGGTCTAGAAGGTGGTCAATCACCGCTGCCAGTAAAAAAGGGCTCGATGTCACTCCAAAAACTACTCGATTGTGCCTATAGGTTTTCACTTCTTCCTTGTCCCACAGGAATCTCAAAAAATCTCTATCTTCTGGTTCTATTGAAATTTGCAGAAACATCTTGCGGATATCAGCAATAACCCCAACTGACTTCTTTCGGAACTGTAGGAGGAGAGAAGGAATTCGTTTGATGAGATTGAGACCCTTTTCTAAACAATCGTTGAGGGAAGGATTGTTACCTCTTCTCGCGGAAGCATCAAAGACTGGTCTCACTGGTGTTCTTGCAGAATTCTTGATGACAAGTCGATGAGGAAGACAATGCCCACAGATTCCAGCCTGATCATCCAGAATTTCTTCTATTATCCCTTCATCAAGCCATCCTTGAAAAACTTTATCGTATTCTTCTAAGAGCCCGTTGCTGTCAAGCTTTCTCTTTGTAATTTCTAGCCGCTTTTCTGTTGTCTCATATGATAGACCTGAGGGCAGATGATCTTTCAGCCACGGAAGTCGAACTTCGTACCTACCATCTTCTTTTATCTGCACGGTTTCCAGGAAATCTAATCTTGCTTCTTCTTCCAGTTGACATTTCTTCTTTTCAGAGGTAGGATCTTCTATCCCCAAAATGTCCAGTTCCCACAGGTCACTCACTTTCTCTATATTCAGCAGAATAGGTGTCGCTTCCCTCTCATCACAACCTGAGCGCTGATTTCTGCCGAATACCGTCCACCCTAATGTAGTCACCATTGCCATCAAATCTCCCACTATTCTACGCTCATTCAAGAGAATTGACCCTGGGAAATCTGCTCCGATAAGGATCTCTATTTCTTTATCTCTCCCCACATCCAGGTGTGACAGTCCCAGTTGCATTACGTGTTCTGCTGTAAGGCGAGGAACTTGACTGCAAATAACAGGAGGGCTAAGAGCAGTCAGTCTCAACTGATTAGAATTATCAAGATTCTGAAGAACAAGTTCAAATACACGATGTTCTACCAGGAGACCCAATAATACCACCAAACACAGCATGGCTCATAGTCACTTTTCTAATCTCCTGAAGACCTAATCTCTCTGCCAGTTCTTTTTTCACGTAAGAACGCTGTGAAGCAGAGTCCAGAAGGATACGCACAAGTTCCTGATTATATCCATGCACTATTTTAACCAAAACAGTTTGAAGATAGACACACGAAGAATTAATGCAGAAATTAGTTACTGACCTAGACTGAGGTGAAGCCTGTGACTCTTTCTCAACTTTCTTTTCTGAAAGATCACACATGACCGGATAATGTTGCCGCTTACACACATTGCAGGAGAGGCAAGCGTAACATTTTCTTGCAACATGCCCAACCTTGAAGCACTTGATGCATGCACCGATCTGGGAGAGTCTAGCTTTTTTTTCTTCGAGAGTCACATTTTTTACCTGCTGGCATTGCGATGAAGCATGAGTCTCTACTTTACAGAAAGCACATGTATTACCTACACCACCAGTGTAAACTAAACCTTGAGCAGTTGGAACATCAGATTTTCTCAAAGGTTTTGATGTTTGAGCTCTACCCACACTAATATCACTCCTAGTTAGCTGCAAGTATTCTTCATTTTCTACTTCAGATTTCAGAAATTCTAACAGTCCTTTGAGCTTTTCTTATGACCCAGCTTCTTGCATATTATCTCCTCTCCTCTGCCACACACGGATCAATTCATCAGTCAAGCAAGACTCTACGAGAGGAAATAGCATAGTTGTCAGTAGTTAGACCCATTGATTCTAGCGTCCTAACATCAACCTCAATTCGATCATACAACAATGACAGGGAAGGTTTTTCAGTCACTAGATTTATAATGTCTCTTATGTAAAGCTCTATTAATAAATCCTTTCGACCATAACATGTTTTTAACAACTGAACAGTTTTACTATAATTTTCAGGAATAGGTGGAAAACCATTCACAAGTTCATAAGCCCTTGTCCCAGGAGTCATAGATTCTCTTAGATAGAGAATATTTTCTGCATCATCCAGCTCGCTACTTTCGTGCATTTGTTTGAACTGTGCCCAAAATGATAACAACTGCTTAATATCTCCCGAGAACTTGACAAGTGATAACTTCGGCAATTTACTAACCAATCTACTAGTCTGAGAAACACTCGAGCTCATGGAAGAAGCATCATACGTTATTTGACATTCACTGAATTTCTCGTACTTACATTTCACTGTTGTCCACTTATCTCGATATGATTCGACTTCTTCATATTCTGCAGCTATATCTTCACCCGTGCCTTCATTGGTATACCAAGCTTCATGGATTCTCTCATCAAGTGTAAACAGTCAATCGGCCTTATCTTCGAGTACCTTAAAACTGGTGAAAACATCTTCCTGCGTCACATTTTCCTCAGCAATCTTGTTCTGGAATATGTTAAACGCTCTTGTAAATAAACGACGTAACTGTGTTCTTTCTTTCAATAATACATTTAAAGCAGCCATGTCTTTACGTCGGTCAAAATCGAAAGGTGTACCGCGAAGCAAGTTTTCTCTTATTTTACCTTCATAGGATTATTACACGGCCAGAACTGTCCTGTCACGGTCGCCAGATGATAATGTTTGTACATATCATATCATATGTCGTGTAATAATTAGGTATCTCAACACATTTAATGCAATACTTAAACTCGCGAATACTACAATTTTTACAAGGACTGATCGATCTACACTTTTTTTTTAAAGGTTACAATTACACTTCACAATAAAACATGACCAACACCAAAACATCAAATATCCTGACAACCATAATTTTTGTTATCATATGTAATTTAATGTTGTAATTATTCCTGCAACATTGTCTTTGACTGGTATACATACCTGTATGTTTTAGTTATCACATAATCTGTTTAATTTTTATTTGGCTGAAGATGGCCACTAAGTGGTTGAAACTAGTCCCAAGACTGATGTAATATCATTTGCTTGATATATTGTATTGTCAATTTATTTCTTATAATTGCACTTCAATATGGAACAAAAATGAAATGTTTAGCTTATAACTGTTAAGACCTATCAAACCATATGGTTTTATTGAGCGGGGATGCCTACTTCATTACATCTGAATTGAATTAATACATATAACACACTTATGGCAACAAAAAACTTCCACTTCACATTTTATACATAACTGTTTGAATAATAAACATTATATACCTTTAAATACTATGCTGTATACTGTGAAATCATAGTTTTAGCACTTTCAGACTTAGAGACTTAGTTATAAATTTCTTCCCGAAACCAGTGTCACTTGTAATATTTCTTGCATGATTGCCAAGTATTGGTTCAAGAATGTTCCAATAATATCAAGGAGTATATCCTGATTACATTCCTCACGTATAAATGTTAGTATGAATTTGCTTACACTTTACAATGTGATATCGGTCACACTTTTCCTCACAGACGGAGCACACGCAGTTGTCATTCGCTTTGTGGTGTCATACATAATTTATGATGAAATCCATGGACTGCTATCCTTGCAATTACATGTCAAAGTTCATAGTTTGCTTCAGCCCATTTCCACTATATCATAGCATGTGTGGCGTAGAATTTGAGCCATAAATGGTACAGTTTTTCCTCCTTTTTTTCAAGTAATTGAGCACTCTGTCTAATGAATGGCAGCAGTAGGTGGAATCTCTGAACTCCTCCATAAAGAAGGGTTCTTAACAGAGCTCGTACACTAATATAGATCGTGTTCAAAGGTACACATTATCTCTGCTTTAGGAACCTTGCCTTTATTTTCTCCAGAGATTTTAAATCACCTAAAGATAGTTGACACCATAGGTAGCAATACGGCTGACTGCAGGGTGGAATTGTTTTAGTGCTCCGCTCATAGAGAGAATTTTTTTTTCTTTACAAGTTGCTTCATGTCGCACTGACACAGATAGGTCTTACGATGGTGATGAGATAGGAAAGGGCTAGGATTTGGAAGGAAGCAGCTGTTGACTTAATTAAGGTACAACCCCCAGCATTTACCTGGTGTGAGAATGGGAAGCCACAGGAAATCATCTTCAGGGCTGACAATAGTGGGGTTCGAACCCACTATTTCCTGAATGCAAGCTCACAGCTGCAAGTCCCTAACCGCATGGCCAACTCGCTCAATACATATAGAGAATTTATGGAGGTCTTTGATTTTATATATCACCAAATGCTGCTGCTCACTCACTGTACATTCTGAAGGAGTGTATTGTCATCTGCAAAGTGATTCCCGGGTAACTGAAGGAATTGGCTAATCCTAGATCTTTACATTATAACGGACACGAGGGACGCACTAATGCTTTGAAGAGCTATCTCGACAATGTTAATTTTTGGCAAGGACAGGGCTAAAGCCTACCACCTAGCTGCAGAAAGACAGAATTGCTGTGGTTGCGCTTTTGGCTTGAAAAGATCTGCATTCCACGGCCTTGAGAGAGTATAACATAGGCAATGACTGTATATAGGCCTTGGCCAGCTAACCTGCCCGACATTGCCCTCTGGTAGTGGTTATTAGAACTACTGTCGACCAGACATACTTGGTCATCTATCAATAGAACAAGGAAAGGAGTGGGATTTTAAAATAATACAAAAAATACTGAAACTGCATTCAAAATTGGAGGATTAGTCCTAGCAACTGGGAGATCATAAGGAAGGATGAAAAATCGTGAGTCTCCCGCTTAAATCGGGAGAGTTGGCACATCTGTGAAGTGAAATATTAATTAACCAACAATTAATGCTTTTATTATTAATTATTACCGTAACATGTACAGTAATTCAATTGGTAGGATTGGTACTTTATTCTCATACATTTTAGGAATTGTTGAATTCTACTAAAGTTCCTGGTTTCCACTTAAAAGCCTTCAATTAGCCCAGGACAAGAAACAACTACGACCAATATTGTCGACGGTAAGTAAAACTGCTTACCTATCAAAATACAATAATGCAACTAACAAAATTTATAGGCATAGTCATTGTTGATTAAAAGATGCCACAAAACTGAGATTAAACTCATTTCTTCCCATTGCATGGATGTGATACTGGTTCTCGGATATACGGACAGATGATGTGGTGTAGGAAAATTCTTGCGCTGCATCGTGCCGTATCACTGGATGATACACAACAAGTTTGGACCCACCTTTAGAAATTTCATTTCTGCTGCCTGCATTGGAGGATATTTCTTTATCACCAGGATATTTCTTTATCCCATGTACCATTATAGGTAAAGAATAAGTCTTGCAGATTATTTCTTTAGTCTCCAACAGTTCATACCTTATAGGGACAAATTACATAACCCAGCATAATACAAAAAGTTCTACTTCACAAACCTAAACCAACTTTCTAAACACTGAGAAGTGTATAAATAAAGAGCAATATTTCAATGAAATCATTAATGTAGATATAGGTCATAATCAGTTTTAATTTCTCTGCTTCATGCAGGGGCAAATTCACATCCAAGGAAGATTTTAGCCTGAACCATAGTACCAAAAACAAGAAATCTGAGACAAGCAGGAGATATTCAATACAGTGATAAGACTCTTTTGATCTGAAGTATATTTCAAATGCCTATATTCTGTAAATATTGGAGTGTTAGTAACAAATACAATCAGCAAGCACTACATCTTATGAGGATGAGTTTGTGGATTTTCAATAGTGATCAGCATTCACTAAGCTAGGTGCACAAGGGGTGTGGAGGGCAAAGTTTACCTGTGTGCCAGCAAACTGGTGTGTGGCCACTTGAGTAGTAGATGAAAGCTGCACACTATCGGTTGTGGCAGCTTGCCAGGACTCAGGCTGGAGTCACAAAAATACCAGCATTTAAACTTGAAAGGCTCAATAATCAGTTCAAAGGCGACACTTTACCAAGTACATAAGTTAATTTTCATCTTGAGAATAGATATAGTAATTGTCTTTATAGGAACTACGGATGGTGCATCTAAGGAGAAAAGTTCAATCAGTGCTCATTAAATTACACATTATATTTATTATCTTAACATACTAACGACCAGACAGCTCATTGTTGATTTTCATGCTGTGGACCAACCGACAGGATCATATTTAACATAAGATACAGGCTTGAGCAAAATGTCATTTAATGTTTATATTACCTGAGACAAATCAATGACACTTTCTGAAGGGTCTTACCTTTGATACTAGTACTTCTTCTCAGAACATCAGATAAACTGTCAGCAACCAAATCATGAAATATTTTATTATCCTGCAAGTGTACATCTCTACGATCTACCAAACTGATGCTGGCTACTCATGCTACGATACATGGTGTTGAATGAGAATTTTGCACTTCCCCATTATCAGAAGCAAATAACAGTGTTGAGGAAAAGACATTTAACAATTCAACTCTAGAAATAGTCTTGTTCATCACTAAACAATAATAGTTCATCAGCCTGCCTTCTGTCTGATAGGTGAATGAAAACCTACAACCTGTTTTCCTGTCACTGACCGGGTCAGGGATGGAATGAATGAAGCCCCCATCTTGCGGCGAGGATAAGAATTGTGCCGGCTGCCTAAGCCTGTCACACTCCTCTGGAACAATGATTAATGAGTGACAGATGAAATGAAATGATATTGGAGAGTGTTGCTGGAATGAAAGATGACAGGGAAAACTGGAGTACTCGGAGAAAAACCTGTCCCGCCTCCGCTTTGTGCAGCACAAATCTCACATGGAGTGACCGGGATTTGAACCATGGAACCCAGCGGTGAGAGGCTGACGCACTGCTGCCTGAGCCACGGAGGCTCTTCTATCTGATGGGTATGATGCAATATCATGAAATGCAATTTGAACCCCTCTTTGCCACTGTCACACATTGCTACCCACCATGGGATACCACTTTCTGTTTGGCTAAACCTTTGTTTGTATGTTGGTTACTGAAACCAAATTAATAACCACCAAATTAGAGGAAACTGGAGCAAAATGAAGTGATGTCAAAAACCGTTATATTCATGAACTGTAGTTTGTCGTCCTCACATCTTTAATAAATTACGTAAATACATGGAGCCTCTTGTCAATGTGTTAATATGTATTATTACAATAATAAGGTTGTCATACCAAAAATGTGTTTAATATATTCTACATATTTCACAATACTGTACATACGTACATCCAGCGAATTTTAAT
Source organism: Anabrus simplex (assembly GCF_040414725.1). Lineage (NCBI taxonomy): Eukaryota > Metazoa > Arthropoda > Insecta > Orthoptera > Tettigoniidae > Anabrus > Anabrus simplex. The sequence continues at coordinate 313,602,311 of NC_090270.1, forward strand.
GTCATCTGACTGTGCATGTAAATATATGCATAAGAAACAGATAGAAAGCAACAACTTACCAGGTAAGTGAACAATGGCAGAGCATACACAAAAGAAAACATCAGATATAAATCCAGAAAGGTTGGTTGCAATAATAACTGGTGTGGTGGAGACAAAGAACAGTGGTGTCCACTGCATAAGCTTTTTCTGTCCAACACTGATAAAGGCTATCAAAGGATAGAGAAGGGTCCACCTATTCAATTCCATAAGCTTGTATATTGTCTTATAAAACTAGGAACAGTTTCGACCCCATATATATTGGGTCATCTTCAGCCACGCTACAATTGGAAGACATATGCACACATATAACCTATAATAAATTAAACCTTTTGGTATGCCACAATTTACAATTTAAATTTTAATTAATTAAGATTGTAAATTGTGGCATACCCAAGTGTTTAATTTATTATTAGTTATATGCGTGTGTGTCTTTCAATTGTAGCATGGCTGAAGATGACCCAATATATATGGGGTCGAAACTAGTCCCAGTTTTATAACACAATATGCAAGCTTATAGTATTGAACAGGTGGACCCTTCTCTATCCTTTGACAGTGATCAGTTGTCAATACAGACCATAATGAAACTCATAACTTAAGCCTGATAAAGGCTGGAGTTATGTGATGTTTCGCTCCTTTTATTATCACTCTGGCAAGTTGCTGTTCTCCATCTGTTTCTGGTGTGTATATATTTCACTCTTATTAGACTTCTTACCCGAGAATTTACACTGAACATATAGTTGATTACAAAGATCCAGAACACTTTACATAAAATTTAAATATTATAGTTTCAAAATAACAGAAAGAGAGATAAGAAATTTTAAACTACTGGTACTACTTTATATGTTAAAAACTAAAATAATTCAATCAAGATTCATAGTGTCTTATATCGAAGCTAATATGTCTTATTAACTATGTTCACCATAGAGAGAAAACCTTCATGGGATAGCTGCACTTAGCCACGTGTTACAATGAGGTAAAGGCAAACAACAATACCGGTACAGTAAATTTTGCTTAATAATAAACAAGAAATCTAAAGCCATTATCTTCAAATTTGTATTATATTACTATATCTGTAATGAACACAAGATTTCATGTTTGGATTATTGGTTGTCCTAAAAAGGACCATTATATAGATAAAATTAGTTTGAACTCTAACATACACTGGAGCTTAAAGCCACCAGGCCTGATACATGATCACATTGATCAGAGATGGTTTGGTGTTCAAAGAACCAATTAGAACTTGCTTGATCGCATATGATGCTTCACGTTGCCCCAGACATGTTAAATAGATTTCAAGCCTAGAGACTGTGCAGGTCAACTGAGACGGTCAATGTATGTCTATATGGCAAATCAAGCCTAAATGATGACACTGGTGAGGAAAAAAAGAGGTCCTACTGAAACTGGATCACCCCACTGGATCATAGTGCATTCTCACACTCAGAACCATCATTTTTTTCATTTTCATTTTTTTAAATTTTAGAGTTATTTATTGGTTGGAGTGAGGTAGGCAGCAATGTGGTGAAGTATCCTTGCCACATCCATAAGCATCAACCCTGAATACAACAGAAAAGTGAGGTCAATGCACCTTAGTTATACCACGCAGTTTGCGTTTGACAAGTTCCCTGTGGCCTCTAGACAATTACTAGCAGGTCACTTGTTGAGCTACATGTAGACTCATTTGTAAAAAACGATCCTCATTCAACTCAGCAAATGAAAGTCAATAAAGTTTATGGTCAATGGAGAGAAACTCTTTTTAGAAGCCCGGTGTCAAACGAGCCTGAAATTATGTTATCAGTTATGATTCTGCAAACATTCTGGGAAAATTATGACTTCCTTCAGGTGAACTGCAGTGTCCTCAAATACCTTGATGTTTAGAAATTTCCCCAATCCATTTTCTACCATCTTCTCCATATCTGGGAGTTGCAAGATGATAGATACATTTGACTGACATTACTTATTCAAAATACAATGCTCTTGGACAAGGCAGCATTACTGTTAGTTTCCTGCATCAGAGGTCTACATACCGTCATCACATGAATCTTGCATTACCGACAAGACAAGATGGATTTTTAAGAATTTATGAATGCTACAAAGGAAGCTACAATTGAGTGAATTTGGAATAGAATGTGTGTTGATTGTTCAGGAGCTAGCGACACTGGAGCAAAAGGAACCAAGGACTGACTGACTAACTGAGCAGACATGGATTCAGTTCTCTACAGTACCTAATGAGAGAGCACTGGATGTAAACAAACAGTAGATCCTGGCATGGCAAGTGCAATCGTATTTTGAACAAACAATACTTCATGAGCACTGAAACTACCCTTAACAACTTGGCGACTAACATCGTCTCCGAGACGTGGTCCTCCTCAAGTATTATTACAATAGTAGAATAGTAGAATAGTTACTTGTAACATGGTCCTCCGTCGAGACCAAACAGCCCAACCACGTCTCTCAGACGTGATGAACTTTCCCGCTTGTTTGAGCTCATAGTTCGGCATGTCACTCATAGATGGCACTTGCGTGCTATTCTGTAAACCTTCTACGACTTCCTACTAAAAGAATATCCATATCTAAGCATCTAAATCTCTGAAATATTTGAAAATAAGGTGGGATGTCTTCCACTACAGTAGTTCCATGCCAAGATGGCCACGCGCAGCAATAAACATTTGACTCGGCTTGATATACGTAATTATTTATGTGAAAGTGGTGAGAGTGAAGTGTCGTGAATTTGAAGGCGATGAAGAGGAATTTATTGTTCACGAAAGGAATGAATCTATGTCGGAAAGTGATGTAGACTTCGACAAAGTGTTAGATGTAGCTCAGCCATCCACATCGCAAAGACGCAATTTTGATGCTGGAACACTATCAGTTGAAAGTGACTGGAATTGGAAGGATGAAGACAGTGCACTAGGTATTTGTAAATATAGTAATGTATCATCTCTCAGTGCCGAAATTACTCGTAATTTGGGCGAGAGACCTTCAACACTAGACGTTCCAGTGTGTATTCTGACTGACGAATTCTGGACTATGATTACAACAGAAATGAACAGATATGCTAAACAGTGCTTAGAAAGCCCAGATTATGAACAAAAACTTTATGATGATAAGTGGTTCGACACATGCAATGATGAATTGAAGGCTTATTTCGCGCTATGTATTATTATGTCACAAGTAAAAAAAGTCCTGAGTAAAAATGTACTGATCGAAGGGGAGTATTATTGAAACACCTTTATTTAGCAAAACAATGCTGTCTGTATGCTTCATACCCATTTCCAGGTATATCTAAACATTTTAAAACATGTTCACAAGATTTCAATGATTTATGTCATGTTCTTTGTCGCATGAGGAATCTGTATTACAGCCTCCATTTTAAATAAGTATTCAGTGTTATGGTGCAGCAAATCAAATTGGTAGTCAAGGGGTTAATAGTGACAGCTTAAATGTGCTCCCTCTGAGCCTCTATGCAGTGTTTATGCACCATGCCAGGAAATGACAAATATGAAGGTGTGCACCAAATCAAAGTGTGACTAATTCTGATCCAGTCACTTGTTCGGCTGTCAATATAGAAATAAAACTGTGTAAAAATAATTCATACAAGCAAGCCCAGAACATCTGACATGTCATACTGTTTGCAGGCAATCCAGCTCAGTATCATGTCTCCTCCCTGGAAGTTACCAATGTTCAGATTTAGTTGATTTTTGTATCAGACCTTTGAATATTAATGTTCACACCTGTACACAACATGACAGCACCTTAAATTCACTAAACGTGCTGAATTTTGTGTTTGGCCGAGTGAAAATTACTAACAATTCCTTCAGCAAGAACTGGACTTTATTACTTTCAGAAGAGTCCTGTTCCTCACTACAGGGCGAATTAAAATTTAAAAAGTGATTGTCACTGGTAGAACCGCTAAGTACTACATAAATGACTTCAAAAATGACAACATATAATTAAAAATCTATAGGATTATGGAACCTTGAACCAAACCAGTGAACTGTATTGATATGTGTCAAATTTACACTCATGAACAATTGAATTAGATATATCTGGCTATTGATGCTTTCACGACCCGTCCTTATAGACATGATACTGTATAGGCTTTTGGGCTTATGCCGTGTCAAGGAAATAAGGTGAAATTTTTTACATTTCGCAGAGAACTGTGCTCTGCGTCATCAGAAGAAAATCTCGACTGTCCATGAGAAAAGCTTCTTAAACAATGACTCTTTAAATTTTGATGTTATAATAGAACTGGAAATGGTATGTTCATTCGCCACCAGATGGCTCCCCAGACATGGCACAGCGCTAGTGTCCGAAGCGGAAGCTGACCAAACCATCAGAATACGTCTAAGAGGTTCACATAACATGTGTACGTAACATATGACAATGACAGGTGTATGACATTGACACAAGCCTGGAATGAAACATCTGGCGATGAGGAACGTACGAATTTGGAAAACACTGAGACGAAATAACAATAGTGAAGGGACAGGGAAGGGAACTACCTACGTAAATTCATAATAGCTGGCAACCAGGTATTAGTTAATTGATAGCCAGTGTCCCTGTTGAAATTATGAGGATTTCTACGTATTTCCACAGCTTCCCGTATAAGCCTGGACCTGTAGTGTCTAGTGTGGGTAAGACCTCGAGCATCTTGGAACATGACATCATGACCCAACGATAGAGCGTGCTCAGCTATTGCCGATTTGTCTGGCTGGTTGAAACGAATATTACGTTTATGTTCCTTGATATGGGTACCAATGGACCGGCATGTTTGGCCGATGTATAACTTACCGCCAGTACAGGGAATTTCGTAAACCCCAGGATGTGAAAGTGGGGACAATTTGTCCTTGGTTTTACTCAGACTGTGAACAATTTTAGTGACAGTGCCAAACACAGTTTTTATATTGTGTTTGCGGAGGACCTTGGCAATTTGATCTGTGGTGTTGTGAATATAAGGCAAGTAGGCAGTTCCCTTTACTTCTTCCTTCTGTGAGCTTTGCTTGGTCGTTTCTCTGGGGTGCAGGGCTCTAGGAATCTGCAAATTGCTGTAACCATTACCCTTGAACGCGACTTTGAGCGTGTCCATCTCCACCTGGATATTTGATGGCTCACAAATTCGTCTCGCCCTCTTGGCAAGTGTTGTGAGAATGCCTTCTTTTTGTGCTGGATAGTGGTGAGAATCTGCATGAAGATAGCAATTTCTGTGGGTAGGCTTACGCTAGATGGTATATCCTAACGAGCCGTCCGGTTTCTTTCTTACTAGAACATCCAAGAAAGGAAGGCATCCATCCGACTCCATCTCCATAGTGAATTTTATTGAAGGATGTTGCTGATTTAGGTGGTTTAGAAATAGATGAAGTTTCTCAAGACCTTTTGTCCAGACCACAAATGCATCATCAACATACCTCCACCATATAATAGTTTTGATGAGCGCCGAAGCAATAGCTGCCTCCTCCTCAAAATGCTCCATAAAGAAATTAGCCACTACGGGCGAAAGTGGACTTCCCACAGCCACTCCGTCCGTCTGTTCGTAAAAATTCCCACCCCACAAGAAATAGCTGGAAGTCATGCAGTGGTAAAATAGCTTAGTGATGTCCTCAGGGAACAGGTGCTCAATGAGAGACATGACCGAGTCAATCAGCACTTTAGTGAACAAGGACTCCACATCGAAACTCAATAAAAGTGCATTAGGTTGAAGGGTTATGGTTGACAGCTTGTTGACGAAATACTGAGAGTCCCTGACGTATGATTCAGTACGTCCTATGTGTGGCTGAAGCAATTTGCTTAGGTATTTAGCTAGAGCATACGTAGGAGAATCTATCGCACTAACAATAGATCCATAAAAAAGATGTTCCCCTCAGACCTCTGTCATCAGCTGTACCAACAAGTACTTTGACTTATCTGTCCATATAAACTTTTTTCCACGCTTTAACAGTCCAATGGCAGTGTTCCCCTGTCTACGTCAATCTCTGTGTCTAGTGACATGCGATGAACAAAGGTGCCCTAGTAGTGGCTTCCTTACTCCATTCTGAGGAGATGGTTCAGGCTATTCATACTTCACTGTTGTCCACCATCGAATTCGTGAGTAATCTGATTCGCTGTGGACCACTTATCCGCTCTTCTATCATCAACAAAACCAGATACAGTACACTCTTGACACAGTGGCATGTGAAAAGCCAAGTGCTTACATGACTTCACAGAGAGGGAATTGCCCATACGTTTGGCACTATATTAAAAAATTAATTCTTGAAAAATAATTTTTATAGAATAATATGTCCATTTATTTTAACTTATACAGAATTGTTTTAATGTGTATATCCTGTTTTTAACATGTCATTGTCATGTGATTTAAAATATTATTTGAATCTAGGTGAAGAAGGCCACAAGAAGATCGAAACATGTTCTAGTTTAGGCATGACTGTTTAATTGTTAAATAGTAGATATTAAGTACTGAATAGGTGGAACTTTCAAAATAAATTCTTTTTAAGAATTAATTTTTGAATATTGTTATATCAATACAGAACCAACGGAAATTCATAAGTTGTAATGTGTGGCTCTTACAATCCAGCTCCTGTCAACTGTGCTGAGATCTCGTGTCTTACCCATTCTGTGCTCAACTGTTACCCACAAAGCCAGAATGAGGTCAGACTACATCGCAGTCACGTGCCACGCCACGTTACTACATTTACCAGGGTGATCAGAGTGCCATTTTGTCAAAATGGCAGCTATCTCTAATTTAATTGCTCACCAGTGCTAGTATCAATAAGTATCAATAACAGTTTAAATGAGAAACTGAGAATCTGCTTAATATTGTAATTTGATTAACAACTTGAATAACTGTACAATTTTATATGCTCATACTGCAAACTACAATTTATTGCTTATGAACTAACAATGTAATGAAATAATATTTAAAAAAGGAGTCAAATAATTGACTAAACAAAAGGTATGGACAAGTGGTTTTAGAGAGATATCAATGGTTCAGGATAAACAAAATTAAAAGTCGTAAATGTTTTGGTGCAAGGGCATAGAAAGTGCATGAAATAATTACGATTAGATAACAGATGAATATTTTAATTAAGTGTAATTTATTGTATTACCATATTTTGCCATGCATTTATAGTATGTACACAGTTTTGATGTTAATTCAATATAAAGATCCAGGCATTAATTCTGATACAAGTGGTCACATCTTTGCAAAGAAAGAAAATCAACTCTTGTTACAGTCAGTCAATGTTTTTTCCATAATGCACAGTAACAGGATTAAAACAATAAAAAAACCTGGAGAATACAGAAACATTCAACAATCCTTTCATTTTAAGACATAACAATTAAAGCTAAAAATCAAGAAGAAAGCAAGAAATTGAGAGCAGCTTTTGTCAATCTAGAAGAATTTTTGCCAAATTATGCAGGGTGCACCAAAGATAACATTACTACAGGCACATGGTGCAAATCCCATGCTCATTCTATTCTCTCCTGACAAAGTAGTAGTCTGGCATTCCGTTGTTTCAGACAGAAATGAATCGAGTATGTTGTATTTCTCCTTATGACTTATTTATTTTCAAGTCAGCAGATTATGTTCAAATGTACAGAAGAGAAAAGAATTATAGAATTAGGTAAGCAAATGCATCCTACAGGAAGGGGAAAAATTACACCATTTTCTAAATAATGATGTAATACAACAAAAATACTGACATGCTATTTTTAAAATGTACTGTATTTTCTAGAATTAAAACACCAGACAATAAATTTAGTTTTACTGACAAGCAATATTTAGGCCTAAGTTCTTGCTGCTGGTATATAAGGGAAACTATGGAATGGCATGAAAATGAACATAACTGAAGATGAACTCATTTCAAGAGCCTTTGCTTTTATAAATAATCTACAGAAATGATTCTTTTTGAAACAGAGAAGATATACAGTACATATGTAACAGAACAAGATTATAGAGTAATATATGCAACTATGAACTCTGCTGTCATAATCAAATTTGTATTACTATAAACTTTCTAGCCTTCTCTTTAGGACTTTCATGGCTTGGAATTCTAAATTACAAAGTTTTGGACATATTAAATAGCATTTATATAATTTACCCAGAAAACTTAATACAATAGTATTTCACTAATTGATGATACTGTGATGGCAGCCAAGTGGCAATCCAACATCTGTAGGCTAACCTGCAGAAAAGCAGTCCTGATAGGGCAAGGCTCTTAATGAGGTGTATTTGCCACAAGGTTTGGTTTCAGTTAGAGGCATGGACTGGAATATGTATTCACCAACAGAAAATGCTTCAGTAACAGATGTTACAATAAAACCAAACCAAACACAAATCATCATCATCATATGCAGTTTCCAGCTGTTGGCTAGGCCTGCTTGGAACATAAGCCTCTCCATCTCCTTTTGTCTTCCCACCATCTTTCCTTGTCATTCTTGCCGAGTCCTCTCCTGTTCTCTGTACACACTCTTTCACTCATTTTATCCAAATGTCACTTGGTCTTCCTCCTCGTCATTTTCCTGTTATCTCCATTTTGTGCATCCTCCTCTGTATCCTTTCCTCCGTCATTCTCTTCATGTGCCCATACCATCTAAGTCTGCCTCATACGTCACAATAGGTATATACTACGTCCTGTATATCACTCTTTTGCTTTTCTGAGGGACATCCTTGCTCCAAATCAGGCTTCTGACACTTTACAGGAATGCTCCTGATTGTCTTCTATGCTTGATTATTTCCTATCATTTCTTCCACTTTCCTCTATGATACTTTCCAGGTACTTGAAACTCTCTACCTTCCTAACTGTTCCCATCCAAGCACTATCCTTCTTGTAGGTCTCTCCTTCTTTCTAGTTGTGATCACTATCTTGCTCTTTTTGGCATTAAATTTCATTCCCTTTTGTTCCACTCAACTTCCCATGCATCTAACTGTTCCTGGATATCCTCTTCCTTTTCTCCCCAGTCTAACAAGTCATCTGCAAACATCATCAATTTCATTTTTTCTTCCCGTTTTCCCTACCACTCTTGTCATTAGCTCGTTCATTACTACAATGAAGAGCAAAGGTGACAGAGCATACTCTTGTCTTAATCCACTTTTCTTGCTCAAACCAGTCTGTTCTGTCTCCTCCTACTTTCACACAACTGACACTCCCATGGTACATCTCCTTCACTCTTTCTATTGTCTGCTTCTTGACACCTTCTTTCTGTACGGCTTCCCATACCTTGTTTCTGCACACATGATCATATTCTTTATCAAAGTCCAAGAAGGCCATCAATAGATCTTTAACTCCCCCTCATAATGATGCTCTTTAAGTTGTCTTACTGTGAATATAAGCTCTAATGTGGACCTTCCTGATCAGAAGCCACACTGTTCCTCTCTTAACTTCTCTTCCACCTTCCTTCTGATTCTATTCTCCAGAATCTTCTCAAATACCTTTGCACAGTGACATATCAATGTGACTCCCCTATAGTTCTTAAAATCCTTCCTATTCCCCTTGTTGGAGATGGGTTTGATTATCTCCTTCTTCCAGTCTTCAGAGGACTACCTCTCCTTCCATACTACTTTCAACACATGATAAAGCCACTGTTTCCCTACCTCTCCTGCTGCCTTCACCATCTCAATACTCACTTTATCTAAACCTGAGTTTTTCCCTCCTTTCATCTTGTCCAGTGTCACAACTTCTCCCCATATTTTTTTTCTTTTTCCACGTTTCTTCCTTCCTCCCAGCTTCTACTAATTCTATTAATCCTAATTTCATCAAATACTATTTTTATCAAACTTTTAAACTAGGTTAGACTTATTTGAACAGCAATATTTGTGTAGAGATATTTTTGGAACTTGTTGGTGTACAAAGAATGGAAAGTAACCAGAAAATCTTCTGATATCTCAATGTTTTTAACATACAGGTACTTCAATGGAGAAACATTCTATATGATATGCAAACAAACAAACAAACAAACAAACTTCAGTTTAGTGCTAAGGCTAGGAACCTGAAAGAGGATATATTTTAGGAGGGATGAGCAGTCTACTCATCTTGGAAGGCACTTATAAAACCCAGTGGGCATTTTCACAGCCATAGTAGGAATATTAGGTTGTCATTTCCATTCATCTCAATTCAAGAAAGTGACACCATAACAATATAAACCCCCCGTGGCGCAACAGCCCCGAAGGGCCTACAGTTAAATCCAACTGCAAGCTTCTGAAATGAAGTTTCTGACATCAGTTGTACAAAAAACAAGGAAGGACAGATTTGGGAATGATCAAATATGAAGAGATCTGCAGGTCAGCCTGACCATGGAAGAAAGGCTGGATGTTGCAAGGCTGAAGTGGCTAGGACATGTTAAGCTGATACAAGTGACTGAAACTACAAGGAAGTATTTTGAAAAGATCGCTCTGGGATGAAGATCAATTGGACATCCTAAAAAAAGGTGGTTAGACCAGATAAGAGAATACCTAGAGAGAAGAGACTGGGAGGCCCTAGAGAGAAAAGAAGCATACCAAGACCATAATAAATGGAGGCACATCATTCTTAAACATCCTACTCAGCTCGCTGGAAGGAATTCATGATGATGATGATAAGTAGTACGATGATGATAATTTCCATGACCTTTCACAATGAATTCCCATCTGCTGGAAAGAGTCATGTACCTTACCATCTGGAGTTGATCCACTTTATCAATACTGTAAGCAATTCTAACAATGGTAACATGAAATACAACACACAGGTAATACAGATAATCACACTTAACTTTTATACTGGGTGGTCCACCATCCCCTTGTGATCCAGTTTTATTCATCCCTTCACATTTACTACAATTCTGAAAGACATTGGTCCCTCTCCCTAAACTGGGGTAATACAACGAGATATGTGTTTATGGGATAGAAGACAGCAGGAATTGTGAGCGCCACTATTAATTCATTATGGGTACCTCGAATGAACCCATTAAACGAGTACAGATACGCGGAACGTGTACTTTAAAACAGGTGGTGGACGCACAGACCAGGAGCACGGTACTGTATAGGCTGGGAAGTGCGCGTCGTAGATCAAGTGTCACAGTAGCTGATATGGCTAGCGTGCGGTAGGATGTATGATAGTTGACAGTGCTCGAGGGTTAGAAGGTTCAAGTCCCATGCAAGTATTTTTTTTTAAGCCAGTTGCCTGGAATGTGGCAAGGTTGTATACTTAACCCTATCGCTACCAGTGTTGCTCCTAAGCAACATGTATTTCAAGGACACCTCACCAGTTTTTATTTAGAGTGGTCCCTTCAACCCCATTGTTGCCATAAAGCTACAGGTATGTGTTTTCATAAAATGACTACAGATGCCACTTACAGCACTGATCTAGGTGGCAGTGTGTGCGTTTAGTATGTGAAGTGAATCAGCTGGCTGTGATCTAGTACCGCCAGTGTTACAAAATCACTTTTCAGAACAATTAATTGCGAGTTAACTTTTTATATTAGTGTATTTGTCAACTTAATGTACTGTTGTAAGATTATGTACCGCAATAAACTGGAATAAATATCATAGCTAGTAAATATATCTGATTAGAAAATGATGTTGCTCTCAAGCTACATTGGGGTTAAGTATAAACAAATCATTCTAACCTAACTTTTACCAACCGGATTGTAATTCCACTTTATACTTGTTTTATGCCAATAGGCAACATGAAACTGACACAAATAAGGGACGAAAAGGACGTTATTGATATTCTTGAACAGTTATCAGATGGAATTAATTCTGAAATAGATGAATTGTCAGAGTTTGAGGACTCGGAAGATGAAACAGTCATATTTCGTCGAGCATAGTTGTGGCTCTCACAAATGAGCTTCCTGAACACAAAAACTTCAAAGTTTACTTCGATAACTGGTTTTCTTCTCTTCAACTTGCCACAGCACTGAAAGAAAGGGGATTATTCTGTTTGGGCACAATACGTAATGACAGGATGGGCAGTGTCCCCTGATATCTGAAGCTGAACTGAAACGCTCTGGAAGAGGCAGCTACGACTGGCGTGTGAAAAAGGACAGTAATGTGGCACTTATAAGATGGTATAACAGAAAAGCAGTGAATTTTATATCAGCTTATGCTGCATTTGATCCAGTAGGGAAACGTAAGAGCTGGAATGCATCACAAAAAGTAAGCATGGAAAGAGATTGCCCCATTGTTACAAAAGAGTATAACTTCTTCATGGGAGGGGTAGATTTGGCTGGTATGCTTCAGGAATTGTACAGAATTTATTTTGAGATCAGTGAAGTGGTACACTAGAATTATATACTGGTGTATTAGTGTTGCCATTGTAAATGGACGGTTGTTGTACCGTGGACATCAGGCTCAACGACATAAAAATGTCAATATTTGCTGGCAAAATTCCAGGCAAATATTGCAAGTGCGCTTACGAGATCAGGGCAAGGGAAAGGTACAAAACGTCGCTCCAGTGAAGTACTCAAAGAACCCACTAAAAGGTGAACATTTGCAGTCTGCCCAGATGATGACATTCGGTACAACGGGTATGAACACTGGCCGGGATACTCTGGTAAAGGTAGATGCAAATTTTGCCCAGGTTGATTCACTTAAGTAGTATGTGCAAAATGTAATGTAAACTTGTGCCTAACTGCAGCAATGGCAAACTACCTCACACCTCGTCTTGCCTAGTACGCCTCATTTTGGTGCTGTCATTGGTTTTTGTGGTTTTCTTATAGCTGCATAGCCCTTGGTGGTGCTGTCTGAGGATCCAACCAACCTCTGGGCTGATGACCTAACAGGCAGCAAAAAATTGCTTTACCCTGTTCCATACGAAGTAGGGCTTACTTGTGTAGGCCTACTGTATTTGTTACTGGAATGATGGTTGTTGTAAAGGAATGTTGTTAAAATAATGTGACGTTTCTCCCATCATTCAGTGTTCTAAAACATGTTATTATAATATTTTAATGCTTCTTGTACTGTGTAATATCATACTTATGATATTGTAATGTTTCTAGTATTGTGTAATGTCTTAATAAAGTAGAGTAGAATATTTAAAATTTCAGTTTATTTTGTCTTCGAATTACCACTGAGCCCCAATGTAGCTCTGAAGCAACATGTTCAAAAATCCAAGTCTAGGAAGGAATTTTTTTGAAAATGGCAAAAATCCATTTGAATGTGACCTAATAGTATAGAACAGTACAAATACAAAATTTATTAAAATTATTTTTACTCTTGGGGTTCAAAGGGTTAATACAGGTATTTTTCACAGACTGATTTGTTTATTTGGCCCTGAAAAGAGCACCTGATCAAACTGATGACCTCTGTGGGCGATAAAGAGCTGCGTGCAATGTTATAAGGACTGCCTGGCCCATTGCAACATCTCTGGCAAAACAGATCGGCATGCCTCGGTGATGAGCTGTCTAAGGTGACAAGGACTGGCTGGCTCCCATGCATATACCAGTTGTTTTACATGGTCACAAAGAAAAAAATCCTGTGGCATAAGATCAGGCAACCTGGTGGGCCAGGGGACAGGTCGTCCCCTTCCTATCCATTTATCAGGATATGTCGCAAATAGATGGTTCCGGACGACCACCACTGTGTGCGGTGGAGCTCCGTCATGTTGAAACCGCATCCCGCAGAAGTCAAGGAGTGGCATATGTTCCAAAAATGATGGTAGTTCATTTTGGAGAAACTGCAGATAGTGGTGGCTGGTCAGATGGCCCTCAAAGAAATGGGGACTGACGAGGCGATCACCCATGATTTCCGCATCATACATTCATGCCTCACTGTACCTGAAAAGCTGTCTGTCGCACCCAATGCGGATTATCCACACTCCAGTAATGCATATTATGGCAATTAACAGTTCCATTGTTGTGGAATCGTGCTTTGTTCGTAAATAAGAGGCGCTAGAAAAGCAGGATAAGTGTCCACATGCTGTACAATCCATTGACAGAATGCCACCCGGGGGTCAAAATCATGACCATGGAGCTCCTGGAGTAAATGCAGATGGTACGGGTGAAACTGGTGGGTATGAAATACAAATTCTTATAATTTTGTTAATTACCACCTATTCAATACAATAAAAACAAATAAAAAATTAAAAAAACTTTTGAGATCTGGCTAATTGTTCAATTGTTCAATTAGCCAGATCTCAAAAGTTTTTAAAAAATAATTTTAAATGACCATGGAGCTCCTGGAGTAAGTGCAGATGGTACAAGTGAAACCGGTGGGTATGCTATACAAATTCTTATAATTTTGTTAATTACCACCTATTCAATACAATAAAAACAAATAAAAAATAAAAAACCTTTTGAAATCTGGCTAATTGTTTAATTGTTTAATTAGCCAGATCTCAAAAGTTTTATAAAAATAATTTTAAAGGATGTTCACCAGATGAGTTTTGTCAATAAAATGTTAGACTTAGATAGATTTTAGACAAATATGTTTTAACTTAAAGACATAATTTTATTGTTATATGACTTGTAAAATATTATAAGATTTGTCAATCAGGTTTATAGGCATAATCTTAATCCAAAAGAATTGTTTCATGATCTTATATAACCTTAAGTAAATAATAATTGGCTGATGATGCTCACGAAAAAGGAGCAAAACATGTACCATATCAACATCTTAATAAATATGTAAGTTTATATTACGTTTTTATTGTATTGAATAGGTGGTAATTAACAAAATTATAAGAATTTGTATCACAAGTAGATCTTCAATACGGACAAATAAAATGAAATTTATAACCTGCAGGGTATGCAATAACCGCATAAAATATGCTTGGCTGATGTTCGTCTCCTGTGCAATGGCCCGTGTGCTAGTATGAGGGTTACGCAAGATAACGCCAAACACGACCTCTTCATTGTCAGCAGACGTCACAGGATGATCTCGAACAGGCAGGGATGCAGTATCCCGCAAGCGTCTTTCCACACCGAAATGTCATGCCCGTCGGTTGTTGTTTATTCGCATAGCGTTCTTGGTACAGGCATTGTACCCAGTATGCATTCCGCCTAGCTTCTCCACAGATAAGTAACATATCCACATACTTGATGCCGGAATGGATCTCGAGGCAGTGAATAAACTTTGTGTTGTGAATTGCTTTGAATGAGGGGAGTTCGCGCAGCTACATACTTACCTGTCATCGCATGTTGTTATCGTTCCAATAGGGCATACTTTGTCCTACCTGTGGTCTACGAAGTTTGAAACATGTACGACGTAGCTAACTGGCCACAGAGCATCATCTCCTCATCCTCGTCCGACCCAGCACCATACCCAATGCAACGATACATACGGTCTTTTACAAGGTCAAATAAACAAATCAGATCTTTGAAGCTATGAAGTATGCAACCTTACCACATCCCAGGCAACTGGCTGTTAAAAAAAATTCTTATGAGGGATTTGAACCTCCTACCTCGAGCATTGTCCACTATTACATATCTTCCCGCCCGCTTGCCATGTGAGCTACTGCAGCAGTTGACCTACGGCGCCCACTTCCCAGCCTATACAGTACCATGCTCCTGGTCTGTGTGTCCACCTCCTGTTTTATTAAAGTACATGTTCTGCGTATCTGTACTTGTTTTACGAGTTCATTCGAGGTACCCATAATGAATTAATAGTGGCATTCACGATTCCCGCTGTCTCCTAGCCCATAAACACGCATCTTGTTACATTACCCCGGTTTAGGGAGAGGGACAAAATATGTCTTTCAGAATTGTAGTAAATGTGAAGGGATGCATAAAACTGGAATGCAAGGGGCTGGTGGACCACCCAGTATATGTATTATTAAACAGCATGAATGTACAAGAATGTAATGCCTATTTGATGGTATTTTCAATAAGATCAGCAAGTTCTAAATACTGCATCTCACTTCAAGAATGTGACATCGTAATAATGTAGTACAGTTAAATCCAACATTTTTTAACACTATATAAGGCTAAAATTCTTATGATACCTTAATACAAGTGCCATTAATATCAAAGAAATTGATGGTAATTGTAATCTACAAACATTTCATTTAAGATGAATGTTCACAGCCAGGTAATAAAAAAAACAAATGACAATTTATATTAATTTTTTTTTAATTAGTACTTTATTTCTTTGAAATTTTCTGAAATTCCAAGTCACTGCAAGCAAGAATGAATTTCCTACAAACCATTTGTAACAAATGTACATGTATAGGAAACGATGAAGAGCAGTGAGTTACCACGTAAGCATGTGCGGATAGTGTACATAAAAGAAAGTCAGGGGTCCTAAATTATTGGCTGCAACCTTCGCCAGTGGAAGATAGGAAGAAAATAGTACTTAATTCAGCATCACTTCTTGTTTCCCAAATCTGAATATGGAACCTTTCACATCATATTTAGGTAATGTGAATAAGTGATGCACTACACTGATTTCTTGATGATTATTGTTATTGTTATCTAGGAATAACATGTATTCTCTCTCTCAAGATACAATAAGTAATGCAAGTGCACGTAATCTGCTTGTTGAAGATTGTAGCATGTATTAAAAGGCCTGGACTAAGACAAGCTCTATGATTTCTTGTAACAAATTATCACGCATTGTTTGTGCAACAAAACTATATTTATAATTGGCAGAAATTTTTTGCTACTAAAGTATACTACAAAATCCTCCTTATCAGAATCACCTCACAATATCCAGGTACTCTTTCTCTCCACGAACTCCCCATCTGCCACTATGCCTTAGTCATTGTCTCTTGTTGTTCTTAACTATACAGGCATATCAAAAAATAGCTGGAAGAGTCAATGAATATGATTACTTAGAATCAATGCAATTGATTTCTTCAATCTCCAGGTATTTATCCTATTTATCCTTCCTTGGCTTGCCATAGTTATGCTGGTTTTGTTTACTGAGAGATCTCTGTTCTGTGTATTATTGTATTATTCTTTTATTTATTTATTTATTTATTTGCTGCAGACTTTTTTCAGTGTCCTTCCTTTTTCTTCATGTCTGTTTATTATGTTATCGCTACTACGTTGAGCGAAAGGTAGCAGTGATCCAATTGTTTTGTGTGTGTGATGAGTTTGTTTGTGGGTTTTGATTGGAGACCTTTTATTTCTCTTCGGCTTCGACGTCTAGCTTGAGCTTATGTTCTGTAATGTGGTTTAACGCTGATGCTGTGCAATTCATGTTCGCCTTGATGTGCGATATGAATGCATGTCATGTGGCGTGTAAGTAATTTTGGTTATGGTGTCGACTGGCCAGCGTATTGGTAGGCGAGCTAGGTACCAACTGATGAGCCCACCCTAGCACACGAGGGCGGAACGCTGGCAACCAAGAATGAGTTAGCTGGAAAATTTATAATGTCCAATAACGGACCATTTATATTGGTATTATAAATTTACTCATTCAGGACAAATATTTCAGATGCCCTATGGGAATCAACATCTATATCATCGGGTGAGCCAGAGTCGACAAACTTGACCATGGAAAATTCTAAGTTCCCATGGAGGGAATTAGATATTTTTCACCAATAGAGCATGTCAAAAACAGATCAGATGTAAGGCTTTTCAGGCGTTTGCTCTATTAACCAGCGTTTTGTCTTAGGTCTGACACTAGACTCATCAGAGTGGGATGTGTCAGAGCCTATCCACAGACGCTGGGGTGACCATACAGGTCCTTAATTGGTCTGTATTGACTCGTAATAATAACAATGTACAACGGGTGATTGTTTGGTCTGCCCTGTCAATATATTATTAGTATCTGAATAATTTATACATACATGTTTCGGGAACCTTAACACCCTTCGTCAGCGTATTTACATCAAAATCTACCTTATCCAAGTCTCAAGATACAACATCTCATCACATTAACATTAAGCATTTTCCTGTTTAACCTCAACACTAGTCACTACATGTTCACTTTGCTGCTTTTTGTATAATATACAAAATAATATATAATAATAACAATAACAATAATAATAATAATAATAATAATAATAATAATAATTGTACCGGGCGGTACACCTCTACACCGTTTATTTAAAAGTTGCGCCAGTTGAAACTCCTCTTCTGGAGGAAGGTTGAACTTTATCTACTCTATTAATTCTCTACTTTCTCAGAAGATGTCACCACGTGGAAAATTTTGAGTTTTTGAACTGTGTCACTTTTGATGTGTTTTTGTTTCGCTTGAAGTAAGAAGTGTGAACTTTCTCTTCTAGAGGACACTACTGAAGATCAACAATAGCGCACCCTAGTGCGGAGTCAAAGAACTATTTTGTTGGAGAAAATTTTATTTCAAAAGTTTGTTTCTTGTTAAATTTCTTTCTGTTATTGTTTAAGTTGGCTGTATACCCCTCTTTTTCCCCTTGTTTTAGATTTATCCAATCCCGAATTTCTTTTAGTAATTTCTGACCAATCTGGTGTATCTTCCCCCAACTTGTATCTGTTGCGGGGTCCTATCCAATAAAAACATTGTGGGCGGGTGTTTTCATTCCCCTAACGCCTAGAAACTTCCGCGAGAGTATATAAACTGCTGATTTTAGGGTCTCCGGGCCACTTCTGTTCCATCTTTCAGTGTATTAAGTACATAGCAGGAGGCGGGAAGCGCCTCTT
Organism: Anabrus simplex; assembly: GCF_040414725.1. Taxonomy (NCBI): domain Eukaryota; kingdom Metazoa; phylum Arthropoda; class Insecta; order Orthoptera; family Tettigoniidae; genus Anabrus; species Anabrus simplex. Next base: position 313,620,881 of record NC_090270.1, read on the forward strand.
TCCTCGGCGGCGGTCAACAATAAGGTAATGGCCGATTAATAAATTTTTTTCTTTTCTTGCTCAGCAGTTTAACTTTCGGGGCGGGTTCTAAGCGTTCAACCATGTAACCTTTTCCTAAAATGTAAAAACAACTGGTATCTATTCTATTTTAAAACAACATATCGGGATAGAGAGTGCTTAACCCTCTCGAGCTCCCACTCACATCGTCTTGAGGTGAACTTATTCTCTCAACCAATTCTTCCGTAATGTAATGTAAATTGCTATTAAGTCACCTCTGTAGTATGGGATTAGCCCTTGTAATAACGGCCTAGTGCCAAAGTAGGTTTTAAAATCAAAGTGTATTAGGAGTGCAAGTTCGCCTCCTCTCAAATTGTTTTAGAGGTCATTCAATTAACCTGCTTTTCATTTAATAGACCTCAGTAGATTGGGTATTTTACCCCTGTGTTTATGTCCGTTGAGGACAACTTGAAGGTGGAGTTTGGTGTGGCCTAGGAGAGGCTTAAATTAAAGAGTGTGTGGCTCTTTTGGAAACGGAGTGTTGTATGCCTCGAGGAGGCTTTACTGTGTAATTTGGAGCAAGTGCTCCAGGGTTTGATTGGGGTCTTCGGCCCCTTTGTTAAAATTTGTATATCGGAAAGTTGGGCTAGTTGCTCAAAAATTGTGAACTCAGGGCTCGAAGCCCAAACTCTGTAATCCCTGTAATTGTACATTTCAAATTGTGTTTCGGCTACTAAGTACCTGTTCTTTGTTATTACTTAATATTGAAAAGGAAATATAACCTTGTTAACTTTTACATTAACTTTGATTCCGTAGTTTGAGACCCATTCACGCCCGCACCTTCTTACACCTCTACCTACCACCAAAACTCGGTAACAAGTGGTAGCAGAGCGTGGTTGAATGGGTCTCAATTTAGCCCCTTTTGACGGCTAAACATTGTTTGTTCCGAACTCTAACCATTTTCTCAGTTGCTGGAATTTTTTGATTTTTTTCAAGTTGTTCTGTCATCATGCCCGGCCCTCGCGATGTTCTCCTTCTTAACTATTTGCGCAAGGAGGAGTTGATCTATGAATTGACTATTAGAAATGTACAATCTGGAGGCACGGTTGCAGTAGACACTAACAAGCTTAGAGAGTCCCTTGATTTGCCCATTTCCATCCCCAATTTGGGAGAGAAAGAAATTGACGACTCTCTTTCCACGATCACGGAGAATATTACTGGGCTAGCTTCTGTAGTTAGTTTTTTTGATGAAAATGATCCGTCTCCAAATCAAATTAAGCGTGTGCAAGGCAGGCTATATCATTTTTCGAATAGGGTTAACGATCTGTTGTCTCTAAAACTGAATGACGTTCAGAGGAAGGAAGCTAGTACGCTCCTGGAAAATATTTCCGAGTTATCTAGTAAGGTCACTCAATTGTTAACTGGGGAAGTTCCTCCCAAATCTGATCAACCCACTATAGTGAATCCAGGTAGTGAGGAAGCGCCTCCCAAGGGAGAAGTTAATAGGATAACCGTTGCTGCTCAAACTATCCCTGCCCCATTGGACAACGAATCTGAACGTCGTGCATCATTAAGTAACATCCGTTCTGAATTGACTTCCTTGCCATTGAAACCTTTACCTACTATGTCACCCGGATTTAGTAGCTTGCCTCATCCATTGGCAATGTTGCTCAGAGGTATATCCAAGTTTTCTGTTAATACCACCAGTGACGTAATTTCATTTTTAAGATTTCTAGTGGAATTTCAGGATCATGCCCTGGTTTTTTCTCTGTCTCCATGTCAAATCTTGCAAATTATCTATCCGTATGCTATTGGTATTCTCTCCGACAAAATAGTAAGAGCCATAGCTGAACAGTCATCTATTGAAGATTTTCATGCACACTTGCTTGCAAACTTTATTCCCGCCCGCGCGAGGTCATCTCTGATTCAAAAGTACTATTATCGAGTACAGAGGTTGGATGAAAACTTGGCTGATTTCATACAAGACATTAAGTTTTATACCAGGGTGTTTGCTCTTCACTTCCCTGAGGATCAAATTGTACAAGCTATTGTGGAAGGCATTTCACCATCTTATAGGTCATACTTGTGTTTTGCGGCGTGCCCGCAAACTTTCTCTGAACTTGAAGCGTTGGCCGTCTCAGCGGAAGGAGTTAGATACGCCGATTCTTTGCGTGTAGCGAAAGAACCCCCGCCTTCCTTTAGTAACACTCGGCCTCCACCTCGCCGACCAGTCACGCCCCATAAATGTTATGCTTGCGGGTCGCCTGACCATCTTCGCAATAAATGTCCATTAGTCAAAAGTAGTAGGGCAAATAATGGAGCGGGTTCAGCACAAGGCTGTTTTAAATGTGGGGCCTTCTCACATATCGCCAAGAATTGCCCAAACTCAAATAGCACCCCCTCCTGCTCAACTTCTGGTGCAAATTCCACCTATGCCAATAATAAAAAGTGACTAGTGGCTTCGGCTGAGTCGACTAATCAATCTTCCCGAGACTCAGCCCCTAGTAAACAGATTGTAAATGCAGAGAACGATCAGCCTTCAAGTTCATCTTTTGAATGCCCTAAAGAATGTCTTAGGATTGCGGCGGATACCCCCGCACCTGTTCCTTTTCTTAAGATTGAGGTAAATAACGAGCCTATAACAGCTCTCTTAGATTCAGGTAGTGTTTGTTCGATTATTGCGGCTGAATGGTATTCTAAATTGAAAACGGTTTGTAAACTTCCTGACTATGTCTCTTCTCCTGTTCAATACGTTTCGGCTAATTCATCTCCATTAGAAATTCTAGGTTCCTTACTGGTCAAAATTCGTGTTTTTAAGTTTACATGGAAAGTTAAATTGTTTGTGGCCAAGCAATTGTCTTGCCCCATTATATTGGGAGCTGACTTTATTTCTCACACTGGTCTTGTGCTCGATCTGCAGTCTAGGTCGTGCACATTCAAATTTGCTTCTAGTTGTAAAATTCCACTATTAAAGTGTAATTCTGTGTCATGTGCTTCTATTTCGCCTACCCAGGATGAGATGTTGTTAGACCTTAGACATCTACCTGAGGAGCAGGCTGATAGTATTCGCAAACTGTGTCAGTCGTTTCCCGAGGTGTTCTCTGATACTCTTGGTGTCACTGACCTTATTGAATACAAAATTGAGGTTACGGATTCGATTCCTGTCCGTTTTCCACCGTATAGGCTATCTCCACCTAAAATGAAGGCTCTGAAGGAAATCATCGATCAGATGTTGAAGGACGGTATTATTAGGCCCTCTAAGTCAGCGTATTCTTCGCCTATTTTTCTAGTACCGAAACCCCAAGGAGGCTTCAGGCCTGTCATTGATTACAGGGCTCTCAATCGGAAGGTGGTGTTACAATCTGTGCCCCTTCCCGACCTTCATTCTTGTTTTTCATGGTTTCGTAAGGCCAAGTTCTTCACCATCTTGGACTTAAATCAGGCCTATAATCAAATTCCCCTTGCCGAAGAGTCTAAACACCTTACAGCGTTTGCCACGGACTGGAATTTATACGAATACAACCGCGTGCCTTTCGGGCTCCCCACGGGGGCAGCTGTGCTCACTAGGCTACTAGATAGGGTCTTCTCCGACATCAAATTCGAGTACTTATATCACTACTTAGATGATGTCGTAGTATTTTCAGAGACTTTTGAAGAACATCTAGATCATCTGCGAGAAGTTCTCGATCGCCTTCGTAAGGCTGGGTTAACTGTTAAGTTGTCCAAGGTTGCCTTTGCTAAGCCCTCTATGTCATTCCTAGGGCATATTGTGTCACCCGATGGTGTAGCAGTCGATCATTCTAGAACACAGGCCATCCGTGATTTTAAACCTCCCAAGGACATTAAAGGTATCGCCAGGTTCATTGGTATGGTGAATTTCTTCAGAAAGTTCATTCCTAACTTTGCTAATAGAGCGGAGCCCTTAAACCTTCTTCGTAGGAAAGGCATCAAATTCGAGTGGGGACCTTCTCAACAAGCCGCTTTTGAAGACCTTAAATTAGCTCTTTGTAATGCCCCTGTACTTGCTATGCCTGATTTCTCGAAGAAATTCATCGTCCAAACCGACGCGTCGTCGTCAGCAGTAGCTGCAGTCCTTCTTCAAGAGACTGAACTAGGGAGGCGACCCATCGCCTATGCGTCTAGGACATTGTCGGCTCAAGAAGCCAAGTATTCCATCTATGAGCTCGAAGGTTTGGCAGTCTTATTTGCCTTAGAAAAGTTCCGTCTCTATCTGGAACACGTTAAATTCGACCTGGAGACAGATAATCAAGCCTTAAGCTGGGTCTTAGGTAGGCCGCGTCGTACTGGTCGTATAGCCCGCTGGGCTATTCGTATTTCCGCCTTCCAGTTTGATGTTAGACATATCAGAGGTACCGAAAATGTTGTTGCTGATGGACTCAGCCGTATGTTTCATAACGACGTAGAGACCCACGAACCGGTCGACAGTTCATCACCTTCCGAGTCCATACTATCTGGTGTTAATGCCATCTTAACAGATGCTCCCATGCTTTTTAGGGATATTGAGAAATACCAACTTGAAGATCCGACGCTGGCTCCGATAATGGAAACCCTTTCTTCTGGGGAACATGCTGTCCCTTATGTTCTGAGGAATGGTGTTCTATGTTGCCCTTCGAGGCATGATAAGTTGATGAAAGTTGTTGTTCCAGCGGTTCTTGTACCTATGATCTTCAAATACTATCATGAGACCCCATTGGGGGGGCATCTTGGAATCTTTAAGACTCGTGAAAAGATTCGTGAAATGTTCATATGGAAAGGTATGGACGGTGAAATTCGGGAACTTGTAAAAGCTTGTAAATCTTGTTTGATCAGTAAACCCACCATGTCCACTAAAGTAGGCCTTTTGTCTTCTCATCAAGCGTCGCGCCCCATGGAACGCCTGTATATTGATTATGTAGGACCCTTCCCCCAGTCGAAGGGAAATGCCAACAAATTCATCTTTGTATGTGTAGATGGTTTTACCAGATTTTCTTGGTTATTTCCGACTAAGCTGGCTACCGCTCAGTCCACCATTACCTGTCTAAATTCTATTTTTGCTTCTTTTGGTCCGTGCCAATATATTGTATCTGATAATGCTAAGGCGTTCACATCAAATCTTTTTCGTAAATTCTGTTTTGACTTGTCCATCTCTCATGTAACCACTTCTGCTTATTACCCTCAACCATCTCTGGCTGAACGGGTTAATCGTAATCTCAGGTCCGCACTTATCGCCTATCATCATGAAGATCCTTCCAGGTGGGACACGTCCCTGCATTGGTTAGCTTTTGCTTTGAATTCGGCGGTTCATGAATCTCACAAGTTCACTCCAGCTTCTTTAATGTTCAAGTTTGTTCCCAACTCGCCGCTCTCTAACCTCTGGTCCCTGAATGACATTCTACCCGAGATAATAGATCCGGACAACATTAAAGATCTTTGGAAGAAGGCTAAAGCCAATCTTAAAGTGTCTCATGAAAAGGTTAGGGAAAGGTATGATCGTGGACGGAGACCAACCCCTTTGAAGGTAGGTGACCAGGTTATGGTCAAAAATTTTGTTCCCGCGGGCAAGCTTGCCCCCAGATTTCATGGGCCTTGTATCATTCTCGATTTTCTTACGCCGGTTACCTTATTGCTAAGTAATCCAGCCACCGAGAGGATATTTAGAGTTCACCTGTCCCAGGTGAAACCGGTGTAATTTCTGTGTTAACTTGCTTCATATCATTTTGAAAGGATATGAAGGTTATATTTTTTTTTTTGAGTTTCACTTTTAAGGCATTCTGCCCCTTCTGTAATATTTTGGTTTTAGATGTAAGCCTTGTGTAAAATCTGCCCCGACCCGTTAAACTGCCATCCTGTTCTTGCCACGGCCATTACCACGCTCCCGTCTCCTGCACCACCTTACACTGTGGCTTCATAATAGTAAATGCCATGGATATCTACACGCCGCTGGCCCCTCAACCTCTCCACAAGCCTGTACCCTCAAAGAAGATGATAGTCCAACACAATTCTGCCGCCTAGCTTTAATGTTTCAGCGCCCCCGCAGCCGCGCAGCGAGGACGACATGTGCACGGCGAGCCGGAACTCTCCTCCCGGCCAAGGCTGATGTGCGGCGCACGACCTGCTACTGGCCCGCAGCCTGTATATGTTCACCGCGGGCGCGGCGTGCTTCAACACCTCTGCTCCCCTCATAGTGCGGGCGAGCGGTATCTCAGGGTACTTGAGGGGTCCGAGCGGCCTCCTTTTGGACGCAAGCTGCAACGGCCGGTCCGGCCATCCAACTTCATCAACATCAACTACATGGACAGTTACTATAAGAGATAACTACATTTGGGAATTCAACAGCAATATTTGGTGGACCGTGCAAAAAATTTTTCTTCACTTCTAAGTATTAAAAGTTTATCTTCAGAAATTCAAATTCTACAACTTAAAGACTTTCGTTCACCTGCAACAACAACATTTTGAAACTGAATTAAGAAATCTTGTAAATGCTTCTGCTATCTATCTTCGTATCAACATCATTACTTGGACTTTGTTTCAAACTGATTTCATGTGTCACCCCTGGAGGAACTTTTGGGGGGGGAGGTCTGTACCGGGCGGTACACCTCTACACCGTTTATTTAAAAGTTGCGCCAGTTGAAACTCCTCTTCTGGAGGAAGGTTGAACTTTATCTACTCTATTAATTCTCTACTTTCTCAGAAGATGTCACCACGTGGAAAATTTTGAGTTTTTGAACTGTGTCACTTTTGATGTGTTTTTGTTTCGCTTGAAGTAAGAAGTGTGAACTTTCTCTTCTAGAGGACACTACTGAAGATCAACAATAGCGCACCCTAGTGCGGAGTCAAAGAACTATTTTGTTGGAGAAAATTTTATTTCAAAAGTTTGTTTCTTGTTAAATTTCTTTCTGTTATTGTTTAAGTTGGCTGTATACCCCTCTTTTTCCCCTTGTTTTAGATTTATCCAATCCCGAATTTCTTTTAGTAATTTCTGACCAATCTGGTGTATCTTCTCCCAACTTGTATCTGTTGCGGGGTCCTATCCAATAAAAACATTGTGGGCGGGTGTTTTCATTCCCCTAACGCCTAGAAACTTCCGCGAGAGTATATAAACTGCTGATTTTAGGGTCTCCGGGCCACTTCTGTTCCATCTTTCAGTGTATTAAGTACATAGCAGGAGGCGGGAAGCGCCTCTTTCCTCGGCGGCGGTCAACAATAAGGTAATGGCCGATTAATAAATTTTTTTCTTTTCTTGCTCAGCAGTTTAACTTTCGGGGCGGGTTCTAAGCGTTCAACCATGTAACCTTTTCCTAAAATGTAAAAACAACTGGTATCTATTCTATTTTAAAACGACATATCGGGATAGAGAGTGCTTAACCCTCTCGAGCTCCCACTCACATCGTCTTGAGGTGAACTTATTCTCTCAACCAATTCTTCCGTAATGTAATGTAAATTGCTATTAAGTCACCTCTGTAGTATGGGATTAGCCCTTGTAATAACGGCCTAGTGCCAAAGTAGGTTTTAAAATCAAAGTGTATTAGGAGTGCAAGTTCGCCTCCTCTCAAATTGTTTTAGAGGTCATTCAATTAACCTGCTTTTCATTTAATAGACCTCAGTAGATTGGGTATTTTACCCCTGTGTTTATGTCCGTTGAGGACAACTTGAAGGTGGAGTTTGGTGTGGCCTAGGAGAGGCTTAAATTAAAGAGTGTGTGGCTCTTTTGGAAACGGAGTGTTGTATGCCTCGAGGAGGCTTTACTGTGTAATTTGGAGCAAGTGCTCCAGGGTTTGATTGGGGTCTTCGGCCCCTTTGTTAAAATTTGTATATCGGAAAGTTGGGCTAGTTGCTCAAAAATTGTGAACTCAGGGCTCGAAGCCCAAACTCTGTAATCCCTGTAATTGTACATTTCAAATTGTGTTTCGGCTACTAAGTACCTGTTCTTTGTTATTACTTAATATTGAAAAGGAAATATAACCTTGTTAACTTTTACATTAACTTTGATTCCGTAGTTTGAGACCCATTCACGCCCGCACCTTCTTACACCTCTACCTACCACCAAAACTCGGTAACAATAATAATAATCATAAAAATAATATATATAATATACAAAAAACAGCAAAGTGTACACATAGTGACTAGTGTTGAGGTTAAACAGGAAAATGCTTAATGTTAATGTGATGAAATGTTATATCTTGAGACTTGGATAAGGTAGATTTTGATGTAAATACGCTGACAAAGGGAGTTAAGGCTCACGAAACATGTACAAATAAATTATTCAAATATTAATAATATATTGACAGGGCGGACCAAACAATCACCCATTGTACATTATTACTGGGTGAGCCAGGCCTATTTGCAGCGACCCAGATATCTGATCTGTGCTCTCAGATCAAGCTCGTGAGTCATTGACTGATTCTTGTCATACTGTTACGATTCTTATCCTAACATGTCTTGATATTATATTATTTATTCATTCTGCCTTGCATATTTGGTCTCAGAGTGAGAGAGTGTGTATGTGTGTGTGTGTGTGTGTGGGGGGGGGGGGGGTAGTATGGTTATCCAACTTGTGTTATTTTTCAGTATCTTATGGATATTTACTTTTATCATTACTCTTATTATATCTCGCTATTGTGTCCGGCTTGCTCAGCTGATTTACATGTTTATTTCGGGATTTTACTCTCATTTTGCTTGTTTCATATGACTCATGTTTATTTGTTTCCAAAACTATGGCAACTCTTTTTTAACCTCCTTGTTACATATTTGTTTTCTTTTCTGCCAGCATTGCTTCACTGGCATTTTTGATTTCTGGGGATACAGTCTCTATGGAGATTGTTGGGAGCCATGTTTCTTTTTTTAAGAAAAGCCTTGACTTCATCTTGGAATTTACTTTACAAAAAACAATATGTATATGAGTTTCCACCTTATCAATACAAATTTATTTTACATTAAGCAAGTAAATATAGTCAAGACTAGTTTCGACCCCTAGGGGGTCATCCTCAGTTGACAAGCGTTAAAAATGTATTGTTTACAAAAACATCACATGTAGTGGTAAAAGCTTAAATTAATTTGAACCGATCATTAATGTTGGTATGTCTGGTACATGATTGACTAGTGTGCATCATCCATGAAGACACATATTATTTTTTATGCTACTACCATTCAATTTTTTTTAGGTTATACAATGTGGAATATACATGCATTTATGCAACTCAACAGTGGCAAGTTTAACAATGTACATTTAAAGTTGGTTCATAAATTACACATTGGCTATTGATTAGGACATTGGTTTGAACACTTTTGACTAGAATATCAATGTAACACCTTACTGGCATATATCTTAGATGCTAAAATCAGTTTGTAAAGCCTGTTACTCTTGATTGAGTCTTAGTATAAAGTTAAAATTTTAAATGAAAACTATTTGCTTAGTATAGGCATTAAATAATGCTGTTAAAATGGACGTAGTGGTAAAAGCTTGAATTGATTTGAACCGATCATTAATGTTGGTATGTCTGGTACATGATTGACTAGTGTGCATAATCCATGAAGACACATATTATTTTACATGCTACCACCATCCAATTTTTAGGTTATACAATGTGGAATATACACACATTTGTGCAACTCAATAGTGGCAAGTTTAACAATGTACATTTAAAGTTGGTTCACAAATTACACAAATTGGCTATTGATTAGGACATTGGTTTGAACACTTTTGACTAGAATATCAATGCAACACCTTACTGGCATATATCTAAGATGCTAAAATCAGTTTGTAAAGCCTGTTACTCTTGATTGAGTCTTAGTATAAGGTTAAAATTTTAAATGAAAACTATTTGCTTAGCATAGGCATTAAATAATGCTGTCAAAATGGACATCTAGCTAAAACAGTGGTATATGTATGCCATATATGCCTGGTTAAAAACACATTACATTAATGTTATTGATATGTGGTGCAACATGTACATTGTTTTGGAACAAATGGGGTTGGCGAATTTTTCATAACAATCTTAGATATAGTGTTCTAATAAAATGGGTCCGTAAAAATATTTATATGTACAAAACAGTTAGCATTTTAATAATCCGCTGTAGATCGGGTAATGCTTAGATATATATCTGGAGATATATTAGGCAGCTACTAATGTTGGAGTTATTAGAAATATTAATGGAGCATGTTTTCCATCCGTATGTCGTGATGTTTCTGGCTGGTGACATTTGTCAGAATGTGTTGAAATTATGCGTCTTGATGCACGCTGATTTTGTCGTGGAAGCGTATATGTTGTAAAAACAAGGTACAGTATGTAAGGTGTTGGAACCGTGCGTTCTTTGTAGCTGCCTGTTGGGATCCCTGCCTAATATATCTCCAGATATATATCTAAGCATTACCCGATCTACAGCGGATTATTAAAATGCTAACTGTTTTGTACATATAAATATTTTTACGGACCCATTTTATTAGAACACTATATCTAAGATTGTTATGAAAAATTCGTCAACCCCATTTGTTCCAAAACAATGTACATGTTGCACCACATATCAATAACATTAATGTAATGTGTTTTTAACCAGGCATATATGGCATACATATACCACTGTTTTAGCTAGATGTCCATTTTGACAGCATTATTTAATGCCTATGCTAAGCAAATAGTTTTCATTTAAAATTTTAACCTTATACTAAGACTCAATCAAGAGTAACAGGCTTTACAAACTGATTTTAGCATCTTAGATATATGCCAGTAAGGTGTTGCATTGATATTCTAGTCAAAAGTGTTCAAACCAATGTCCTAATCAATAGCCAATTTGTGTAATTTGTGAACCAACTTTAAATGTACATTGTTAAACTTGCCACTATTGAGTTGCACAAATGTGTGTATATTCCACATTGTATAACCTAAAAATTGGATGGTGGTAGCATGTAAAATAATATGTGTCTTCATGGATTATGCACACTAGTCAATCATGTACCAGACATACCAACATTAATGATCGGTTCAAATCAATTCAAGCTTTTACCACTACGTCCATTTTAACAGCATTATTTAATGCCTATACTAAGCAAATAGTTTTCATTTAAAATTTTAACTTTATACTAAGACTCAATCAAGAGTAACAGGCTTTACAAACTGATTTTAGCATCTAAGATATATGCCAGTAAGGTGTTACATTGATATTCTAGTCAAAAGTGTTCAAACCAATGTCCTAATCAATAGCCAATGTGTAATTTATGAACCAACTTTAAATGTACATTGTTAAACTTGCCACTGTTGAGTTGCATAAATGCATGTATATTCCACATTGTATAACCTAAAAAAAATTGAATGGTAGTAGCATAAAAAATAATATGTGTCTTCATGGATGATGCACACTAGTCAATCATGTACCAGACATACCAACATTAATGATCGGTTCAAATTAATTTAAGCTTTTACCACTACATGTGATGTTTTTGTAAACAATACATTTTTAACGCTTGTCAACTGAGGATGACCCCCTAGGGGTCGAAACTAGTCTTGACTATATTTACTTGCTTAATGTAAAATAAATTTGTATTGATAAGGTGGAAACTCATATACATATTGTTTTTTGTAAAGTAATATCTATCAATACGGAAATGAAACTTATAAACAACATTCATCTTGGGAACCGTGATATTTTTCTTGTGTGAAAGCTGCTACTTTCACCTCTTTATGACATCTTGTCTCTAAGAAAGAAATACTTTGGATCACGTTTTAATTACCACTGTCTGGTAATGATTGAATATAACTGTATCAGTTTCCATGATACCTATGTTGTGACAGTGTAAAATTTCATGAGATCCAGTTTGATAAGTCAAACGACTCAATTGCGATTGATATATCTTCACAAACTATGTATGTGAGTATTCGACTCCCTGTGTTTTCCCATTTTGCTTGTTCTTTGCCCAAATCTTAATCTTTTCTTGCTAAGCTTATGTTAATAAACCTTAATCATTTTAACTGACCTCTGCCCTGTGTTATTGTCTCTCTGCTTTGGGGACATGCCTTTTACACTTTGTTTCTCTAGTCTTAACAGGCCTCGATTCAGCTCCTGGCAGTTTCTAGCCAGTTTTGACCGATCCAGAGTAAATAGGTAGGTAGGTAGGTAGGTAGGTAGGTAGGCAGGCAGGTAGATGGTGTACAGTAATGCCCAGGTAGGAGTAGATACAACTGGATATGAAGGGATTGTGGGGCCTTTCAGATATGGGACAAACAATATGGAAGGAGAATTTATATTTGAAGTGTGCTTGAGAAACAACTTACTGATAAAGAACATATGGTTCCCGAAGAAAGAAAGTCATAAAATAACATGGTATAGCTGGTAGTAGATTACATAATAAGTGACCTGAGGTGTGGAGAACGAGTGCAAGATGTGAAAGCTATTCCTAGCGAATGTCTTGATAGTGACTATAAGCTTCGTGGCTGATCTGATAGGAATACAAATGCTGAAGACAAAGGCTAGGAAGAGGATATCAAGGATTATTAAAGACTGGAAGCTAAAGGAAGAGGACTGTAAACAGAAATTTGAAAAAATGATCAAAAGCAGACTCCAGCTGCAGTGATGCGGAATGGAATAATTTTCAAACTAGTTTCATTAATAGTGCAGAATAAGTATGCGGAAGAACAAGTAGGAAAGTAATGAATAAAAGAATGTCCTGGTGGAATGACAGAGTGAACACGATTTGTTCTGGGTGATTTCCGAAAAAGGAGCAATGTTAAATTATTTTGGAATGCTTTGAGAAAAAAATTCCACCTTTACAATACTATAAATTGTTTATTCTATTAAGAATAACAATAAAGTTAATGGGACATGTTTTGTCTCCTATTTAGAGAGTCATTTTCAGCCACAGAAATGTGGAACAAAGCCAAAGTACAAATATATACATACATTTTAAAATTAAGTACAAAAAAAAATAATGTTAAAATGTTCTTTCTATGTAAGCATATCTTGATATGTACACAATTATCACTTCAGTCTTTGGTAATAGATTAGTCATAAGGACAAACAGTCGAATGTGCCACTATGGAGCACTATTAAATCTAAGGTAAACATGCATTTAAGATTCAAATTGATTTCATAACAGTGGAATGTTTTTTTCCATGATAGATTAAATCTTGAGGATAAATCATCAGAAAAGTTCCTGTGAAACAATGACATTTATGTAAGATGTTAAAAAAGCTCTGTCCTTGAGATTAAACACACATTGGATTGTTCCAAATGATATTATCAGAGTGCTTTTATAGTAGTTGAAGAACATTAAAATAGTAGTTCTAACACATATGCTAACAAGCTATAATTCAACATCCCAATGTTTTACAGTATCTAGTTTGCATTTGATACTACTAATCTCTATTTGAGGCTAACTATGGCACCATATACCTATCCCACTAAAAGTTTTTAATTAATGTGGGCAAAGTTACTGAATCCGTAATTTAACTGTGTGCCATACTTCTTGCAGAAGCACGAGAGGTGAGGCACATGCATATGAAAATTGAAATGTAAAAATTTTTTTTTAAAATATCAGGTGGAGCTTCCTCACTAAATTCCTGGTAAGTTCCAATCACAACAAAATTGGGAAAAAGGGCCAGGAAGAAAAAGTTCACAGTACTACAGTTATATTAAATGTAAACAAAGAATCTCTGATATCAAGAAAAACATCAAAGCAACAAAATAATTCAGAAGAGGAAAAACAAGAGGAGGAGGATTTATAAGACATGATTTATTAAATCTGACAGTTTCAAATTACAAAGTAAAATATGAAGAATGAAGTTCAATGTGCAAATTTATACTACTTTAATTAAATACTAAGTTAACTGATTTCATGTGATAATGGTATGATAAATTCCACTAAAATATAGCAATACATATTTAATCCTTCAAGACTTGTATTCAGGCCCACCGTGTACTGATTGCTAAGAACATATGGTTCCCATACATAGTTCAAAGCAAAAGCTCTTGACTTCCACTACAGAAATGTCTACTTGCTTGGCTGAAATAGACATGCATACTTTCCAGCATGCCACAGCTTTGGGAACCAAATAAGGAAAAGACTTACAGTATCAGAGCTAGTCACATTTGTCCAGGGACCACACATGGCACACTGACTGGAACAGCATAACTGTTGCAATAGAAACAAAACTGTGATCTACCATAATGTAGTTATTTGTTATTATGTAGGCCATTATAGAAAAATACAGCTCCAAATTACTTCATCAAACTGTTAAGGAGTATTATTTTCAACTGAAACTTCAACTGTGAGACAAGATTTCCAAAGAACCAGAGGATAAGAAAGGGAAAGGTATTAATTCTCTAAATAAAAGCCATGGCATTTCATGATCTTAAATTTGTCCCAGGCTAATTTTGAAAGAAATTAGTTGTGTGCAAAGAACGGGGGAAGAAAGCTAATACCTCAATTATTCCATCAATGAACTTTTATATAACCTTGCTACTGAAATCTTCAATAGTGACAATAGTGAAAGATTTCAAGTTACACTGTCAAGAACATCACATGGAAAACAGCTAGTAACTGACATTGAAATTGCATGCAACAACATAACCACACAACAAAAAGACAGGATAAGAAATGTAGCAACCAACGAAGCACTAAAAGTATTCAAACTAGAAAATTCAGCAAACCAACATCTCAAAACTCAAAAGCTCATTACTAAAAACCATTAAAAACAAAATAATAACAATAATCTATGTCCTAAAAGTGGAAAAGGGAACACAATGGTCCTAATGAAAAAGATGAATACATACAAAAATTAACTAATTCATTAGCAACAAAAGAATACACAAGATGAAATGTGACCCAACCAATAAATTTCAAAGCAAGATATACAAACGATTAAAAAAAAAAAAAAAAATCATCCTCACCAAACAGGAAAACTTATTATTACAAATAATCTCATTATCCCAACAATAAGAGCACTCCCCAAAGTACTTATCCATCTGTAATGGACTATGAGCAGCTTAGATGAGAACAGAAAAGTTTCTCAAAGTTACTAAGGTGACAATGGAGGACTGCTACAATCATAATTTTTCATTTGTTCATAACATTGCCAATTCAAAATCATTGACAAGTTTATGCAACATAATACCAGTACTAACTAATTCATTGGCAACTACAGAATACACGAAGATTAAACATGACCCAACCAATACATATCAAAGTGATATAATACAACTGATAAAAAAACAAAAAAAAAACAATCATCCTCACCAAAGAGGAAAAAGAAAAACTTACTACAAGGCGTAATCAAAAAATTTCCGTTTGAGGGCGTTTCTGCTGGGGTTATGCAACACAGTGCAACTCCAATGTGGGTACATAAGGAAGGACACATAGGCAAAAGGATTAGTGTGGCAGTCATGTCGTGCCAAGGTGTGTGCGTTAAATGCAGCCACGTGAACTATGGCGACGATATTACCAAATGCGTCCAAACAGGACCAACATGCTGTTATTCTGTTCTTGGTTGCCGTAGGACAAACACCGGTGGACATCCATCAGAGAATGAAGACTGAGTATGGGGCAGCATGTCTGTCGAAAACCACCATTGTGGAATGGTGCACCAAGTTCTGCGCAGATCGCATTTTGACACAAGACGCCAGTCGATCTGGGAGGCCAGTTTCATCCATTATGGGCCACAACAAGCTAACTAAAGTGGAAGACACTCAAGCACCCGCCCTATAGTTCTGATCTCTCCCTATGCGATTATCACGCCTTTGGTCCCCTCAAAAAGGCCTTGAAAGACAACGCTTCCTGTCAAACGAGGATGTGCAGCAGGCAGTTATGGACTTCTTCACGCAGCAAGACACTATGTTTCACACCACGGGGATCTTCAACCTGGTGCATTGGTGGGATGAGTGCCTCAATGCTCACGGGGATTTTGCCTGATTGGCATCCCAATTCAGGACTGTACGACCGTCGAACGGATCCTTTGTCATTGCCCCTTATATTACAAATCCCAAGATTTTTAAACTAAGAGCACTTCCCAAAGTGCCTATCCATCCATAACGGACAATTAGAAACTTAGATAAATACAAAAAAACTTTCTTGAAGTTACTAAGGTGACAGTGGAGGACTACTAAAATCATAATTTATCTCAGTTATTCATAACATCACCAATTCACAATCATCGACAAGCTTACACAACATAAACAATACTGTACATATATGTGCATGATTTAAAGTAATTTGATCAAATCTGACAACACTCTTGTTGAACAAAACACGCATTCTTTCTTTAATAGAGTGTGTAACGATCACTCACCTATTTTCGGCTACCGTCATCTGCAACTTCATCTATGTTCATATACTCGCCGATACTTCATCCATCTAACCGGCCTTGGACCTTCTCTGCTGACGCGCCGTGCATCCGTCCTGGTGAACTGCTGACTACACACTGAGTCTCCTCTGCGTTACGTCATCTGCTACGTCAGTGTCCGATATTTCTCGACGTTTTGTGTACTTTTTTCCGGAACTTTCTGCAGCGGTATAAAGGCTTCCCCCACATACTCGGTCTTCAGTCCAGCACTGATTCCGAGTGTGGTTGGAGGGTCGTCTGAGGACTTCCCAGTATTTGCTGGGAAGCTCCACTTCTTTTATTTGCTGCATTGGGTGAGCAACAGAGTATTTATTTTATAATTCTCCTCCTATGGATTTTGGAGTTATCTTCATTGCTGTGGCCGGTTTTCTTTTAAGTCTAATATGAGTGACACTTTTTTCTTAACAAATGAACATTGAGTAATATCCAATTTCAAGAGTTGGTGAGTGATTGAACTTGTGGCCTGGACGGTACAACTTATCACATAAAACTGTTCCTGCATTTGGCAATGTTTATACTCAGGCGACTCCCATTATTGTGATCCCCGTCCTTCGTCCTTCCCGTGCCTTTCTTCTCTCTTCGTTTACCCTTTTGGAAATTTGTGTCCATATTCTCCGAGGCTTATAGGTTACCACGTTCATTTGATTAGTCAAATATTATAACTTGTAAATGGTCTAGGGATTCTATCCTATGTACGTCATTCACGATGAGTGTTTTCTTTTGTGTGTGTCCGGTTACAAAAGTTTGAGTTGTAAAATTTAAAATTGATTTCCTTTGTAGAAACAATATACTGTTTTGATTAACTTTTTTTTTCTTCTTCTTATTACATCCACTAACCTCCAATTGGTCCCAGCTCTTTTCTCCTTGAACGTCTTGTCAAAGAATCTTAATCAACCTATACGTTGTTGCAATAAATCGTCACAAAATGGTAGCAGAGTAACCCACCCGATTTATTTACTGTTGTCTTTTTTTTCAATTTTTCTCTTTTTTTACTCTTTGTTACTGTGCTCTCTTTTTCAACATGGCAACTTTTTCCGATAATTTTCCATTAAACTCTTCTGATAATTCTTTATATTTACCCCCGATTTCCCGGTCTCTACCTAATCCACCTTATACGGATTTAATTACTTTTGATGACACTTCGTCCTCAGAACCTTCATCCACCATTTGTTCGTCTTCGCATTCTGACACTTCAGACTTATCTGATCAAGACCTAAAACCAAAACTTCCAAGTAACACTTATCATTTACATCCTGAATCTTCTAGGCCACTCACCTCATCGCCTATTTCCCCAAATCCACTCATTTCTACATTGAATTTAGAGATTATTAAACAGTCATTAACACAAGTGCCTCATTTAACTGATACAAATCCTCGAAATTTAACTATATGGCTATTTTTTGTCCGTAAATTTCTTAAAATTAACCTTGCCCCATTTTCCCAACTCATTAGTTTATTAACGTCTAAAACTACTGGACATTTAACGAATTTTTGGCTTGAAAATATGGCACATTTTCAGGATTGGGCTCAATTTCGCACATGTCTCCATAATTACTTTCTACCTTATGAGGTACGTCATACATTGAGTTTCGAATTTGTCCGCCGTCATCAACGTTCTGACGAACCTGTACACGATTATTTAGACTCACTTCTTACTTTTAGTGATGTTCTTAATATCGCTAATAATCCATCGGAATTAATTTCAATTGTTACATTTTATGCTGTACCTTCTTTCCGACAACTTCTTCAGATACATTCCCCCCCTACCTCTTTGTTACAATTGTATACCGCAGCACAAGCTCATACGACTTACTCGTATGCAGATATTTCCTACTATGCTCGTGTCCCACCACCACCACCAGTCTTACCTTCTGCTACTACCTCTCCCCCGGTGTCATTATCATTACCAACATCTCGTTCTGTTACAGTCAGTAAACCTATTATCTGTTACCGCTGTAGAGGTACAGGACATATAGCTAAATTTTGTGCCTCCCCCATCTCGGGAAACGCCCCCAACCCTCGTCCGTAGGCAGTGGACGCGTTCACGGGGCAAATCTGCCTGATCAAATACCTGCTTTTCATCACACCTTTACCACTCGGCAACCTTTTCGATCTTCTTACACTAAACCGAGCGTCAAATATGATTCTCGCATTTTTTGCTCATTACCCAAAACTTCACAGATTGTAGTCTTGCTCCACAATATTCCTACTATTGCACTTTTAGATTCTGGTTCAACGACTTCGTTAATTAGTTTAGAACTTTTCCAATCTCTTCAGACTATTTTTTCTCGTCTTCAACTTTCTCAGTCTTCCCTTCGTTGTACTTCTGCATCAAATAATCTACTTCAGACCCTTGGTCAAGTCAAGCTCAACTTAAAAATTCAACATTTTTCGTGGACCTATTCTTTTAATGTTGTAGAAAATTTATCATATCCATTAATTCTAGGATATGATTTTTTTCGTCATACTGGTTTGGTACTTGATTCATTTTCTTCCTCTATTCATTTCACCTTTTCGGATATTAGGATTCCATTAGTGAATTGTTCTGATTTCCCTCTTTCACATCTTCCTTCAGTTCGTAAGGATTATGTGTATTGTAATCGTTCTCAATCTGCCCAACTTGATAATTTGTTAGTTGAATTTTCTGATGTTGTGACCTCTAAACTTGGAACAGTTTCCAATTTTCAAGCTCATATTGATCTCACTGATACCACACCTGTTCGATCTCCCCCGTATCATTTGAGTCCGCCCAGAATGAAAATTCTTAATCAACTTGTAGAGAAAATGCTGGTTGATAATACCATCGTACCTTCCACTTCGGACTACGCCTCTCCCGCGTTCGTTGTTGATAAACCTGATGGGTCCTTTCGTTTTGTAGTTGATTATCGTAAAATTAATTCTAAGATCCTCTACGATGCTTACCCCATGCCTAAAGTTCAAACTGCGTTTCAACATTTTTCCAATGCACAGTATTTTTCCCTTTTAGATTTCAATTCAGCCTATAATCAGATACCCTTAGATGATAGTAGCTCTAAGTATACTGCCTTTATTACTCCTACTGGGCTGTATCAATTCACGAAAGTACCTTTTGGATTAAACCTTGGCTCACAAATCATGCAAAGATTTGTTGACAATCTTTTTTCTGATATAAAATATCAGTATCTATTTCCATATGTGGATGATCTTTTGATTTATAGTCCTGATTTTGACACTCATATCAAACATCTTCGTGAAGTACTCTCTAGATTACGTTCTGTTAATCTTACCGTCAATCCTTCTAAAATTATTTTAGCACAGACTTCCATTAAATTTTTGGGCCATATTCTGTCCAATAATGGCATTTCTGTTGATCCGGATCGGGTTTCTGCAGTTGATCGTATTCCTCCACCGAAAAATTTGAAGCACTTGCGAACATTCTTAGGTATGGTTGGTTTTTATAGTAAATTTATCCCTCACTATTCTCACATATCTGAGCCACTTAATTTACTTAAACGAAAAGGCATGAAATTTCACTGGGGAGAACAGCAACAAACTGCATTTATTTCTCTCAAATCTGCCTTAACCAAAGCCCCTGTTCTTCAAATGCCTGACTTTGATTTACCCTTTGAAGTTTTTACGGACGCCTCTGACGTTGCTGTTGGAGGAGTCTTACATCAAAACCGAGACGGTAAACTTCTTCCTATTGCTTATTTTAGTCGCTTGCTCTCGCCTACTGAACGTAAGTATTCTGTTTATGAAAGGGAAGCATTAGCGTTAATCCTCACTATTGAGCATTTTTCGGAATACCTTGACCATCGGCAATTTCTTGTTCAAACTGATAATCAGGCCTTATCCTGGCTACTCAACAATGCCCCTAAAATAGGCAGGACCGGTCGATGGCTGCTCCGCCTTTCTCGTTTTAAGTTTTCTGTAAAATTCGTTTCAGGTTATCAAAATTCAGTCGCTGATGCTCTTTCTCGCCTTTTTGACCAATCTCCCTCTTCAACTTTAGATCAACTTCCTTCTTATGAAATCAATGCGATTTCTTCTCTTATTGATTTTCCATTATCTTTTGACTCGTGTCATCAGCATCAATCTACCGATTCTTACTGTAAAGATATTAAGATTTCTCTTTCTGCTACTAACTATGACGGACCTTTCCGGATCCATAATGAATTGTTGGTTTTTAAACCAACTCCTAAATCAATCCCTAGAGTAGTCATTCCTTCCCCTTTACGTTCGATGCTGTTTCAGTATTATCATGGATCTCCTACAGGGGGACACTTTGGGCGCGCTAAAACTTATTCTCGGTTAGCATCTCAATTCTTTTGGCCCAATATGCGTAAGGATGTCATCACTTGGGTTAAATCTTGTACTTTATGCCAAAAACACAAACCCCGGAACGCATTGTCCTTTGGTGCTCATTCCGCCACACCTTCTACTTATCCTGCTGAGAGGTATTATATTGATGTTGTCGGACCTATCACTAAATCCTCCCACGGCAATGCATATATTTTTACTCTGCTTGATGGTTTCTCTAAATTTTTGATTTTGCGTCCGTTGCGTACGCTTTCTTCTCAAACTATTATTCGGCTTTTGAATGACCAAATTTTCCCCATTATTGGTCTACCAAAATACCTAGTTTCGGATAACGCTACCATTTTTACCTCACAATCCTTTTATAACTTTTGCTTTATGAATGGTATTAACAAGGTCTTTACCTCCCCCTACCATCCTCAAGCCAATCTCGTCGAACGATATCATAGAAATTTGAAAGTTCTATTGTCCATTTTTCATTCCGAAGACCAACGCCATTGGGATTCTGAATTGCCTGCCTTTGCCCTAGCACTTAATTCTGCCATCAATAACTCCACCTCTTTTTCCCCAGCGAAATTGTTTTTGGGTAGAGATTTGCAAACTCCTTTGGATTTAACATGGGATCTACCTTCTTTGCTCCTTTGCCACCCTAATCAAGTCACTCAAGCGGAGTGGAAAAGGGCCTTAACTAAATTGCACCAGGCACGGGAGGTCCATCGACGGGTTCACGACCGTGGGCACCGTCCATCAAAATTTAAACTTTTAGATAAAGTACTGTTAAAGAATCATCCTCAAAGTTCCGCGAATGATCATATATCTGCTAAACTTTGCCCTCGTTGGACAGGCCCTTTTTCAATCATTCACTTCTCTACTCCGGTTTCTGTTTTATTACAGGATGCAAATGATCCTTCCATTATTAAAAAGGCCCATGTTTCGCAGTTGAAACAGTATTTTCAGTAATTTCTTTCTTTTTCTTTTCTCTTTTGCTCTGCCCAGTGACCCTTCAACCCCACCCGGGTCAACTGGACTCTCCCATCTTGGTGAACATTAGGGAATGTTCCCCTTCTTTTGTTTTATTTTTTTATATATTATGTATGTTAAAAAAAAAAAATATATACCCTAGACCATATTGTGTTCGTTTATTGTAAATTTTTAATACCCCCCCCCCCCTTCCCTTCCTTGTGCCTTTATTATGTTTATTTAAACTTTGTTTCTTGCCGAGTCTGTTTTTGTTCCAGCTCCTCTTGTTCTTCCTTCCTCTTCGCCTGTCGCCATTCGTCGGGTCCATCTTGACTTCCGGAATCCTTCGGATTCCTGGCCGGCGGGGGAATATGTAACGATCACTCACCTATTTTCGGCTACCATCATCTGCAACTTCATCTATGTTCATATACTCGCCGATACTTCATCCATCTAACCGGCCTTGGACCTTCTCTGCTGACGCGCCGTGCATCCGTCCTGGTGAACTGCTGACTACACACTGAGTCTCCTCTGCGTTACGTCATCTGCTACGTCAGTGTCCGATATTTCTCGACGTTTTGTGTACTTTTTTCCGGAACTTTCTGCAGCGGTATAAAGGCTTCCCCCACATACTCGGTCTTCAGTCCAGCACTGATTCCGAGTGTGGTTGGAGGGTCGTCTGAGGACTTCCCAGTATTTGCTGGGAAGCTCCACTTCTTTTATTTGCTGCATTGGGTGAGCAACAGAGTATTTATTTTATAATTCTCCTCCTATGGATTTTGGAGTTATCTTCATTGCTGTGGCCGGTTTTCTTTTAAGTCTAATATGAGTGACACTTTTTTCTTAACAAATGAACATTGAGTAATATCCAATTTCAAGAGTTGGTGAGTGATTGAACTTGTGGCCTGGACGGTACAACTTATCACATAAAACTGTTCCTGCATTTGGCAATGTTTATACTCAGGCGACTCCCATTATTGTGATCCCCGTCCTTCGTCCTTCCCGTGCCTTTCTTCTCTCTTCGTTTACCCTTTTGGAAATTTGTGTCCATATTCTCCGAGGCTTATAGGTTACCACGTTCATTTGATTAGTCAAATATTATAACTTGTAAATGGTCTAGGGATTCTATCCTATGTACGTCATTCACGATGAGTGTTTTCTTTTGTGTGTGTCCGGTTACAAAAGTTTGAGTTGTAAAATTTAAAATTGATTTCCTTTGTAGAAACAATATACTGTTTTGATTAACTTTTTTTTCTTCTTCTTATTACATCCACTAACCTCCAATTGGTCCCAGCTCTTTTCTCCTTGAACGTCTTGTCAAAGAATCTTAATCAACCTATACGTTGTTGCAATAAATCGTCACAAGTGTATTTTCTTACATATATATATATATATATATATGTGAGGGGGCTAATTTCAAACCGAGCAATTCCGACCTTCAATGATTTTTCCACACAGGCAAAAAATTGTTACAACCAATTTCCCCCCAAATTCTGAAGACGTACTTCTGTTTCTAACAATTGTTTATATGATGTAATATGCACTTAAAATATGGATTTAATAGGATATGGAGACTGCAAACTTTAATGTAACAAAACATGGAAACTTGTAGGTTTTATGGATATAACTGTATTTTAATAACTCATTTGACTAATTATGAATAATGTAATCACTTACATGAGCACTCTGCTTGGCTAGAACTTCACATTTCTTTTACTTCAAATACATCAAATAGAGAAATGTAAATTAAAAAGGACATTCCAGGAATAATTAATGAACAAGGGGAGTGTGTATGCGAGGATCTTCAAAAGGCAGAAGTATTCAGTCAGCAGTATGTAAAGATTCTTGGTTACAAGGATAATGTCCAGATAGAGGAGGTGACTAATACTAAAGAAGTATTAAAATTTACCAATGACAGCAATGACATTCACAGTAAGATACAAAAGTTGAAAACTAGAAAAGCAGCTGGAATTGATAAGATTTCTGGGGATATACTAAAGGCAATGGGTTGGGATATAGTAGCATATCTGAAGTACTTGTTTGATTATTGTTTTCATGAAGGAACTTTGCCAAACGAATGGAGAGTTGCTATAGTAGCCCCTGTATATAAAGGAAAGGGTGATAAACATAAAGCTGAAAACTAAAGGCCAGTCAGTTTGACATGCATTGTATGTAAGCTTTGGGAAAGCAATCTTTCTGATTATATTAGACATGTTTGTGAAATTAATAACTGGTTTGATAGAAGGCAGTTTGGGTTTAGGAAAGGTTATTCCACTGAAGCCCAACTTGTAGGATTCCAGCAAGATATAGCAGATATCCTGGATTCAGGAGGTCAATTGGACTGTATTGCGATTGACTTATCTAAGGCATTTGATAGGGTGGATCATGGGAGACTACTGGCAAAAATGAGTGCAATTGGACTAGAAAAAAAGAGTGACTGAATGGGTGGCTCTGTTTCTAGAAAATAGAACTCAGAGAATTAGAGTAGGTGAAGCTTTATCTGTCCCTGTAAAAATTAAGAGGGGAATTGCTCAAGGCAGTATTACTGGACCTTTATGTTTTCTTATATATATCAATGATATGTGTAAAGAAGTGGAATCAGAGATAAGGCTTTTCGCAGATAATGCTATTCTGTACAGAGTAATAAATAAGTTACAAGATTGTGAGCAACTGCAAAATGACCTCAATAATGTTGTGAGATGGACAGTAGGCAATGGTATGATGATAAACGTGGATAAAAGTCAGGTTGTGAGTTTCACAAATAGGAAAAGTCCTCTCAGTTTTACATTACTGCGTTGATGGGGTGAAAGTTCCCTTTGGGGATCATTGTAAATACCTAGGTATTAATATAAGGAAAGATCTTCATTGGGGTAATCACATAAATATGATTGTAAATAAAGGGTATAGATCTCTGCACATGGTTATGAGAGTGTTTAGGGGTTGTAGTAAGGATGTAAAGGAGAGAGCATATTTGTCTCTGGTGAGACCCCAACTAGAGTATGGTTCCTGTGTATGGGACCCTTACCAGGATTACTTGATTCAGGAACTGGAAAAAATCCAAAGAAAAGCAGCTCGATTTGTTCTGGGCGATTTCCGACAAAAGAGTAGCGTTACAAAAAAAGTTTGGGCTGGGAAGACTTGGGAGAAAGGAGACGAGCTGCTCGACTAAGTGGTATGTTACATGTAACCAATCTCATGATTAGACCCGTATTGAATTTCCTATAATATGCTTACAATATTGTGATTTTTTATTTCCCACCTTTTCAATACAATTGGTTTTATGTTGTTAGATCATAATGCTACAACACTGTTTTAATAGGGACATGTTTCACTTGAATTTCAAGCATCCTCAGCCTATATAATCATCTGAAGGTTAAGACATGTCGTATTTGATTAGTTTTGACAAATTTGTGCTTAATTATAATTCTAACAATAAAGTAATAAAATATATAAACATAGGAATTTATGAACACATTAATAGTTTAACAATATGAATGACTATACTAAAATTGGAATAACCGTTAATTCTAAAGATATTGACATCCAAAACACAGTGTCTTCAAATGTTGAAAATTTGGCTAAAATTTTTTTCTCAAAGTTCTAGTTTATTAAAAACAATTGTAATTTGACTTCTATATTAAAACTTGAGTCGTAGTTATAGTTAAAACTATTGGTGTCGTAAAATTAAAATCTTGGATCCGTTTGAAATTAAGCTTCTTGTTTTAATTTTGAGGCTTGCTACAGTAATTTAATAGTTTTGGACAGTAAAATATTGAATTAGTTAGTTTCACTGAACTAGTCTTGTTTTTATGATCAGATTTTCCGCTGGTAGTAGTTTGTATTTATGAAGTATTTAGTCAAAAGGGACGTCAATCCAAAATCTTGAGGAGTTGATTAGTTTCATTCATAATGTTTGAATGATGGTGCGTCTGTAACAAAGGAAATTTACGTGAATAATGTTGTGTGTTATTGTGCTTTTACAGTGATCTGATGGTATGTATTCATTTACCCCTTTGACTGCTACAATAGTTTTAACTATAACTACGACTCAAGTTTTAACATAGAAGTCAAATTACAATTGTTTTTAATAAACTAGAACTTTGAGAAAACAATTTTAGCCAAATTTTCAACATTTGAAGACACTGTGTTTTGGATGTCAATATATTTAGAATGATCTGTTATTCCAATTTTAGTATAGTCATTCATATTGTTAAATTAAACTATTAATGTGTTCATAAATTCCTATGTTTATATATTTTATTACTTTATTGTTAGAATTATAATTCCACCGAGCTCGATAGCTGCAGTCGCTTAAGTGCGGCCAGTAGCCAGTAATTGGGAGTAGTGTGTTCGAGCCCCACTGTCGGCAGCCCTGAAGATGGTTTTCCGTGGTTTCCCATTTTCATACCAGGCAAATGCCAGGGCTGTACCTTAATAAGGGCCACGGCCGCTTCCTTCCAATTCCTAGGCTTTTCCCGTCCCATCGTCGCCGTAAGACATATCTGTCGGTGCGACGTGAAGCAAAAAAAAAAATTATAATTAAGCACAAATTTGTCAAAACTAATCAATACGACAGGTCTTAACCTTGAGATGATTATATAGGCTGAGGATGCTTGAAATTCAAGCGAAACATGTCCCTCTAAAACAGTGTTGTAGCATTATGATCTAACAACATAAAACCAATTGTGGGAAATAAAAAATTACAATATTGTAAGCATATTAAGTGGTATGTTCCGAGCTGTCAGTGGAGAGATGGCGTGGAAGGACATCAGTAGACGAATAAGTTTGGATGGTGTCTTTAAAAGTAGGAAAGATCACAATATGAAGATAAAGTTGGAATTCAAGAGGACAAATTGGGGCAAATATTAGTTTATAGGAAGGGGAGTTAGGGATTGGAATAAATTACCAAGGGAGATGTTCAATAAATTTCCAGTTTCTTTGCAATCATTTAAGAAAAGGCTAGGAAAACAACAGATACGGAATCTGCCACCTGGGTGACTGCCCTAAATGCAGATCAGTAGTGACTGACTGATTGATTGATTGATTGATTGATTGATTGAAATGAAACTTAAGCAAACCCTTGTTGTATTTATTTATTTTTACATATGTTTTATAACCTTACATTGATCTGTCTCTGTCTTATCCTTGGCTTTGACAATCTGAAAATGACTGAGGTATGAGTGATGCTAGAAATGCCGTTCCTTATGCAGCTGGTCCCTGCTATGAATGGTGTGAAAATTTTGCTCATAGGGTGGCTTGGTGCATACATTTCAGCGGGCTTGGCAGACTGTTATGTAATAGCAACTTCTGGCGCAGTGAGGAAAGCAACAGGAAATTACCTCACTCCTTATTTCCCTAATACGCCTCTTCAGTGATGCCTAGGCCATCTATGACACCTGATGGCGGAGATGTTGAGGATTCAACCAGCCTAAGAGCTGAGGACTGAACATACATTTCTTTAAATATGCAAAAGTACTTCTTCCTTTGCAGGTTCACATAAAAGATTATCATCTTCTCCAGAAACTGATTCTTTTGTTCTTGATAGTGCCTCAGGAAATGTGAAAGACAAAGAAACACACTGGTGGAATGATAGGGTAAAGATTAAAGTGAAGGAAAAGAAAATGGCATGGAAAGCATGGAAAACATCTAAGACTGAAGAAAGTAGAAGAAAATATGTGGAGGCAAATAATTTGGCCAAGAAAGTAATGGAGGAAGAAAAGAGGAAAAGCTGGGCCTTATTTACACAGACATTGAGAGATGATACGCAGGGCAGCAAGAAATTACTGTATGGTATCTTAAGAAACAAAAAGAGAGATCAAGTAAACACCAGATTTGTGAAGGATGAAGGTGGCATAATTTTAACAAAGCCAGAAGAAATAAGAAATAGATGGAGAGAGTATTTTCAGAAGCTGCTGACCATAAGAACGGATGACAGTCATTCAATGGACGACCAGGAAAGGCAATTACTTGACGAAGAAATGGATAAAGAAATTACAATGAATGAAATTGACATGGCAGTAAGAAAGATGAAGAATGGAAAAAATGCTGGAATAGATGAAATTTCAGTGGAGATGATAAAGGCAGCTGGAGCTGTAGGCCTGCAGTGGACATATCGGTTTCTCAGGAATGTCTGGGAGAATAAGGAGGTCCCTAAGAATTGGCAAAAAGGAATAATCATCCCAATTTTCAAGAAAGGTAATAAGAAAGTTTTGAAGAACTATAGGGGAATTACTCTAATATCCCATGTTGGTAAGATAATGGAAAGGATACTGGAAAGTAGAATAAGGTTGAGGGTTGAGAAGCAGATACAGGAAAATCAGTTTGGTTTCAGAAGTGGAAGGTCAACAATAGAACCCATTTTCATTATGAGACAACTAATGGAAAAGCATTGGGAGTACGGGAATGATATGGTGATGACATTTATTGATATTGAAAAGGCATATGACAGTGTCCCTAGGACGGAAGTTTGGGACAGTCTGGTGCAAAAAGAAATTGGACAGGGATTAATAAAAATGATCATGGCATTGTATAAGGAATGTTGTAGTTGCGTGCAAACACAAGTTGGCAGGACAAGTTGGTTCAAAATAACTAGTGGGCTGAGACAGGGAAGTGTTCTATCACCAATCCTGTTTACAATAGTAATGGATGACATCATGAGAACAGCAAAAGCAGCATATGGAGGAAGAGAAATGAACATGATGTTATTTGCAGATGATATTGTGATTTGGGGAGAAGACGACAGGAAGGTTCAAGAACAGTTGAATGTGGTGAATGGGAAGATTGAAGAATGTGGATTGAAAATAAGTGTAGAAAAGAGTAAAACTCTTGTTATGACTAGAGGGGAGAAAGAAGGGAAAGGTCAGATTAGACTTGCAGACAAGCCCCTGGAAGTAGTGGAAACGTTTAAATACCTGGGGAGTGAATTAATGGAGAATGCTCGACTGGATGCTGAGATTAGTAAAAGGATTCAAGCTGGAAGTTGTTTCTATCATAGTGTAAGAAATATGTTATGGGACAAAGATGTGCTAATGGAAGCAAAGGATACTATGTACAAGATCTATTACGTACCCATAACAACTTACGAAGCAGAAACTTGGACAATGACAAAGAAGGATGAAAGTCGAAAACAGGCAGCCGAAATGAAATTCTTGAGGACTATGATACAGAAGAGTAGAAGAGACAAAATAAGGAATGAGAAAATCCGGGAAGAAATTGGAGTGGAAAAAATGAATGATAGAATAGAGAAGAGCCGACTAAGATGGTTTGGGCACATAAAGCAAATGAGCGATGAAAGAATGCCAAAAAAGGTGATGGAAATGCAAATCCAAGGAAGGAGAGGCCATGGACGACCACGATTGAGATGGAAGGATACCATCCAACGCAGCATTATAGAAACCTGGACTGGGACACAGTGTTGGAGGAGGAGTGGTGGAAAGACCGAAGAAAGTGGAAAGGAACCATATTTGCACCTACCCGGCTACAGCTGGATAAAGGGAAATGATGATGATGATGAGTGCCTCTTTGTGTGTTGTCAGCAGGATCTCAACTTCTTTTAGTCTGAAGTTTCCTGGTGAGATCCTCAGGAATTATATCAACACTTCTTTTAAATAAGGCATCTTGTAATACCAATATAATGGTATTCACATCATCTGATAGCCTGGTAAGGTTCAACTTTTGCAAAAGAGACAAAATCTCTCATAGTGCATTGGCACTGCCGGTAGCTTCAAATAGCCTACGCAGTGGCCTTCACGGTATGCACTAGCCATGCGTCTTGGTAGGTGCGCTATTTACAACTGGCGAGCCCAAATTAGCACACTGGAACAAAACGCTGGCAACAGGAATGAGTTATCCTGAAAATGTATAATGTCCAATAATGGACCCATTATATAGGTATTATAAATGTACTCATTTGGGACAAATAATTCAGGTTTCCTAAGGGAATCTATATCCATATCACAAGGCATCTTGAACAACCAACGTTGGTCTTGTAAAATTGATCACCTCTAACTCATATTTCTTTTCGTTTTTTTATTTTATTTTATTTTTTTTTTTTTTTTTTTTTTTTTTTTTTTTTTTTTTTTTTTTATGACGCTTCAGGGGATACGTTTTGAGTTTAATTTCTGGAAATGCCTGTATCCTGCTTGCTTAAGTTTTGTATTAGCCTCCTTATGCCAATTCAACATTTGAAAGTCCAATGCTGCCTTCAGGATTGGGTATCACTTCCTGTCATTGGAAAGCCTTCTCTAAATTTCCAAATACCCTATCAGAAGGAATGAAAGAATGTCCTCTGACAGGGAAGTAAAGTTCAAATTTGGTGATATTACTATCTAGTGTCATCAGTAGCCACTTCATGCTCATGGATAGAAGGACTTATGTTTGAGCTCTCTTGTTTCTAACAGTTTGCCCTTTGGTAACATTTCCTACATTCATTCAAGCCAGAAAAGCATTTCCTGTATTGAACCCATATAAGATGGCAAAAATCCTGATAATGAGAGGCATACCCACTGATGTGTTTGAAAATCTGGGGAACAATATAAGGGGTTGACAAACATGTAATCATGAATGAGCTAAGTGACTGCCCTGTCAACAACAAGTACTACAGCTACAGTAGTATTAGCATGTATAATCCAGCATGTTGTGTTATAATAAACAGCCTTGATATTCATGTTCTTGAACTCTTATATGCTTGTAACTGGACAACATAAAAGAAATATGCTAGAACAAAACTCCAACAATGCAATGACATTAACCCATTAGCATACTAATTTTAACGTATTGACCATGCATGTGTATACCATTCCTTTCATATCTAACATATACTGTAGTTTTACATTACTTTTATTCATGACATCTGCATCAAACTGAAATTTTAATCACACCTATGTTTGATGTGATAATGAACTGCAAAGTGAAGAGCACTTGAAAAGTTTTTAGGTGTATGAAATACCCTAAAACACTGGGAAATGTAAAGCCACCAAACACTTTTCACACTCATATCTTGTTGCACTTTTTTCCTTGCCAGCCTTGAGAAAAACAATGGCAAACTACCTCACTCCTCATCTTATCTAGTATGGCTCATTTTGGTGCTGCCATAGGTTTTTGTGCTTTTCCTATAACTGCATAGCCTTTGGTGGTGCTATTTGAGAATCCAACCAGCCTCTGGGCTGATGATCTAACAGATCTAACAGACCTTACATACAACACAGCCAGAGCATGGAGTTTTTTATTTAAATTAGGATCTGGGGCTATAAACCTTGCAAGTGTGCCCACTGAACTGATTCGAGGCTAACAGGTGAAATTTCCCTTTGCGTCCTGCTCGGTCTCAGATAAATCAGGAAGCAGAGCCCTCAAGGATTTGTTCTGCTATGAGGACTCTAAATTCTGTGAAGTGGTGTTTCTTTCTTATGATCTTTTTCTGGATTGCATAGCTGTTGAATACTGCAACATCCATTAGATAAAATATTATCATCTTACATCCTTTAGCATGGGAAAGATGACAGTTGTTGATCTTATTTTATACCATTCATGCAGTTATATTTGGCTTTGAAAATTCCATATTGGTTTTTTATCTAGTTGACCTATGCCTATATTTTCCTCTTTATTATCACAAGTGAATAGAACAGTGACAGCTTTCCTGTCCATCCATTTTGGTGCCATCATTTTGTGTGAATACACTATTACAGTCTCACCCTCCTCATTTTCCCCGACCATAACACTTGCGGCATATTTTTTCTATTGACATGCATTGTTCCTACTGCTTGTAAAACAAATTTAGGAACAGAGAGGATGAAGTATATCAATTATCAACATAAACTGTGTGCCTCTTCTCTAGATATGGTTCCAGAAGCTGCACAACTATAGCCTCATGTGACAACATTCCAATTGCTTCTGTTTGAGCTGTTTTTTCTTTTCCTTTATAAATGTTGACGTGAGCCAGTATCCACTATCAGACTCATATATTCTATAGATTTTTATGCCAAATTGGGCCCTTTCCTGCTTATTGAAATGGATGTAGCACAATCTTCTCCTAAATTTTACTAGAATTTCATTTACTGCTATATCCTGCTCTCTGAAATTTCGTTGCAAATGGTTTACAATGTGTGCAATTTTTCTGAGCCTCTCATTTTCCATGAAATGTATAAATTTAGAAAGCGTTACAAATCTTTTCAGAGGCATGACTCCTAAGAAAAAAGGGAGTGAGCACAGACTTTTGGATGGATCAATATGACTGTAAGGTGGGTTTTCTTGTGTGAGCCATGAGAATGCATAAAGCAAAATAACCATTGTGCACCATCCCGCGTCCAGGTTGACTACACGAGTTTCCAGACTAGCTCTTGATAATACTTTCATCTGCCGAATATTCTTGGGTTGTGAGTTCCGCGTGAGAAAGAAACACCGACGGCCTACGGTAAATACCAACCTACGTAAATGAACGTCTTCAACACGCTATTAGTCGGTTACCGTATATTTTTGATACCAAAATTTATCGCAAAAATCAGATTATCGTGGCTTGCCAAGAACACCGTACATGATGTCATCATGATCGCAATGAAAATTAATCATTCCAAGCCTATATCTAGTACTTACTCTAAGCAGACATTGAAAGAATCCAATATTACTCTACTCAACTTTTATTCATAAATTGATTTATGGATGAATTGGAATAAACGTTGATTACCTTGAAAATCATTTATACAGTATAGCAGGTTTCCTATTCAATCAGTTTCTCAATAAATATATTGATGTTGTCTTGAAGAAATAGGTTTGGGAAAACCTCTGATAAATAAATAAAATAATGAACTTAGGCCTTATTCATCTGAATCATAATCTTAGCCTATCGAAAAATTGTATTATAACTAAGTAGTTTCCAAGGAATTCAAATGAAAGGAAAAATAATTAAATTACATAATAAGTAAAATTACTCAACATAATTGAAAAAGTTGGATAATTGCAATAATTATAATTATTATAATGTTTGTAATGAATGAATTATTTGGATGCATCCGAAAGTTCTAAGTAAAATAAACTATATTCCTACTATATACAATTCAAATTAAAATTCAATTGGAAAATGAGGAAAACGCAAAGAAAATGGCCAATAATTAATCACTCAATTAATTAATTAATTAATTAATTAAGATCTGGAATCTCTGAATATTAAGCTAAGTTGCTTCTCGAAATCATCAAGATTCAGTTGCCTGAATTAAATTCACATACAATTACAGAAATGTATATCACTCGGTTGAAAACAGTTCATCTCAATGTCCACGCACAGTAGAAAAATCGTGTGAAAAGATTACTATTTGATCCTTAGGTATTTACTCTATTCGAAGTTTCAATTTGTTCAATGTTTCATATTTTGTACCAATTAACCTCCATATAAGCAAAACTAAGTCCATTTTAAGTCGTAAGCATTTTCAAATTATTTCCATCGTAAGGATTACATTGTTAAATTATTCAATTATTCCTTTAATTCATGGTTAAATTTCAGCTAAAGTGCGTATATGACTTACCATAACATTTCCAAGTATATTACGATTAATATTCCAACGAAATACCATGTGTGGAAAAACTGACACATAGGAAGACTCTATCCTCATCTAAAATCCACATATGAAAGTCTAAGTTACCAGTGATGTCTAATATTGCTCCAAAAGAAAAATAAATAAATCGTAAACTGACTTGCCGTAAGTGAGAATATATGAAAACAGTCGTAGTTATGTCAGTGAAGGTCTAAATATTTACGTAAGTGATCTTTCGGCTCTTCGAAGATCCTACTTATTCAATTAATTCTTTAGTGATGGCATTAAGATCGTATCCTAAATTGTATCATATATATATATATATTAGGGAATAAAATAGCAATCAGAAACAGTACGTTTCACTACCGACACCTTAGCATGTGCAACCCACACATACTACCATTTCTCGAAGAAATACTATGACCGACACCTTAAATAACAGTAACTATCACCATCAAAATACACTAGCAACTCATATGCTAACTATATTCATTATTTAACACTTCCATTATCGCGTAGCATTTATAATTGAAGCACTCATTCCATCAAAACACAACATATGTACTATCACCTGCACATATATATATATATTCATTACCATTACTGTCATAGTATCAAATAAATAGTACACTGTAACCTTAAAATTGTGCCATCAAATTTCCTTGTAATACTCCCTAAATACGATCTTTACGCTTGCTCTTAGTTAAAACCATCATGCATATAAATATTAGGTTCCTCATAATACTCTAATATTTCACTGACAACAAATTATGAAAAATATCAATCACTTCTCCACTCTCATATTGACAGATTTACGAACGGCATTTCACTGGTACTTTAACGCCTATGTTTGGAATTTACGGTAACTTTGGATGAATACCTATTTCCTTGTGAACACACACACGTATATTAATTACGCACACAAAATGTTACTACATATATTATACATTAACCCAAAGAATAAGGTTTTCTACTTACGATACGACTTAAATGGGGACTTATCTTTGCTTATTGGATCTGGCTTCCATTTCGCTGTTGATCGTCATGGGATGGTAGGTCTTGCTCCCTGGTTTGGCTTAAGTAATAAGGAATCATCTCGTCATCACAGCTGACTACTATCCTCTTGGATCATCCATCTCGTCAAGCGTTACCATAGCCAGAGTAGTCCTTGCCTCAGCTTCTTAGAACATCATGACGGCCTCCATTGCATCAAGGACAGAATAATACAAGGCATTAGTGGATTTATACATGGTAATCTGCTTAGTAATGCTAATGTGGTCAGTATATTTGTTTTCTGTTCCGCTTAATTTGCCTATAAGACTCTAAATATCGTCTTGTTTCAAACTGCCTTGCTCGCCGAAACGTTATGAATTTTATGTGCTTTAAGGATTGCACTCTGTTCCGTCTACTTCAGTTCTCTTGATGTTATGCAGTATCAGGCAAATAAAATGTTCCGAGCCCAACCGTGACGTAGTGAAGCTCCAACTTGACGTTTCTTATCAGCTGGTCTTTTATCTCACGTATATGTCAAATACAGCTGGTGTTCGGCGGGTTATCGTTGACTTGATCTTATCTCTAACAGTAGACTAAACTCTCCAATTATTACTGGGTTTCTTTACGCGATTCCGTCTTTCTTGGTGTAGTGCTCAATTAAGAATCCTTTCTTTAATGGAAGATTTTTTTTCAATAATGGATTTAAATAATCCGCTCTCGTCATTCTTTCGCACTGCCTTCTAAAAAAAAAAAATTCCTTCTGTGATTGCCGGTTGAATTTATCATCTCTTCAGTTCATACAGCTGTTAATTGTTTTTATTCTGACCCGCTAATAGCCGAAGCGCCATTTTTGTTCCAAATATAGTAACTATAGAACGGTGAAATGGCACAATTGATTTTTTCTGGTATTGTGGGAAACCATCGGTTCATACTGGGTGAGGAGGGATTTTTTTGCAAGAAAAAGATCATCAAAACGGTTTGTTTCAGGCTAGCTAATTCATCCCATAAAACGCTGCAAAGCATGTGCTAAAAATGTCTAGAGGGGAGGGATCGGGTGGGAGGTTCCTGTTTATGATGGGATTTATTCCAGAATTTCCTGTAAAACTCATACCTGCTAACTTTACAAACCAAAAATCAGGAGATTTTGATATGAAAATCAGGAGAAAGCAGTAGATACAATTGGTCAAAACTGCTTATTCTATATGTCTTGCACAATACATACATTATCCTAACAAGCTCCATGCAACATGTCATCAAGTCCACATTTAAATTAATGACTGACAGAGCAAATGCAACACCAAGAAGGAGTGGTCAGAACTTTATGCCAATTGCAGGGTAGACTGACGTCAGTGAGGTATGCTCATGGTGTGAAATGCGCCGCTGTGCTGCGTACGTAGCGAACGATAAATGGGACACGGCGTTGGCGAATGGCCCACTTCGTACCGTGATTTCTCAGCCGACAGTCATTGTAGAACGTGTTGTCGTGTGCCACAGGACACGTGTATAGCTAAGAATGCCAGGCCGCCGTCAACGGAGGCATTTCCAGCAGACGGACGACTTTACGAGGGGTATGGTGATCGGGCTGAGAAGGGCAGGTTGGTCGCTTCGTCAAATCGCAGCCGATACCCATAGGGATGTGTCCACGGTGCAGCGCCTGTGGCGAAGATGGTTGGCGCAGGGACATGTGGCACGTGCGAGGGGTCCAGGCGCAGCCCGAGTGACGTCAGCACGCGAGGATCGGCGCATCCGCCGCCAAGCGGTGGCAGCCCCGCACGCCACGTCAACCGCCATTCTTCAGCATGTGCAAGACACCCTGGCTGTTCCAATATCGACCAGAACAATTTCCCGTCGATTGGTTGAAGGAGGCCTGCACTCCCGGCGTCCGCTCAGAAGACTACCATTGACTCCACAGCATAGACGTGCACGCCTGGCATGGTGCCGGGCTAGAGCGACTTGGATTAAGGAATGGCGGAACGTCGTGTTCTCCGATCAGTCACGCTTCTGTTCTGTCAGTGATAGTCACCGCAGACGAGTGTGGCGTCGGCGTGGAGAAAGGTCAAATCCGGCAGTAACTGTGGAGCGCCCTACCGCTAGACAACGCGGCATCATGGTTTGGGGCGCTATTGCGTATGATTCCACGTCACCTCTAGTGCGTATTCAAGGCACGTTAAATGCCCACCGCTACGTGCAGCATGTGCTGCGGCCGGTGGCACTCCCGTACCTTCAGGGGCTGCCCAATGCTCTGTTTCAGCAGGATAATGCCCGCCCACACACTGCTCGCATCTCCCAACAGGCTCTACGAGGTGTACAGATGCTTCCGTGGCCAGCGTACTCTCCGGATCTCTCACCAATCGAACACGTGTGGGATCTCATTGGACGCTGTTTGCAAACTCTGCCCCAGCCTCGTACGGACGACCAACTGTGGCAAATGGTTGACAGAGAATGGAGAACCATCCCTCAGGACACCATCCGCACTCTTATTGACTCTGTACCTCGACGTGTTTCTGCGTGCATCGCCGCTCGCGGTGGTCCTACATCCTACTGAGTCGATGCCGTGCGCATTGTGTAACCTGCATATCGGTTTGAAATAAACATCAATTATTCGTCCGTGCCGTCTCTGTTTTTTCCCCAACTTTCATCCCTTTCAAACCACTCCTCCTTGGTGTTGCATTGTCACTGTCAGTCAGTGTATATTACTCTCATATGTATCTGTATTCAGCGATACCTTAAATATATAACACCGGAAAATTTATAAGAACATGTATGGTATGGTAGGCTTCCTTTCCTTCGATCTTACTGATTTACAGAAGCTTTTCCATCAGTAGAAAATTGCTGTTGATTAAAAGAAGCAGCAGTGGCAAATTTTTCCTGTCTGAGAAACCCCTTGTCAAAGGTTTGTTGAAAGCAGTTGCCCTGTAGCCTTTATTTTACTGTCAACAACCTCTCCAAGTTTTCATCGCCAATAGATGACCTAAACTGTGTTCGTGATTTGTCACCTGACTAAATATCCTCTCACATTCAGCGTTACTGTGAGGGATTGTTAACATACCCAAAATAACACGAGCTAATCTATCATATTTTAGACTCCCATCACCACTTCTTAATTTCCCCACCATCGACCACTGCACATCAATTCTTTCTTCCATTAAGATCTCATCTGGTATAAGTTATCCACTATCTGAAATGCACAGAACTGGGACTGTAATTCATCCATGGCTTCATGCTCTTCACCTTTATCTGCATTCAGTAACACTGGAAACTTAGCCACACAATACATCACAGAAGAAAATGAAGCCTCAAATGCAGATGTAATTTGTGCAACTGTAGCTTTCTTTGGCATTTCATTCTTCAATGGAAACTTATGGACATTGTAGTCACATATGGCAGTGCAGTACTTTTGAACTGATGAGAAAAATTCCTCCTCCTCATCACGCTTCAGATGCTCTATGAATTGGGAAGTGAACTACCAATGACCAAGTCACAATCATTCTTCTGGTTTCCCCTGCTGATGTAATCGACTTTCAAAGAGAGGAGGATTTAACCACTGAAGGTCGTATATATTTCAATATCAATCTTGCAGTAAATGGACAAGAGGCACACTTGACTGCAAAATTACATTTGGTTTATCAAA
Source organism: Anabrus simplex (assembly GCF_040414725.1). Taxonomy (NCBI): domain Eukaryota; kingdom Metazoa; phylum Arthropoda; class Insecta; order Orthoptera; family Tettigoniidae; genus Anabrus; species Anabrus simplex. Next base: position 313,658,608 of record NC_090270.1, read on the forward strand.
TGTAGGTATAACATAAAAGTCCTTTCCTCACAAGACAGACTGCACTTAATGAAGGAATCCTGTTTAGTTGTTTTGGGTGAAGAAGAACATGGAACTAGTGATTCATTGGTTCTTTACCTTGAAGGGGCAGCTCCATCTACTGATGTTTGTTTTGCCTTTGGAATATGGTAAGTTTTGAGAATTCCAAGCTGACCCGTCTTACCAAACTTCACTTCATAACTGAGCAGACTGAACAAAGGCTGCCACTGTTCCAATAACCTGGATAAACATTTGCCCACAGAAAGCTAACGGATGCACACATGCTTTAAAATTTTCTTGTCTCGACAATGTACAGTTCCTGAAATTGTTTCAGTTTCTCTTTCCTCTTAGTACTTCTTTGCAGAAACTAGTATATGTCCACCAATTAATCATCAATCGTGAATGGCAAGCATGATGCTCCCTTTTCTGCAGCCAAAGTTAACAAATGGCAAGGACAACCAACAACAAAGATATCAGACATATCATGTTTCAGCACACCAGCAACTACATTCTTCATTCCAACCATTACTGGTGCATTATCACAACATAAGGCTAAACAGTTATTAAGTGGAAGATTGCACCCTTTCAGGGTGATGAGAAGGAGGCCACGTATGTTCACCCCAGGTGAGTCCCCTTTCAAGTTAGGGACAGACAATAAGCATCTTTCAATTTTTTGTCTATTCTGATTATATATGGTAACAACTATGGGATATGGGTTACAATCTCCATTGTTACTTCCCTCAGTTGAAACAGAAAATGGCCATTTCTTCAAAGTGTATACTATTTCTGTGTCATTTCTCCAATGATTGCAGCAGTTTTTGCTCTTGCACAGCCGTATTTCTTTGCAATATCACTATCCGGGAACATTCTTCTGAAAAGGTGACTTGCATGATCTGCACAATTATGTGGCAAATTATGCTCCAAAATGAATTATGTAAACAATCATTCGGCATTTATCACCCCATCTCCACTTTTAACAGCAAAATTCTTTTTTTAAATTTTTTATTACTGCTTATACACTTGATGTTTTCTCAGTGTTTCTTTGTTTCCACGTGTTTTGAAACATCACTTCTTCATACAGAAATTTCACATCAACAAACAGTACAAAATGCAAAAGAAGCAACTTTCCTAGATTCAATAATGCATGGAAACTGTTCCGAAAACTGTTTCAAGAAAACAGAATTGTATTTCTTGGCCAAAGTGAATGATCAATCACCAAGCAAAAACACTACAAAATGACAAAAATTTGCATTATGATCTATAAACAGCTGCCTAACACAAAAAACAAACCACCTTTAGGGATTCATGAGCCAAATAACATTCAGCCCACTATAAGAACTTCAATAAATACCGGCTATGCTTCACTGAAACACACGCACGCATCAAACCGAACAGGACAGAACACGAATATAATTATAACAAAACACTCACAACAGAAGCATCTGAACCAGTGTTGCCAACCAGTGTTAGCCAAATTCTTTTAAAAGTCGCTAAATCGAATTAAGCACCATAATCCAGTTGCACTTTATTTGTGTGATACCTAGTCAGAAGAAAAAAAAATTCTTAATTTTCCAGCTCCTCCACAGCAGACAACGAAGGTTGTATGTATTTGGTGATATAGGTCTATACCAATTTCACAACACATAACTTTTCTGAAAGTTCGTACCAATAACACGTTTTCCCTAAAACCCCCTAGTGCATTCGCACAATGTAGAATAGCTGAAACAGTTGAACACTTATGCTGAATCCTTAGATTTTTTATTATTTTAATAAAAACCTGCTTTATCTAGCACCGACACAACGGTGGAGTAGGAAAGGGCTGGGAGTGGGAAGGAAGTAGCCATAGCTTTAATTAGGGTAGAGCTCCAACATTTGTCTGGTGTGAAAATGGGAAACCAAGGAAAATCATGTTCACGGCTGCTGCCAGCCCAAATACAAGCTTACAGCAGCGCGACTCTAACCGCGTGGCACCAATTGACTCGGCCTGATTCCTTAGCTTTGTACATATGGGGGCTTCCCCATATTCACACATTAAATTCAATAACACTTCTAATAACAATTAAGAACAATGCCACTACAATTTCAAACAATACAAGAGTACTATGGCATATATTATAACATTTATTGTCTCAAAACCCGACTGTTGCTATACGAGGCCACAGAGCTAAGTAAGATGATTGGTCTCTGATAAGCCTCCCGAAAACAGTATGAACTCATGCTCCACATGTGTGAATCAGTCATGCACTTACTTAGCAAATGTATAGATTAACACATTGCATCACGCACCTGTGCGATTATGCTAAGTGCAATGCTATTTATCAAGTAATAAATTAAAATTCGCCAGAACTGTGTCCAAATAGCTCCTAAAACTTCTGGAAAAGTCACTAGTTGCTATCTTTGAAATTCTGTCATTAAATTACTAAAGAGACTCCAAATCTAGTGACTAGTCTCTAGAATCAACTAGACTGATGTGAATGAACATGAACATAACACGCGAGCATGAGAGACTGCCAATCGATATACAGATTTCAATAAAAATTGCACATTCGCATGCATTTCATGTATTAATAAACGTTGATATCTCATTTGAAAGCGGCCGATGAGTGAAGGACTTCCGCAGCCGCTGGCATAAAAAGCTGAAATGGCAGGATATGGAAACAAATGTTTGAAGTTCACAAAAAAATAAGTTAAAATCGGGAGAAATAATAGAATAGTTGGGAGATGGGAAAAACTGTCGAAAATCTGGAGTCTCCCGCCAAAATTGGGAAAGTTGGCAGGTATGAAAACTGTATTTGGATAATTTATCACTACGGCTGGGATGTTTAAGACCTAAAAATAGCCCAAATAAGCAAGCAAATATGACCTCAAAAGTGACGAAATATGATGTAAAAATGACAAAATATGACCCTAAAATGATTAATCTAATATAGCCATTTTAAAATAAATTATAAATCGAAATGGCAATTTCTTTTATACATACTTGTTAATAAGAATAAATGTTAAATCACTGCTGTCGAGTATGCATTCATCTTGAAGTGCGCTGGTACCTTCTCCTCTAAGAACAAGCACTCTTGTTGTTCCTTATCCACTCCTTTGTTTACATGGCCTCCCTAATTCCTCCAGCAAGTCAGTGGTTTTTCAACATCAGACATTAGAGATTTACTTCTTTGCCTAAGGTCCTAAGTCAACTTAAAGATATTATATTGTGACAAGAAGATTATAACTTTAATTTTAGTTATATATATTTTAATGTTATTATTATTCTTACAACATTATCTTTGTCTGGTATACATATGTTTTAGTTATCACATAATTTGTTTAATTTTTATTTTGCTAAAGATGGCCACTAAGTGGCTGAAACTAGTCCCAAGACTTATGTAATATAATTTACTTGATATATTGTATTTATTGATATATTGTGAATTTATTCATATAATTACATTTCAATATAGAACAAAAATGAAATTTATAGCTTATAACATATTTGTTAGTTAAATTCTTTATTATTATATTTATATTCATTTTCTGAATAAACATGTTTAGCAGTTATTCACAGTTTATTGTCCTTGATTCATTTATCAAACATTTGTGAATAAATACCTATAAACTACTAAGTTTGCTAAGATTAGCAGATCACACAACATTTTAAAAGTCAAAACATGTTTGCTCTCTGCATTGGTGGTTTGAAATATGAGAAAACTAGAAATCAATCTATTTTTAAAGTATTTTGGAAAGTTTAAGCCCCGATTTCATTATTATTATTTAAATTCATTAAAGTCTAAATTGAGCATCACAAAACGAATTAAGTAGATGTCTTTCAATACATTATGGTAGGGTGGCAGGGCCTGTAGTTCAAACTCACACACTTTTTCATTCTCTCTGCGGATGGAATTGAAATGTATGACAAGATTCATCTTCAAAGCATCAGGCGTGAAAGACATCCGATTATTACTTGACACATTCTTGTAAGAACAGAAGCTTTTTCCTACGTCACAAGACGTTATTGGTGCATATTTGAATAATGTTAAATCACTGCTGTCGAGTATGCACTCATCTTGAACTGTGCTGGTACCTTCTCCTCTAAGAACATAATATCTTGCACACACGGCAAAAACCGTACTGAAAGTTCAACACTTTTCACAATTTAAATACTTGCATGAATTTCTAAGCTAGTAGCTTCTAAACGAGTAACTGCACTTTATATAATTCCGAAGTTTGACTTAAAATATGCCAGACTTTCTGACAAACAATGGAAAAAAATTCCTGCGTAATCTTGAAAAAGATAATCATCTTTGTTGAAGCTGATAACAATGTTTTTGATAGTGGAGTAGTTTTCGCAATAATACACGCCAGCATCGAGCCACGTCCCCCACCTAGTAAGAACTGGCTGTGGAGGGAGTGGTGTCAAAAAAGCGAACTCCTTGAAATTCGCAACCCGCAGTGGTGCTTTTAAAAAAAAAATTGATGTTAGATATTAATTTATCGACTTCAGGAAAATTTCCACTAATTTCTTCTGCCACCCTATGCAGAACATGCGCAATGCAAGTGAGGTGAGTCGTCCTCAAGGTCTTCAGCAGCTTTCACCATGTATGCAGCAGCATCAGTAACAAAGAGAAGAACGTTTCCCCGCTTAATTTCACCATTCCACAAAGTTTTTACTACATTATCAAAAAGAATTGCTATCATTGAATGATTTGCCCTCTCTAAAACTTCTGAAATTCGTAGAAAAATATCCCTACAGCGATCAGTACGGAGTATTCCAATAATTATATTACATATATATCTACATGTAGCGTCCGTCATTTCATCAACAGATATCCAAATCTTATTGTCTGCTACACTGTATTTGATTTAGAGTATCTTCGTAGCAACGCGATGAATAATTTTCTCGCAGTGTTGATTCTGTAGGACCAGATTTCTTTGTGTAATTCTCCTGGAAATTCCTGAAATGGGGATTGTTCACCTTGTTTAGAGGAATGTTTGCAGACACCATCATCTCACAAAGTTCCTTTTAAAAAATCTGAACATCTATCCATCGCTGAAGATGCAACAGCCTTATCGAATATCAATTGTTGCCTCTTCTTATCGACGTGTTGTATGACATTGCTGCTGTGTTTTGCCGTGTTACAATGTTGTTGCACATTAAAATGTTTTTCAGCCACGACTTTCACTTCACACAACTTGCAAAATAGAACTAAACCATATGAACAGAAATATTCTTCTCCAAATTCCTTAACAAAGCTTCGTAACTTAACACTAGTAGAAGGCTTTTCCTTAGGCATACTGGAATGTATGCTGGGATATGATTCACTGTAAAGGGATGCTTGTGTAAGTGAAAAGAGGTTGAGGTTCTATCAGAAGACAAGTAAACGATTGCCAGAAGTAATTAGCTCGCTGCTGGGATGGGTTTTTCAGGATTATTTCTGTCTCTGCCTGGGAGACCAGGTAAAAGGTGCAGTGAGGTCCATGACCTTCATTCACTGCAGATGTGATACCGAGAAGCAGTTTTGTGAACACTAGTTCACATTCGGTAAGTTGAAGATGATTTTTCACAGCTACAGCTGTCATCAAACCACCGAAATACGATGTTTCTAAAAAATAAAAAAAGGCTCAAAATATGACCTTATGACAAAAGATAGCCAAAATATGCTTATATATGACAAATAAAAATCACTTCTTGTGACGATGATCACCTGATTAGCATCAAAATCCAATCACGCAAGAAAATAGAGACAAAGAAAAAAATATGACTTTTCATAAACATCCGAGCCCTATTTATCACCTGTTTTACTCTATTTCCACCCATCTCCCTTTGCCTTTTTTTTTTTGGGGGGGGGGGGGGGGGGTAGCCTCGGCTTCATCATCACTGTCACATACAAACTCGTCCTCACTTTCAGTCAAAAGTTTTGTCACACTGCTATCACTTTCACAGCTAGTAAATAAACCTATATCACTATCTGAAGCTATATCACTGTCAGATTCATTCCTGTTATCCTGTAATGTACGCTCAATGTCATTCCTCGTAATAAGAGGTTTACTAGGGTTGGCCATTTCTGCTGACTACCAAGTGGGGAATCAGCCTACTTTGAGAGCGTCTGTCTGCTGTGTGATGAAATCCATGATGTTCACTCCAACTTCAAGAGAGCAGATTCTCGGCTTTCAAACAGTATACTGCATGTCGTGCCAACTACGGACAGAAGGCTTGAATTAGGTGCAAAATGCTACCTCTCCCTAGACCGCCTGCCAGGCGTCTGTGTATAAATGGTCACAGCCTGTGTGACAGTCTGGCAGAAGGCTAGGAATGCCAATAACTTAACCCAATGAGCAGTACTGCCGTCTATTTACGGCAGTGCTGCGTGTGGCCCACGGGAGTACTGCCATCTATTTACATTCTCGAAGTTTGCGCCTGAACAGTACCACCTTCTATTCATGTTTCATGTTGAATGTTTGAAATTGTTTCGTAACATTGTACTGGCAGGATTTTAGAACAAAGTTGGGGGATGTTTGACATGTTCAGTGTACATTATTCCATGTTTTATCACATCTCGTATGTTCTGTGATGAAGTTCTGTCGAAGCATCCGTAGTTACGTAACCTAAATTCTTACACGATTGTGCTAAAATTTACAAAACCTGGGAACTGTTTTCTATTGTTGTTTCCGTTGAGTGCATTGCACGACTCTTCCTTGAAAATACACATTATTTTTCTTTTCCCCCATCTCTGGTTTCCATAGAAACAAACACTCTGATCATAAACAAATACATGTCGTAATGGCGGGATCAAATCCAGGAAGTGAGCTTGCTCCGCAAGATATAAGTAATATTTTGACTAACGATGGGTCTGATGTTGAAATTGATATTTATGATAGTGATAGTGATTGTATTGTGTAGGATGAGAGTCAAATTGGTTATTCCTCGAAAGACGACAACACGGAAATTGAGGTCGAAGTGCAGCGCTCCGCTGTCGCAACTTACTACGGAGTATTGAAAGGTGGATCCTTCCCTATAATATTGTACATCTTCTTATTTCTCTATTCAATACGGAACAATCATGAAGTATTTAACTTTAAATGAAGGCTAAGCTGTCAGCTGTTCAAACCAAAGGAAGAAAGTGGGGTTCTATACGCAGTTCTTCCTATGCTTTCTGCTCATTTTGATCCATCAAATTCAGGGATTAGTGATAATCTTCATTTGAATTATAATGACAATAATTCAAGACTGGAAGTGTCGATTTTCAAAGAAGTTGTTGATTGTAATATTATGAACTTCATAGTGTCAGAAATGAACAAGTACTACCTATTCGTTACGGAAAATACACACATGAAGGAAAAGTCGAAGTTACATAAGTGGCAAGGCATAACCTAAAGACTCTTTATGCTTTCCTGACAACTGTTTTGTTATGTTTATTGTTTGTACTGGAAATGGTATGGAAGTTGACCACGACGAAAAACTCGACTTTCTGGGTCTGTACCATACCCTAAGATATTTTTATGGGTGAAACTGTTGTAAAATCAAGTCAGTGTGTTGCAAATGGTACTAATTTGATCACATATAGAGAGTAATTATATTTATGTCAATTTTACTATTCCTTTCAATATTTTGAGCAAAATATTTTCTACGCCACTGATTTCAATTAAAGTGAAGGTATCAGTTATGTACCGTACGTGCAAAATTATGTACATTTATTAGTAGAGAAAAGTTAGAATTAAAATAACTTTAAATTAAGAGTTCAAAATTTTCAAGAAAAAACTCACTTCTGGTGGCCTGTGAGGGTCACCAAAAACTCACTGATCAAAACTACTAAAAATGAGTTATAATGAGAATTAACTTGAATTCTCATTTTGTAAGAATTATAATTAGTCTGTTTATTCGTTGAATGTAGTGTTTGTGAAGACACAGAGACAGAATGATTCTCCCATATCTATAATAAAGCAAAGAGACTCTTGTGTGTTTATAGAAAAATTAGGAAAGTGGCTTGCAGCTTGCATCTGTGGGCAACAATTTCTGCACAGCTAAACGTACAGTCTGTAAGATAGAATTCTCTCTTGCTCACATAGGAGTGACATGGAACAACTACCGTTCGTAATTTCCTTTTTTTAAAGTGTTCACCAGGGATTCTGGTGTCAACTAAGTATGTCTGACAGCATGACAACAGAATGGAATAGGGAGGAAGAATAGTCAGATATGTACCACACTGCCATTTAAAAACATGGCTATCCCTAATCTTGCCACTACTGAACTGGAGTGGCACTGTCAACTACCAAACAGTCCAGCAAACAAGCTGTGTGCTGATATTGAGCACACAAGCTAACTCCACTCGCAGCAGTGTGTTGCACATGGCACTCTAGGTGTCATGATGACAAACTAGATCGCTAGAAGCAAACTGGCATGAGCTGCAAGAGCACAATGTTCACCTCTGAAGCTGTTCCATTATCATGATTTTTACATATAGTTTTGGCCACTTAGGACCATGGTTAACACTCATTAGCCTTTCTTGTTTTCCAACACTCATTCCTCATGGTAAAGAATTTCACCCTTCAAACCACTTAGCACCAGTTTTCTTCTCACTCTTTCTGGAAGATCCTTTATACAGTGTATCCAAGTCCTGCTGAAATCCTGCTTCACTGCAGTTGTTCAAAAGCAGTAGATTTCCAAGTCATGAGAAGATCAAGAATTCTACATGATATTCTGGTGTTAAGTACCTTAGAGAGATGACCATAAAATATGAGATGGCACTTCCCCATAACAAGTGAAAACTTTTCAAATTTGGAGCACAGCTCTGCATTTGATCTCAGGCGATATTTGCCCTTAGAATTTTGACATGGACCATTGTTGTTGTAGCTGTTGTTGTTAAAGAAGTCTCTTCTTTTGTATATACATTTCAAGGCAAAGCTCAGATGGAGACTATGCAGTATTATGCTAATCTCTAGCAACTCTTCCCCACAGTTTCCCAAACCTTCATGCATACTGAGAAAATAACAGAAAGTTACTCCTGGTAACTAAATAAATAGGGGATATAGAAAAGGTAACCTGTGCTGCACTCTTCTAGTGAGTAGTATATCAAGGATGCACAAGATGTGTAAGTAAAATAATGGTAAATTGTTCTGCACAAAGTAGCAACACTTAAGCGCAATTTGACAAAGTAATCTGCTTGTAAGCTCTGGTTAAATGGACCAGGGACATTACAGTCTATAAATTCAACCTTAAACAGGGAGACTCAGTATAAAATCTTTGAAAAAGCCATCATTGGCATTACTGGAAAATATCAATAACAATAATGTAATAACTTATCCAATATTCTTCAATGACTATTTCCTACTTTACTGAGCTTTCTGTAAACTATTAAGGGTAAGATAAACATGATTACAAAAGACCAACCTGCTGTGGTCCTTGAACAGGCATGGAGAAGGACTGGTCTTCATAATGAGGCATGTTGAATAGCCCATCTCCACCACCATGCTGTTGATAGAAGCCATCATTGTTGTGAGGACCTACGCAATGGGGTAGCTGTGAATCCTGCCAATAGTCTGGGGCTGGCATCACTGGGGGAGGCTGTGGTGGTTGTGGGGGTGGTACTTGTTGCTCCTGAATGAAGTAAAGAAAATACATCTTGCTAGATGAATACTTGCCTGCACTATCTGCCAATTACCACGTGCTGGTCTCTAACCACTACACATCTATATTTGATACTGGATTTAAAAAAGCTCTTTAGATGGCCTAAAACATGGATAGTTGCAAACACAGAAATATCTTCAACTTAATGATTCTCAAGTTGTTCTTCCATTCAGTCATATCAAAAGCTTTGTCTGATTTTTCCTTTCTTCTCAATTCATTTCTCTTTAATCCACATTTAACAAATCATCAGCTTACAAAGGAAATACACTGAGTCAGAGTTATTGTTTTTTGTTTTTTTTTGGTGTGATCTTTATGTAAAATCATGCATTTTATTGATTGGTGATATACATTAGGTTGCAACGTTGATCATTCATGAGTTATTAGGGCTTTCAAATTACCATTAAGTGCAAATTACAAATAATCTACTTTAAAAATACAAGAAGTCTTTTAATGTGTTTCACATGTCTCCTCCTTTGATTTGAGAAGTTCACATACACTACCTTGTGGCATGTAAAACTGACTTAGTACCTATAATTTCACTATACTGTTGGTTCCATTTCACAACAAGTGACAAGTAGCCTACGCAGTGGCCTCCACGGCATGCACTAGCCATGCGTCTTGGTAGGTGTGTTATTTACCAAATGATGAGCCCAACTTAGAACACTGGGGCGAAACGCTGGCAACCAGGAATGAGTTAGCTGGAAAATTTATAATGTCCAATAACAGACCAACTATATTGATATTATAAATTTACTAATTAGGGGAAAATATTTTAGGTTCCCTATGGGAATTAACATCTATATCATCTGATGGCCAGGCAAGCATCAATTTTTGAAAATGAGACAAAGTCTCTCATAGTGCATTGGCACTGCCGGTGGCTCCAAGTAGCCTATGTAGTGGCCTCCACGATATGCATTAGCCATGCGTCTTGGTAGGTGTGTTATTTGCCAACTGATGAACCCAACTCAGCACACCGGGGCGAAACACTGGCAACCAGGAGGAAAATTTATAATGTCCAATAACGGACCAACTATACTGGTATCGCTGTTGTTGGAGTTATCAGTCCATAGACTAGTTTGATGCAGCTCTCCATGCCACCCTATCCTGTGCTAATCTTTTTTTTATTTATACATAACTATTGCATCCTACATCTGCTGTAATCTGCTTGTCATATTCATACCTTGCTCTACACCTACCGTTCTTACCGCCTACACTTCCTTCAAAAACCAACTGAACAAGTCCTGGGTGTCTTAAGATGTGTCCAAACATCTTATCTCTTCTTCTCGTCAAATTTAGCCAAATTGATCTTCTCTCACCAATTTGATTCAGTATCTCTTCATTTGTGATTTGATCTATCCATCTCACCTTCAGCATTCTACTGTAACACCATATTTCAAAAACTTCTATTCTCTTTCTTTCTGAGCTAGTTCGTATTATAAATTGGAAATAGGCATCTGCCAATTACCACTAATCTGCAGTTAGGACTATTTCCCTGGTGGCAGATTCCCTGTAAGTTTAAGTAATCTTTTCTTAAAGGATTTCAAAGAAGATGAAAATTTATCCAACATCTTCCTTAGCAAATTATTCTAATCCCTAATTCCTCTTCCTATAAATGATCTTTCCTACTTTTAAAAACTCTATTCAAGCATATTGGTCTACTAATGTCATTCCACACCATCTCTAAACTGACAGCTTGGAACAGCTCCTGCTCATCTCCATGCTCCCAAGTCTTTCCAGCCCAAAGTTTGCTACATTTTTGTTACATTACTCTTTTGTTTGCCTTTGGTTGTAGCATCACATACAACCATTAGCCTGGCTCAAGGGAGACAGGGCCACCTTCCCTGTCCTCCACTTATTCTTGCCTGGCGCATCCATGTCGTGGGGGTGGGCATCCTACACTCCAGTAGGCCGGAGTGATAGAATGGCTGAATTCAGACAGGGACACAGTCCCGTGGGGTAAATCACGGAACCCATGCCCAGGGTTACGGATGAAGACCTCAACGGCAGCAAAGGCGGACATGATGATTCGGTAAGGCAGAGCTGGCGGAAGAGGCAACCCATCCTCTGGGGTAGTACAGATGGAACTCACTGCCTTGTGGGATGAGGAGGGATCCTCAAAGGCTAAGGGAGTAAACACCGAAAGAAAATCCTTCTTTGTTAGGCCTAGCAAGCCAGTAAAGAAGTAATAGTTTGATTGCTTTCAATGTACGGACAAGCCTCGGATCGAACATACCAGAAAAACACTCCACTTCTGGCACTTCAGGAACTAATGATGACCCTAAGAAGGCTGATGCTTATCCTGAAAATGCAAGAAGATATACCGATCAAAGACGTAACAACCGGAATAGACCTTACCAAGAAACCAAAGTGAGAGTAGGAACCCTGAATATAATTACACTGACCAACAAGTGTGAAGGGATAGTCGACCTGATGGAAAGGAGGAAGATTCATATATTAGGAATGAGTGAAACAAAATGGAAGGGGATGAAATCAAAGAAACTGAGGGAAGATTACAAGCTATAATGGTATGGTAACAAGAAGGAAACAAAGAATGGAGTGGGATTTGTGCTACCTAAAGATACTGAAGCCATAACAGATATCACACATATAAATGAAAGAATGATCAAAGTAACAGTCTCACAATAATCCAAGTATATGCTCCGCACACAGGATGTAATGATGACGAAAAGCAAGAGTTTCTTGAGAAATTGGAGGACCATGTACAAGACGATAATATAATAGGGGATATTAGGGGATCTAAATGCCCAAGTTGGAGTAGATAGAACAGGCTATGAAGAGGTAATGGGGCCCTATGGATATGGGGGAAGGAATGCTGAAGGTGAGAATGTCCTAGATTTCTGTGCCAAAAAGAACATGATAATAAAAACCACCTTCTTCAAGAAACAAGGCAGCCTTAAAATAACCAGGTACTGCTGGAATGGAAGAACTAAAACAGTCATTGATTATGTAAAAACAGATAGAAAAAGTGGAGAAGGCATGAGAGATGTAAAAGTTATTCCCAGTGAATGTTTAGACAGTGATCACAGGCTACTAATAGCCGACTTGAATTATAAGGTTCAGAAAATACCAAGAATACAAGATTGGAAACTGAAAGATGAGGCAAATAAAAAAGCTTTGTTAGTAATGGAAAAGGTACCGAAGAATGAAACACAAAGTGCACAGGAGGAATGTAACCTGTTTAAAACAACATTAGTGAGTTGTGCAACAGAAGTATGTGGCAAAACAAGAGGAGGAAGCAAGAAGAAAGAGACCAGTTGGTGGAGTGAAAAAGTAAGAAAACCTATTAAAGACCAAAATATGGCAAAGAAACATAAAGATGTTGTGAAGAAAAAACAAATGCAAGGTGTCTTACCACAAAATAACAAAAAAATAACCAACCTCAAACAAATATATAGAGATAAGAAATTATTAGTGAAGAGAATTGTGAAGGAAGAGAAGGATAAGAGTTGGGAGATGTTCACTCAAAAACTAGAGGAGGACTCAAAAGGGAATCAAAAGATGCTGTAAGGAATACTGAAGAGTGGGAGATCAGACAATGAGGATATTAAAGCAACTGAAACAGAGGATGGAATCCTAATCCAGAATATAGAAAACATCAGAGAAGAAATGGGAAACTATTTCGACAGGATGTTAAATGGCAATGAAGAAGAGAAGCACGAAAAAATGAACCTATCAAACATGGAGAAGAAGAAAGACCAATTACATGGTCAGAAACAGAAGGAGTAAATGGATTATCTGCAGATATAATAAAAGCAACAGGCATACAAGGTCTTCAGAGGCTACATCGAACACTAGGAATAATCTGGAGAGAAAATAAGATACCAGATGAATGGAAAAAAGGATTGATCATACCAGTATTCATGAAAGGAAGCAGAAGAAAGTCAAACTACAGAGGAATTGCCCTGCTACCACAATGCCACAAGATATTGGAAAAGATCATAGCAAAATTAAGAAGAAGGATAGAACATCAGTTTGAAGAAGAACAACACGGCTTCAGAGGCAACAGAGGAACAAAACATCTAATTTTTTCCATTAGACAACTAATGGAAAAGTACTGGGAAAAAGGGAAAGATCTGATAGTAGTGTTCCTAGATATAGGAAAAGCCTACAACAATGTTCCAAGGAGTAAAATATGGGAATGTCTGCATAAACTAAGGGCTCCAAGTTCTCTAATTCGTAAGATCCAATTGCTATATGAAAACTGTGAAGGTAGTGTACAAATAGGGAATGGTAGATCTGAATGGCTCCAAACAAAGAGAGGTGTACAACAAAGCAGTGTACTATCTCCACTACTTTTCCTAGCACTCATGGATGTAATCATTAAGAAATTAAAGCTGCAGAACTTGGAGATTTGAATGCATTAATGTTTGCAGATGATGTTGCCATTTGGGGAGAAACAGAGCAAGAAGTCCAAAAGGAAATTAGATTGCTAGGTCAACAAATTTAAGGAATATAAGTTAACTGTGAGTAAGAAAAAAAACAGTAGCAATGAAACTGAGTAGAACATCCAACGAATGTGATCTCAAACTTCATGGACAGAGAATTGAATAAGTAGAATGCTTCCACTATCTTGGAAGTATTGTATCGAACCAGGGGAATGTTAAATTGGAAATCCAGAACAGAGTGACAAAAGGTTCCATGTTCTTCTATCAGGTACGAAATCTAGTGTGGGACAAAGCAGGTCCTGTAAAAGCCAAACAAACAATGTTCAAATCTTACCTTCTGCCAGTCGTTACATATGGGTTGGAGACCTGTGTGTTATTGAAAAGAGACATCAGCAAACTGCAAGCATGTGAAATGAAATTTTCACGATCTGCTATGCAAAAAACAAGAAGAGACCGAATTAGAAATAAGTGCATTAGAAATGACATGCAAGTGACCTGTACGATGGAAGAAAGACTGTGCATTGCATGGTTGAAATGGTTTGGGTATATGCAAAGGATGGAACAGACTAGAACCCCCGGACAATACTTGGAAATGGCAGTACCTGGAAGGAGACCTGTTGGATGTCCCAGAAGAAGGTGGCTGGATGCAGACCTTATCGAGAAAGGAACAACATTACAGGATGTGAAAGGAGAGGAACTCTATAATGACAGGAACGGATGGAGGCATATTGTCCACAAAAGTCCTACCCGGCCGGCTGGAAGGATACCCAGATGATGATGACTCTTTTGTTCAAAATCACCCAAAACAAATCGCACTGTTTTCCTCTGGATTTTTCCCAGTTTTCAAATCAAGTAATCCTGGAGGATTCCATGCACTGTAACCATACTCTAATTGGGGGTTTTACCAGTGACTTATATGCCCTCACATTTACAATAAATACCCTCATAATCACATGAAGAGATATTTAACCCTTACCACTTGAATTTGTTTAGCTGATCACCTACCTCTACTCGCATTTATTTTTCTGAAAATGTATAGTTATACTACTGCTATATTTTCTTAGGGCTAAAACAATTTATTTACAAAACTCAAGCTGGAATAAAAGATATTACATAATTACACAAATAATGAATATGCAGAATTACCAATGTCCATGTGCCTATTAACTTGTACCCTTTTTTAGTATGGTACTTGCAAAGCAAACACCTGGATGAAGGCCTGGTTTTCTTGAGCAGGTGTTACAGAAGAAATGGGTTTCGTTTCGTTCTCCTTTCTTCTGCCTATTACTGCACATAGCACAGTCATTCATATTCTTTTTAGGGTGTGGGTAGATAAAATGTGGCTTTCCGTTAAGTCGCTCTTCATCATTACTGGAGACGGGATGTACTCTCATTCTAGAATTGGTGTTGCGAACATCTCCAACTAACTCTACTGCCAGCTGTTTTCTAAATGTTCTCTGTCTCAAGGGCTTCTTCTGTTCCTTCTGTCTCTTTGTATTGAACAGCAGAAAGCTATTGGCAATTGCAACATGGAAGAGCCAGAAAAAGAGCTAGTGCCACCACTTCACAGACCTCTCAAAATTGATGATGATGATGATGATGCTGGTTGTTTAAAGGGGCCTAACACCTAGGTCATTGGCCCCCAATGGTATGAAATGTGATGAAAATTCAAAAGTTCAAAATTATCCACTGACCAGAATTAAAAAAACCTGCAATGATGAAGAATGAATGGATGTATGTGAATTTAAAACAGTCAGTGGATCCAACCCAGCAACTATCATAAACAATAGTATTCCTGACCAAGGGACTGCTTCTAAAGCACAAATCTGAATCGAGGATGCTTGTTGTCTAAGGGAGTCCAAAATCCAGGTCAACAGTCCCTCATAATGTTACTTAAAGTAACTTAAAGTAGAACCATGGTATTTATCATAGTGCGGTACTTCTCAAAAGTAGTGTAGACTCACTGTGTTCCACACATTGTGGTATGACTCACAAGTATTGTACTTCGCACAGGTAACGCAGACCTATGGTGTTTCTCACATAATGGTGCCACTCATAGGCAACGCAAACCCACGGTGTTCCTCACCTAGGTGTACTAATCACGGGTTTCATATTCCTGTTCTTCATATAGTGGGTACTAATCACAGGCAACACAGACCCATGGTGTCAATGATATAGTGATACTAATCACAGGCAACGCCCAGACCCAGGGTGTTTCTCACAATGGTACTAATCACAGGTATTGGAAAACCATACAGACTCCCCTTCTGTTGCTACTAATCACAAACCTATTGTGTACCTAACATAGTGGTACTACTCGCAAGTAAAGGCAACCCATGGTGTTCCCGCGTGATGGTACTAATCACAACTAGTTTCATAGTTCTAGTACAATCATCCCTTGGTCACCCTTTTGAGTCGCCTCTTAAGACAGGCAGGGGATACCGTGGGTGTATTTTTTGTCTGCATCCCTCTCCCATAGGGGGTTCTCAAAATTTTAGGAAGATGCATAGTGATTCGAAGTATCCACCCCTCCCATGTGCTCCATGTAGTCACAGATGACAGTGGGCTTGAGGATGGGATCAACACTTTTGTGTCTCTTTGGTGTGAATGGCTGTTGCATATTGTACCATGTACTAACTGCTGTTACTGTTCTCTTGTCATGCCAAGCCAGTACCATTACCTTGTCTTCCTCTCTGTAAGCAATGACTTCATGCTTCTTCAAATTTTTTTCCTTCCTTTCAGTTCAGTAGGTAGACCTTTTCTGTTTTCAGTACCATTCCTGTTAAATGGAAACCATTATTGTACAGTTGCTCTGCTAAATCCATACTTGTGTAGAATCTGTCAGTAAAGATATAAAATCCACGAGTCCCAATCAAATCCTGAGTGAGCTGTTGGCAAAGCTGCATCACAATTCTTGTTGTAAAGACCTCGCCAGGAAGAGTCAAACAGTTTGTAGTTGTAGAACCATAGTATGGTATGAATGTACACAGAAAACCAGTAGCAGGATCTGCAGGAACGCATATGCAAAGCCCGCACTTATTTGGCTTTTGAGGATTGTAGCATTTCAATATGACTCTACCCTTAAAACTAACAGTACTTTCATAAATTCATATCTTCCTGTTAGGAATACAGAACTCTTGAAACTAGCTTTCCAAGTATAGAACTAGGTTGCGGATTTTATCCCTCTTGTTCTCATGCGGCGTGCACTGGGAGTGGGGGGTGGGGGGGTGGGGGGCGGTTCGGTTGACGTGGAACATCCAAAACACTTGAAAAAATCATTCTCTGCTAAATACATCCTTGAAAAATGGATATTTTTCAGGCCAATCCTCAGAAAAATAGTCTTGCACTGAATTTTGAGTTTGTTCCCATATTATAATTACACCCAGAAATGCTTTGAGCTTATCCATGCTTACATCCTTCCAAGAGGTCCATAAACTTCTCTTCTGTAGTGTCGTGTTCAGCTGGATTTTTTGTTTAGCATACCTGCTTGTCTCATCCACTATCTCTTTCAATACGTCTGCGAAAAATAGCGTGAAAAAAATCTAACGGTGTTGAAACAGGCTTATAAGGTGGTGGTTGGAAACCTGGAGTCAAATAATGCAGGAACTTTGTAAACTTGTTGTGTGTAGACTTGTAGGTTACTCAGTCAGATTTGCTGTCTTCTTTTGATGAACTTTAGCCTTCTACAACTTCAGATTCACTGGGTACTTCTGAAGCACCACGATACTCACTTCCCAAATCAAGTTCAGATATACAATCATCTCCACTAGAGTTAAAATCATTTATAATTGCACTAACGAACTGCTCAAACTAATTGAGTTTCGCGAGGTCATTTTGTGCCTTCCCAATGTAAACACAATGCTTGATGTACGTTCCGCAGAATGCCTGCCTAAACTCACTGAGAATAATACCTATTCAGAAGGCCATGGATTCTCTAAAGTCTAGGTATTGCCTGAGAATCGCAAAGTACTTAAATTCTTCCGTTAACACATTATTTTTGGAGTAAACATTATGTCGGAACACTTCCGTCATTACAGACTATGAATCTCATTGTTGAATCCGTATTGACGGTTGAACTTCTTACAAAATTGTACAAAAACTATTTTAATCCTCCTAGTCAATACTAAATATTTTTTACGTCCAATTATGACGAAAGTTCACACATAAATAGACATGTTTCGACCCGGCATTGGGTCATCCTCAGTAAGACATGTATGATGTATTAAAAAAACATAGGACACACACAAAATGAAAAGTTAAAACCACTTTTCAACCTTAATTCGATTTGTATTATCCATTTT
This sequence comes from Anabrus simplex, assembly GCF_040414725.1. Taxonomy (NCBI): domain Eukaryota; kingdom Metazoa; phylum Arthropoda; class Insecta; order Orthoptera; family Tettigoniidae; genus Anabrus; species Anabrus simplex. Next base: position 313,676,946 of record NC_090270.1, read on the forward strand.
ACAGACTAAAATCAAATGGTTCAATTTCAATAATGCTTATGTACATCAGCCCATGTCGGAACACAAAAACTAAGCCAACAGTATACAGATATCAGCTGATACACACCAAAGGACAACAAAAAGCATTGAAAAAGAAAGACTTCCAGCTCAAGACTGTTTTAACAATCAACATTTTATGGGTTTTTTACTTTCATCATGCTTTTTTGCAGCCCCAGCATATGCCTGGTGTGAAAATGGGAAACCACGGAAAACTATCTTCAGGGCTGCCGACAGTGGGGTTTGAACCCACTATCTCCCGAATACTGGATACTGGCCGCATTTAAGCGGCTGCAGCTATCGAGCTCGGTATCTTCATAGTATAATTATAAATCTGTTCTTCCATGCATGTAAATTATAACTTTTCCTAGTTAGGATTCCCAATGATAATCCTACCCCCTACCTGACCTGCCATGATGACTGCTGCCCTAAAAGCTCTTGTGCTGCCGCCGCCAATTCCTCTTAACTAGATGCAGTCGCGTTGGGGAAATTAAGATTCTTCTAAATTCGACTCTTAATTCTCCATCATTTTCGCACCCATCACCACATACCAGTCTAGGTCTTATTGCCTACTGTAGTTATCAATCACGGCCAGCTATCATAATTTAAACCTTCACTAGACTTTCTTATTCTGGATTTCTCCTACCTTTAGAGAAACTAACTGTGGCATAAGAAAAGATTTCAGATAACTGTAGAATTGTATCAGCTTAGTTTAAGAATTTTCTAGGCAACACAAATGCGTTAAACACTTTCGACTGGAAATAGATTTTCCCTAACAACAAATTTTGGTTTGAAATGCTTGATACACACAATGATTTGGATTTCACCTTGAAAATTTCCCATTGTATATTCCTTATCATTCTCCCTTTAAAGTTTTACTTTGGTATCTGCATCAGTATAATTCGATCTGCAACCCGGTACACAGCATCAATGCCCCATTTCATGAAATACAGCATAACAATTCAGTGAAACTTCATTAATGCATTTCTCATTAACATGTTTTCCCGCATAGCACATTGTAAATTCGAAGTCGCAATTCCCATCATATTAAATCTATATAAAAATACCTCACTTATCACATCACAAATTTTTGCTATTACTGCTACTGCTACTGCTTAGTATGATCACATATTTCCTAGCCTTGAAAATGTTATCTGTCATACTTTGTGAAGGGAACGTAATTTCCAATTCGGATATGAGCCCTCGCTACAGCTGCGTGATAAGAGGGAAAGTTCTTGAATTCCTGAACTTCACACGATAAGTTGCACCAAATACCCAAACTGTTAGCCTCAGGAATGTTCCGTTTTGCTTGCCGGTTAGCAGCGAAATTGCTGAGCAACACAGTGAGCCTGTTTGTGCTTGTATTTTGCATTCCATTCAGAAGTTAGAAATTTATTTTGTGTTGATTGTTACAGTGAAGGGTAACAAATATTTGTCGCGTGATAGCCTACATCTGGGTTAGGAACATAATCGTGTGAAGTTGACTAGCATGGTGCATATTTGTCTTGTGATAGTCTAGTTATGGATACAGAAAAGGTTGTGAAATTCCTTACTAATGAAGACAAAATTCAAATCTATCAGAAAGTGGACTGGCATCTGCATCTTTAAGAGCACAGAGGTGGAGCGAATATTGAAACACGCACCTTCGACTCGATCATTCGAGTTGGTCCAAGTTTTGTCAGATTCAAAATGGTGGCCAAAGTTATTATCAATTTTTGTAAATGAGGCAAAGTCTCTCATAGTGCATCGGCACTACCTGTGGCTCCAAGTAACCTACGCAGAGGCCTCCACTATACGCACTAACCATGTGTCTTGATACGTGTGCTAGTTACCAACTGATGAGCTCAAAATGGCACACAGGGGCAAAATGCTGCCAACCAAGATGAGTTAGCTGGAAAATTTATAATGTCCAATAATGGACTATTTACATTGGAATTACAAAGTTATTCTCTTGCAATCGCACGTGGTCGAGTGTAACCTCCAAATTCGTTGTCTAAAAGTGTGACCAGAAAATAGTTTAATAACCCATTGGCCTGAAATAAAAGGCTTCTACCAACATTTGTTTTAGAAAGAGCGTGATAGGCCCCTGTGCAAATGTTTTCGTATTTGTTGTCTGGTGTTTTTCACACTTTCAGTGCACTGTTGTTATTTTACAAGGTTTTTATACTTAATCTCTCGTGTTTTTCACACCTTTCTAATACTCTCCTTTCATCTTTAGAAATGGTAGATATAGTTTTCATTGTACCTGCAGATAAAAGACATATAATGCCCTCATATAAATTCTAAACATAAAAGTTTTCCACCTATTCAATACAAAGTTATATTTAAAATACGTGTATTTACATTACATGGGACTAGTTTCAACCCTAAAATATAACTATGTATAGAATAGGTGGAAAACTTTTGTGTTTAGAATTTATATGTAATCTCAGTTCATTCAATACAGACCAACAACATGAAATTCATAACCCTTGATATTGCCCTTATGTTGGAAAAAAATTGTATCTAGTGTTTCCATATCCCTGCTGGATAGTTCTTATTCCTGTATTCAGTAGTATGTTTTCTCGCTTAACGTCTTCTTTTTCCTTGTCCCCTGCAGAAATGTCTTAAAGTTACACAGTACATACACTCTTTCAAACTACTCTAACTCCATGGCACTACAGCCCTTGAAGGGCCTTGGCCTACCAAGCGACCGCTGCTCAGCCCGAAGGCCTGCAGATTACGAGGTGTTGTGTGGTCAGCACGACGAATCTTCTTGGCCGTTATTCTTGGCTTTCGAGACCGGGGCCGCTATCTCATCGTCAGATAGCTCCTCAATTCTAATCACGTAGGCTGAGTGGACCTCGAACCAGCCCTCAGGTCCAGGTAAAAATCCCTGAACTGGCCAGGAATCGAACCCGGGGCCTCCGGGTAAGAGCCAGGACCACTACTCCTACACCACGGGGCCGGCTCACACTCTTACAAGGCACTGTGAAATACACTATATACAGTATTATATACACTTCTAATACTACAATGGACTAATAACACATAAAAGCACGTGAATTAACTCGATATATACTTTATAACATATGATGAGGTGTATGTTTTCTCGCTTAACGTGTTCTTTTTCCCTGTCCCCTGAAGAAATGTCTTAACAAAGTTACACTGTACATATACTCTTACAAGGCACTGTGAAATACACTATATACAGTATTACATACACTTCTAATACTGCAATGGACTAATAACACATAAAAGCACGTGAATTAACTCGATATATACTTTATAACACTTCTCCAATCAGCCTTTACTGTTAGTGAGCAAGTGCACTGACGTATGTTGACATGTGCTGCACAGGTACAGGAGTGACCTACAAAGCAAAGCAGCAAGCATGTCCTGTACACTCACTTCAAAGCAATATTAGCGATTACAGCAGGATGGGAGTGCAGAATATACAGGGACATTATTTTATCTATTCGGGGGATTTTCACTCGCCCGCTCGCCTGCACTGTGAGCCTGTCTCCCACCAAGCAATTTACCGTTATGCGCTTCCCCTCCTATGCAGTCTGCTGAGAGCTTTACCAGCGTAAGGTTCAGTTTAGTCAAGTGTTCACATGTTTAGTGCTCAGTGTGTTGTTCCAATGCCATTTTCATTATGTGAGTGTGTGTGTATATACACAATATCTGCATAAAGTACAGGAAATCTTGTGCAAAAACACGCGCTGGCCGCGTTACGGCAAAGTGCTTGGCGGGAGACAGGCTCACAGCGCAGGCAACCGGACGAGTGAGAATCCCCCCGAAAGGATAAAATAATGTCCCTGTAGATAACATGCTATTATACTGCTAATGCAAATATTATAATCTATTTAAATATACATAATTCAGAAACATGCTTTAGTAATCATTAATGCACAGTACCTGAAGTAGAATACTCAGCATCAGGAAATCCACCGTACTGGTTGATTTATCAGCCATGTCTGTCAAACCACTGTCAAAGACACTTTGTAAATTTAAATCCTGAGTATAGTATCTTTTACCAGTGTTAAGAAGTTTGTGTGAAGCAAGAATTTATTTTCCTACTCTGAAACACTGTATTCCAAGAAAGTCCACCATGTAACACTTTTATCAAAATCATAGAGTTTCATCTTGTTTGAATGTGGTCGATATCAACCTGGAGTGGATTTAACTTCCGTCCATCTCCACTTTTTCAAACTGCCTAGCAATGTGATGCACTGTCTTCTCACTTCTACCTAAAGCCTTACCAGTCCTTTCAAAAGATTTTTATAATGGTATGCTGAAACATTGCCTCTTTTCTCCTTATAGAATTTTAGACCACTGCGTATGATCTTTCTATTCACAGAATGTATCACTTTGTATAATCTCTTTGGAGGTGTTTCCATTCTATTAACAATTACATTTCATTAATTTGGACAGAAGTAACACACAACTGAACTCTGATGGCAATATATGATAATTATATTCGTAAGATAATTTGCTATACTGCATCAGCGAGAAAACCAGTCATGCTGTAAACATGAGAACATGTTCATGTTAACGTTTAGTGGTTGATGCTACGGCAGAACACCTGCACAGACACATCAAAATAGTACGTTAGCCAGATCATAGCATAGTGCGACCCTACGTGCACAATGTCCACAATATAATTTCTCAAATAATATCAGTCCGAATAATATGCAAGGACCAATTCATTATCATTAATATAACCAAGTAATTCAATCTGAAGAATGCCGGGGACCCTTACCCTCATGCTTGACCCACCATGTTGAATTGCTAGCCTCTATGACATCATCCGTTCGCACTCTATTGGATCTTTAACCACAACATCGTCCGTTCGCGAAGGCTCGATGGAAACTTGACCTCCGTTCACCTCCAAAGAGTTGGTGTGAAGCGTGGTCAACGGATACATTGTGTGTAATAATAAAACTCATAGTAGAAGTCAGAATATTAACGAGACTTTGGTGCATGTAACAGCTGTAATGTGGCATGCCTTTTATCACGTGGTGACAGAAGAGCTGAGATTCTGGGAATCGGACTGTGGGTGCAATATGACTGTCGATCATCATGTCATTAATCTGAATGATACGAGTAACAGTGAGAAAGAGGAGAGAGAGGAATCTGAATTGGAAGTAGTTCCTTCTTTATTAGATTCTAACTAGGTAAAGTGCTTTTTTTAAATTGTCTTTCATATTGCCTTTTCAAAACTATATTTTCCTTCTAGAAATTAATTTAATTGAAATATTAAATATCAAAAGTGTGAACTTTTCCTTATATGTGCAGCTGTGAATGATTTATTACATACTTACATTTTGGGCATAACCTCAAATCCATCAACCTTCCATAATTTATTTCTTTTGACGTGTTAAATATCTAGATGTGATGTCAATCGCTTGTAGTTTATTCCTTGTGGACAGTCAATATACAGTAGAAGTCCGTTATAGCGAGAATTCATAACAGCAAAAAATTTATCCGCTATAGCAGATTGTCATTATAGCCGATTTTTGTAAGAGTTGGAATAACCCACACCCGTTAACGTCAGTATGTAACGATAATCTGCTTGTTCAAAACTTGCGTCTTTGCAGATTTCCATACTACGGCTTATTCGTAAATTATTTTTCGAATTCCGAAACGATGTGAACGCGTATGTTCAATTTCATTCTGAAAAATTTGAGTAGAATCACTCCAGTGGCATCTGTGGCAAATGTTTCAGTTTTCTTATTCAAACAGTCACCTAACCTAGCTTAACCCCCTATGTATCATGAAAACACATTTCAAACACCAGTAATAACCTTTTCGCTATAAATTACTCAGGAATAGCCTTTCTGAAATTTAACCAGACACGAGAAAATACAGTGAAACCTCGTAGTGCGGTCCTCATTAAGACGATTCCTAGCTTAGCACAACATAAATACGAGGTCCCGATTCATGTCGTATTAAATCTATTTCAAAATACGTCACTTATCTCATCACAAGTTTTCATTATTGGTGTCATCTTGGACCGTACACTATCCTTCAAACAACACCTCCTGAACTTAGCACAAAAGTTGAAGTCTCGAAATAACATCCTTCATAAACTGTGTGGAACTACTTGGGGATCTTCAGCAACCACTTTGCGATCTTCAGCCCTGGGTTTGGTGTATTCAAGTGCCGAGTATTGTGCACCTGTTTGGATGAACAGTCATCATACAAGGCTTGTTGACACCCAGCTTAATACCACAATGCGCATCATATCTGGCGCAATCACATCTACTCCAGTTCATTGGCTTCCACTGCTAACTGGTATAATGCCACCTGATCTACGCCGATCTAATGCCCTTATGAAGGAATTTCACAAGATCTCAAGAAATCCTAGTCTACCCGTGAATAGTGACCTGCCACTTCTGAATCTTAACAGACTAAAATCACGCCATCCAACTCTGCGTGATGCCTCTAACATGGATGCTAAAGATTTTAAATCTCTTGATGAGTGGAAAAGTAGATGGGAAGCAGCAACGGATGTGCGCCTTCATACCTTCTTCTCAGGTCCCAGACTTCCAAGTGGATCCCACCTACCACGCAAGACCTGGACTGCCCTGAATAGAATCAGAACAGGACATGGTCGGTGCAGAGCCGCTCTCCATAAGTGGAAAAAGCTACCTAACCCAGACTGTGACTGCGGAGCTCCACACCAGACTGTTCGTCATATCGTCAGGGAATGTAGGATTCGAGCCTATCACGGTGATGAGGATGACTTCCTGCTGCTAACTCCGGATGCTGCACGCTGGATCGAAGAATTAGACATTCAATTGTGAAGCACAAGTTGCTTTGTTTCTCAGCTGTAAATATGTATATATGTATATTACTGATTATGTCTGTATAAGCCATACGCTAAATAATAATTATTACCACTTGGTACTATCACATTTTTCCCAGCACTGAAACTGTACTTTGTCATACCTTGTGAAAGGAACATTACTTCCAACACAGATTAGAGCCCTCGCCACAGGAGCCAGGTCGGAGAAAGTTACATGAAAACGGGAAATGGCATGGAATTCTGGAAATTTAGAGAATAAATTATAGCTTCGGGAAGCAAGTCAATAGCCTCAGGAAAGTTCAGTTTTGCTTTCCAGTTTTCATTGATATTGCTGAATAATCCAGTAAGCCTGTTTGTGTTTGTATTTTGCATTCCATTCTGAAGTTAGAAATGTATTCTGTGTTAAGTGACACAGTGAAGATAGCGAATATTTGTCACGTGGATAGACTATGTAAGGATTAGGAAAATAATTGTGTAAAGTTAACTAGCATGGCACATATTTGTCTTGTGGTAGCCCCATTACAGATGCTGAAAAAGTTGTGAAATCGCTTACTAATGAAGACAAAATCTTTCAACTGTGGCGCGTATGTTGAAACTCCCACCGTCGAGTTTCGAGTTGAGTTGATGACAGTCAAAGTCATTTCTCTCGCACATGGCCGAGTTTGACCTCCAAATACAGGGTCGAAGAATGTGACCAGAAAACACTGTTTAACCCACTGGTTCGAAATATAAGGCTTCAGTTGACATTTGTTTTAGAAAGTGTGTGATCTACAATAATGCGCTGATACTTTTATGGGGACCCATTGCAAACGTTTTTTGTATTTGTTGTCAGGTATTTTATACACCTTTAAAAAAACCAACCCCATGGCACTACAGCCCTTGAAGGGCCTTGGCCTACCAAGCGACCGCTGCTCAGCCCAAAGGCCTGCAGATTACAAAGTGTCATGTGGTCAGCACGACGAATCCTCTTGGCCGTTATTCTTGGCTTTCCAGACCAGGTTATACACCTTTAATACACTTTTTTTTTTTTTTTTTTTTTTTTTTTTTAACAAGCACCAGTGAATGAACTGAATAGGAAAGTAGCTGGTATCGAGGTGCCTATTACCAATGTCATAAAGAAACTCAGACTTCAGTGGTATGAGCATTTAATCAGAGTGAACAGGGAAAGACCTGCCAGAAAATATTCTGACCTTAATCTCATAAGAAGAAGACCACAGGGAAGTCTAAGAAAATGCTGGATAGAGACTGTAAGATCAGATGTGGCGGAAAGAGGTCACAAATGGGAGGATGTACTGGAACAGAAGATCTATAAAGACAGAAGGAGATGGCGAGTGCTTGTACACCACACCCAGGAAATTGGAGTTGGGAAATGAAGATGATGATGATGATGATGATGATGATGATGATGATGCACCACTGGAAAAGTTTTTCATATTTGTTCTCTTGTCTTTTTTAAGTTAATACTCTCAACCCATCTTTAGAAATGGTAGATAGCCTGTATCTTTCATTGTAACCTGTGCATACACGACGTAAAATGCATGCATGTCGGAGAGAAAAAAACAACATACAAGTGTTTATATATTTGTGTTGGATAGTTTTTATTCGTGTAATCAATAATACTTTTTCTTGCTTAACACATTATCTTTTAATGTCCCGTCCGGCTCCATGGCTAAATGGTTAGCGTGCTGGCCTTTGGTCACAGGGGTCCCGGATTTGATTCCCGGCAGGGTCAGGAATTTTAACCATCATTGGTTAATTTCGCTGGCATGGAGACTGGGTGTATGTGTCTTCATCATAATTTCATCCTCATCATGATGCGCAGGTTGCCTACGGGAGTCAAATCAAAAGACCTGCACTTGGCGAGCCAAACATGTCCTAGGGCACTCCCGGCACTAAAAGCCATATGCCATTTCATTTCCTTGTCCCCTGTAGAAACGTCTAATGAGGTTTTACTGAATAAACTAACCTCCAAAATCAGTCATCCATTCTGTACCGTATTTTGAGGTGTATCACATACTTGCTTAATTTCAGTGCCTAGTTTTAAAATTAAGCGATCGTTTACATCAGCCTTTATTTCTAACGAGTTAACTACTGCTATCGGCCACGTTATTTAAGCATTTATAACGGAAACATTTTCTCTTTCATTTCGAATTGTACTTACAGAACACGATGATATAGATGTTGATTACCATAGGGAACCTGAAGTATTTGTCCCGAATGAGTATTACTAATTAACTAATTAACTCTAATATCGCCTTCGAGTTTGAGGATTAACCAACTTGGTAAAATAATTAATTTGAGTTCGAGTGTCAACGAGAGTGTTCACTAGCGCACATAGCAAAAAATCTATACCGAGGACGATCGATCACATTCAATATAATCGCTGGAGTGCATAAATATTGATAATGGAAAAAATTATGCACGCTTAATTGCTTGTAATAATGGATGCATCAGTGATAGAGTTCTCGCTGTAACCGAAGGATAATACACAATTTAATATAGGAATTTCCAAGGGACAAAAAAAGCTGTTGTTACAATGGAGTTCTCGCTATATGCCGTACTCGTTATAGCAGACTTCTACTTTAATTTGCTTCATATCCATAATATCATCATTGCATTTCACCTACATGTTGACATCAGTCCCATCTAGTACCAGTCTGATATAATCACAGCAATCAGGCGAGGTAATGACAGTTCCTAGATAGCCCCATGTGGCTCTTGCCATGTGCTCGGAAGTAGGCTGGTCATTCTCCAATCAATGTGAAGATTGCGGATGGATACATGACGTTCTTTGTTTACATCAGTTTCGGTTCTCTCAACGCTGGCAGAATAGTGTTGTGACTGTCCCACTCACACTGAGCTAATAAATTACGTCACTCTGTTTACGGCAAGTAGTTCCACTTGCTGTCACTGGTTAGCGATCGTCAGATGCCTAATACAAAAACTGCATAGCCAAAATAATATTTGTTATCCTCTATACATAATATAAACATAACCAAGTGAAAAACACTCTTCCCTTATGATCATGCCATTTTTCTCTCGAGTCTGAGATATTGAAGTCACTTGGTGGAACATACTACAGGATTAGCATCACACAAATCAGTATTTAACCAAAATGAAATAATGAAAAATTTAGTATAGCCTTTTCGTGTGAGTTTGTGAACCTTTAACAGTAAGAATACAACCATACACACAAGAATGCAGAGAACATGGTAAAACAAATATTACATACTGAATATGGTTCTTGGTAATATGGCTGTGGCTGTGTTTGTGGCTGCATTGGCATCATCCCATAACCTCCATGCACAGGTTCATGGTGTTGGAATGATTGATCATAGTTAACTTGAGGTGCAGACACATATGAGTTATCTGGAAAAGTCCTTGGAGGAGGAAATGGTAGCAAGCCATCGCCTTGACCGCCTGGATCTGTGTCCCATATTAGCCTCGCTGAAATACAATGATCAGTAGTTTAAAAAATAATCTCACTGAATACACCTGCAAGCACTAAAAGTAACTTGTGTCAAAATAAGTCAATTATAGAACAAAATCAATTTTCTTTCACAGTAACTTATATTGGATTGATACCTATGAAAGCCTGCTGTTAAATAGGTGTTAATCAGATGAAGGAGATATTCATTAGATCTATTTCTTAACAGTAATGTGAAGAAAACTTAAATGGACTCAGAGTCAGAGATGAGAGGTATAAATCCAAGTTATAGCAAACTAAGGAGACTATTTTGAATACAATTTCTCCTTAGTATTCTTGCTCAAATCTGGTTTTGTTCTTTAATATCTATAAAAATATTGAGGCCTATCTCAAAACCTACTTATGTTGCAAAGATGATTTGTGAAACTTTTCAATTTACAATTCTTTCCCTTGAATGTTGAACAGAATGTTCAGAGGAGTGGTTAATTTACCCTATCCACTAATATTTCTTGCTCCCAATATCTATCCAATACTTTTTGAATTGTAACTGAAGTATCTCTAAGAGTGACAGGACATGCTGCCTCATTTTCCGTCTGCAAGTTGTTGTCATGAACGACTGTGGGTAGCGCTGTCCTACTCTAATGCACCAGGTTTGCCAAATATCCGTAAATCAGAATGTTATCGGTTAAAATGGATGAATATCGTGTTACGTACAGAATTTCACAGCGCATTTGATGCCGTTAACAAAAAAAGGAAAAAAAATAATTTAGTGTGTAAATGGTAATGCCAAATGCAAAAATTCATTGCATAGAACTTATCATGTTGTAACTCCTATTTTATATTCATTATTTTCCTAATTTTTTCACTGCTGGTAAAGAAACATTTCAGCTCAATGTAGATAAGTTTATTTTTAAATGTAAATGATAACAAAATGCAGTGTATGCGTTTATTTTCAGTCATGTTCAGGGATTTTTATGCAACAAAAAAGTCAGTCGCTGGCCAGCGTCCTTCCTATTGAATTTGCATGGGGGGTCAAAGTGAAGCAAATGGACTTCAGATATGGAAGTTATTTTTAAAACTATCCCGAAGTTCTTATCTTGCTTAGTTCTTAATTTGTAACAGGAAGAATGTCTCCTTGAATTTTGGTTTTGCGCGTGACTCGGCTGGCTGTCTGGCTGGCTGAAGTACCAGTAGTGATCTCCTAAATATGCACTTTTAACATTTCCAGACAGTTGCAGTTCGAACTTCGAAGAAAAAGTGCAGAAGGATGTACAATGGATCGTCAAATTAAAAAGGAACTTTCCATAGTTCAAAGAACAAAGGCAGAAATGTGTACACAAAAAAGTTGGTCGCTGGCCACCGTCTTTGCTATTGACTTCACATGGCATGGTTAAAGCGAAGCAAACGGTCTTCGGATACGGAAGTTATTTTTAAATCATACCTCAAGTCCTTATCTCGCTTATCTGTTAATTTATGACAGGGAGAACGTCTTGTTTGTTTACATTTCGTGAATAACTCGGCTGGCTGGCTGGCCAGTAGGGATCTCCCAAACAGTGAGCATTTAAATATACAGACAGTCGTGTGCAGTGGTGTTCATTTAATCAGTATTATAAGATTGATTAAATAAAGATCAGTGATAAATGTATAGTTCTTGAGGACAAGTGGATTGTGTTTATTGTGTTTGTGCAGTCTGTGTAGTTGTGAGTTCGTGCTCGTGGTTCTTAGTTCAAAGAAAAAGTACAGAAGGATGTACAATGGCTTGTCAAATTAAAAAGAAATGTTCTGTACGTAAACTCAGGGGAAAAGAATGCAATATTATAATGAGTGTCCTGGATTATTTTTTAAAGACTATGAATGTGAGCAGTGCAGTCAGTGAAACAGCTAAAGCTACAGGTTGTTCCGAAAGAACAATCTATGCTATAAGGAAGGAACACACACATGGTCCTTTGCGAACTCCCACCAAAAAAAAAAGCAAAAGAGAGAAGGATGGCAGAAAAATGCAGGGAAAATTAAATATGATGAAATTGTGCAAAGTGAAGTGCGTCGGGTGGTTCACTCTCTTTTATTTGCTAACATACCACAGACATGGAACGTGATTTTGAGTCAGGTAAATAGAGAAGATTCCTTGCCACGATTTTCCAAAACTACGTTGTATCGCTTCTTACATGATATAAGCTTCCGTTATTTAAGTCGGGTAATAAAGCAGCTTTCATTGAAACCGATGAAATCATTAATTAGAGGCACAGATATCTCAGGGAGATAAAATGTTTGAGGGCACAAAATAAAGCTATAATTTACACAGATGAATCGTGGGTAAATATTGGGCAGTGACAAAAGAATGGAAGTATACGACAGTGAAAAGTGCATGGCAGGGCGCCATTTAAGGGGTGAGTTTGGGACTTAGGCCACTGAAAAGCCGAGGACCGTGATTCGCCGTAGTCCACGCGGGTAATGAACATGGTTTTGTTCCAAATGCAGAACTAAGATTTTTATGCCATAAAAACACGGCGGACGCCCACGAGGAAATGCCTGGTCAAATTTATGAGAAGTGGTTTTCGGAACAACTGTTGCTGAACACTCCCGAAGGTGTCGTGATCGTGCTGGAAAATGCCGCTTACCATTCCCGTAATTTGGAATCTTTGCCGGTGGCTTCTTGGCGAAAAGATAACATCGTACAGTGGTTACGTAAAAAACAAATATCTTTTGAGGACGTGATGCTCAAGCAAGAATTGTTGCACATCGCTTCTCAGCATAGGGCCCTGTATGATAAGCAGAGAATAGATGAAATGGCAAAAGCAGCAGGTTGGCAGATTCTACGTCTCCCGCCTTATCACTGCGAGTTAAACCCTATTGAGATGGTGTGGCCCTAGGTGAAAAACTACATCCGGTATCATAATGTATCATTCAAGAAAAATGATATGGAAAATGTAATAATCGCTGTGTATAAGAACATTACAGTGGATAATTGGGCAAATTACATAAACAAAGTAAAGAAAAATGAAAGAAATTTTAGGA